>NC_083223.1:71134747-71437612 GCF_032191835.1 Heteronotia binoei
GCCTCACCTTCTCTGACCATGCAGATCAGGCAAAAAAAGGCCCCCTCACAGCCAATTTGTGTGAGGCCCAAAAAATTCCTGCTCAGTCACATAACTGGCAACTAGCTAATCCCACATGGTCTTAACAAAAGGGCAGGTGGGGAGCTCGTGCTGGACCAGAATGGTCAGGGATGGCGGTGGCAGCCATCCCCGGCTGGCCAGCCCCTCCCTGATTGGTCAACTCTCCCACGCTGATCCCAAATAGGCTCTCCCCCACCCTTGTGATTTCATCCAAGGGAATGGGAGGTGGGCAATTGCCAGCGGCTGTGCAATATCCTCCACCAGTTTTTAAGTGGTGGCCTTTCCAGCCAGTATCACCACAGTCTGGTCTGGAAACAATTTTCATTTGTTCTTATTCAGCCACTTGACCACTGCATTCAGAGATGCTGGACCAAGACAGAGACAGCAGCAGCCAGTTGCTTATCCAAAGAATGCATAGCTGGGTGTCATCAGAGTATTGATAACAATCTACTTTTTAACCTATTTGTTAAATACTGGGTTTGATCGCAAGAACAAGGACTCCCATAGTAGCTATCAGCATTTTTTGCTTACATGATTTCAGAACTATGTATAAGCATGCAAACCCCAGACCTTTGCCTGGTTATATACAGTGAAACTTCATCCTGCTCCAAACTATAGGTGCATTCAAACTGGCCCCCAGCCCCCTATAGGTGATCCAAGGCAGCCCGTCCAACCAGATTGCAGCTGCTACAATCCTGATGTTTTATTGTTTGCAGGATTGAAGCTCACTGAGTCTCTGGGTTTCAAAACACTACTCTTTTAAGATATTAAACAACATGGGAAAGCCTTGTGCCACTCACCCATCCCTGGTCAGCTCCCAAGGGATTCAGCATCTCCCACTGCAGCATTTTATCAATGGTTTGATTTAAAAAGAGAGAGAGACTGAATCCATCTCAACACTGCTCTGCCCAGACCCACTTCACTTTCCAGGCATCTCAGCAGTATAGCATGGTTAGCCATATCAAAAGTTAGTGACAGATCTAACAACAACAATAGAGATGTTCTGCCTTTGTTCATCTTAAAATGGAGATCATGCACAAGCACCACTAAAGACTTCTCAGGCTGGAATGAGGCTGAAAAGGACCAAAGGCAGGTCAATAATTTATCCCCAAAGTGGAAGGTTTTGAGGCAGGTCTGTGATCATGGTTGTCTCTTCCTTCTCCTGTAAGAGTTTGTCTCACCGAGGAATCCCTGATCCCTTTTGTGGATCCCCAGGGTTTTCAGCACACAGTTTATTTTCACAACTAGTGCAGCAAACATCTTTCTCTTTAGAAGGTCGTTTAGGGAATCTCTGTGGTTTTTATGGTGCTGTTGGATTTCAGAAATGTAAACCTTTCCCCAGCTGACTTTTTAATAGGAGTTTATGGTAATTTTTCAATTAGCTCTGCTATTGTATTCATATGGGCATGGACTTTTATGATAGTGTAATTTGTTTTATGAATTGTTGCAAGCTACCTCAAGCATCATTGGAGGAGGAGGCACCGGCAATGTAGCAAATGAAAAAAAGCAATCAATCTGTTGCATTCTCTATACTCCGTACAGCTACAAAAATGCATTTCCCCTCCTCCTTATGCATAGCTTATCTCACAGAATATGTCTTGGTCTATTTGGCACCATTTTTAGTGGCCTCCACATTATTTAACTTTGAGGCAGCTGACAAGAGCCATAGTGGAGGCCCTCTGGGCTTGATATGCATCTGTCCATGAGATTCTTGTTTCTCACTACCACACAAGGCTCTCCAAATTCCTAAGTCATCTCATGTTTCCCAATTAATATCATCTGGCAAAATGTGGGCCAGCTGTTTGGTCTTCAAGAAATGAATCATCTTTTAAATTCTCTTACAGTATACTAACATATTCCTCCTCTCAACTGTCCAATGTGAAGTATTTAATTACTTATTTTCAAGCAAGCAAGTAGCCAGAAAAGGAGTGCTAAGTTTAGTATTCAGGCTGATAGGAGAGATGATTTACCAATCTAAACTCCAGATTTCACTATTTAGACTCTCTGGAACCAGAATTTCAGCTCTCAGCCTCAGCAGGGCTAATGCAACCCTTCAAGCTTTGGAGATAGTTCAGTGAAACTTCATGCAATATATTGGGTGTAAAGTGGAGGCACAGGAAAAATTATTTGTCATTTTAGAGATTAAAGAATCACTAAAATGAATAGTTGTCCTTTAAATGCATAGGCCATATGCTTAAGATGTCCCCCATCAATTAAGCCTCAGAATTGACAATGTGACTTATTTGTAACATATAATACATAAAATCCTTGTGGCGGAAGTCTTTAGTAAAAACCAAAGAATCCAGCAAATTACCTGTCGAGGTATGGTTGCCTTCAGGGCAGAGTTCTTACCACCTGCTCTGCTCCTATCCACTAGTCCCCTGAATCCTAATGGAGGCTACCTCCAGGGAGGGAGGGAGGGAAGGAAGGCAGGCAGGAAGGCAGGAAGGAAGGAAGGAAGGAAGGAAGGAAGGAAGGAAGGAAGGAAGGAAGGAAGGAAGGAAGGAAGGAAGGAAGGAAGGAAGGAAGGAAGGAAGGGAGACTGTTGACATCAGAGGCTGAGTTTCATCCAGCTGCTCTATTCCCCTTCACTCTTCTTTGGATTAGTTTGTTGCTGACAGGAAGATTCATTGCATTCAGTGGCTGTAGTTTTCTCATATTAGAAGCCACTTTGAGTCCATGCTCAATGGAGAACATGAGGGTAAAAATATCCAGATAATTTTTTTAATTTACTCCTTAGTTCTTCATTCTGTCACTATATGGGCGTTTTCGCACTCACGTTCAGCCGGCGCGACCCCCCTCTTCACCGCGCAGGATCTGCGCGGATTTCGCACTAAATGCCGCGGAGCAGCCGGAAGAGCCGGAAACTCCCGTCGCAAAAGCCGCGCAAACGGAAACTGCTTTTTGGCGGTTTACGTTTGAGCGGCTTTTGCACCGGGAGTTTCCGGCGCAAAAGGCTGCTCCGCGGCATTTAGTGCGAAATCCGCGCAGATCCTGCGCGGTGAAGAGGGGGGTCGCGCCGGCTGAACGTGAGTGCGAAAACGCCCTATGAGTTCTTGCTTTCTGCCATCAGGGTGGAAATGGGTGCAAAAGGTACCCATCCTAGAGGGGAAGACAATCTCCATCCCATATGCACAAGAAGCTCCTTTCCCCAGGCACCAAACCCATCCTGCCAGATCACTGAAACTTGCCCATATTCTGAAGCTCAGCAAAATCCTTAACTACAATCCTTTCAAGTTACATGAACCTGCCGAACTTGGCAATAAATGTTCTGTTTCATCTAATGTTTCCATTTCCTCTGTTGGAAGCAACTATCAGGCAGTTGGAGAGCCAGGAAACAGCTGCAGTAATTCTAGTTCTTCTGCTCCTAAAACATTCAGAAAGACTGTACTTCTCATAAAAATAGCTTGTCACTATTTATTTATTTTTATTTTTTAAAACATTTATTAGCTGCCTTTCTTCTTTACCAGAGCTCAAGGTGGCTTACAATATAAATAAAATATATAAAACAGAGTACATAAAATACATAAAACGCCAACATTTTAAAATCACAATTTAGGACTGCTTTAATCAAATGGATCCCTAAATTAAACCCATCTCCAGCCATCTAAATAAAAATCAGAAGTAAGGGAGTCAGGCACACATCTCCGGGGAGCTTCTTCCATAATCATGGAGCTTGTCATGGATCAGTCAGACTCTGCCAACCTTGGGGAGGTTGAGGACTCTGAGGAAGAGGAACAGGCAGGCAAAGGAGGTCCCAGCTTTTAGGAGCCCCTGTCAGATGTCTGCCTCACTAAAATGGAAAACTCTGATTTCCACTCGTTTGGTGGGGCTGGAGTATCTGCCAAGCTGTCATGGGGTCATTTTGGGGAGCCCCTGTCAGATGCCTGCCTTTCTGTTGTGGCTAACACTTTGAATGGAAAACTCTAATGTCAATTTGGTCTGGTGGGGCTGGGATGCCCACCAGGCTGTTGTGGGGAAACTTTGGGAGCCCCTATTGAAAATCCCATGCTATGTCTCCCTTTCTGTCCTTGCATCAGTAATCAATTTGAATGGAAAACTTTGATAAGACTGGGGTGTCTGCTAAGCTGTCATGGGGTAACTTTGGGAAACCCCTGTCCACACTCTGGGGATATCTGCCTTTTTGTCCTTCAGAACCTGCCCATGGAGACTGAGTGGGGCTACAAGCATAGGAGGGATTCTTGCCTTTCTTCCAGTGTTTGGCTGGGGAGCGGGTCTACCCAGGTGATGTTTCCCTGTGAGTATGGTGTCACTACCTTGTTCCCGAGTCACTCCATAGACTCCTGTAACCACAGCTGTCTTTTCCAGAGACACCACTCAGGAGAACTTTTGGGGGGGTCCATAACTGGAACTCCAGAAATATTATCCATCTCCAACTTGGAGATATTACAGAGGAGCAGGTGGCAGGGTGATGTTCCCTTTGCATTTGGTGTGTGTAGCTTGCAGGAAGACCATTCTGTACACTTTTAAACCTGTGCCTGACATTTCCACTCAAAGCACTTTCCTGGCTTGCCCTTAGTCCTGTTGGGTTTGCAGTGCCACAGGGCCCTGGTTCTGCTGGGTATGTTGCACTTGTTCTGCTGAGTTTAAAAAAATCCCCCCTTCAGTTTCTACTGCAGAGGTTCTCAGGGACTTTGAGTCTGTTCTGCTGGGTTCTATTGCCACTGGGTTGTTTGTTTGTTTGTTTGTTTTGGGGGGGGGGGGTTGCTGTTTTTCTCCTCCTTTGGAAACAATGGATGATTTGGGCACCTTTTTTGAGGGGCCATAACTCAGACCCCAAACTTGGTGAGCAGGAAGAGGATCATCAACCAAAGATTTGCTGCAAGGTTGGTGTCTCTAGCTTGCACAGGATCCATTCTATACAATCCTGAACCTCCTGAACCTGAGCCTCATTTCCCCAGAAAGCACTTTCATGGGAGCACCTTCTTTGGGGGGCTGTAACTTGGACTGAGTAAATCCAGTTGTCACCAAACTTGGAGGTCAGGTAGTCTAGAGATCTCCAGTGAGTTTGGTATTTTCATCATGCCAGAGGGCATTCTACCACATCACAAAACTCACAAACTGAACAGGTTCCTTTAGCACCATAAAGATCATGATGGTCCATGGTTCGCGAACCGGGCACGGCTCAAACCACAAACTGAACTGCATTTTTCCAGTTCTTGCCCATCGCTACTCTTGAGGTACCTACCTGACGCTGTGACTGTGTTATTCCAAAATGCTAGTCATATATGCAATGTAATCTACATTACAGCTGCATCATGGCCCCCAAAGAGGGACTTGCTGTTTCAAAATGCAGATTTGGGCAAGATCCTCAGATTCTTTTCAGATGTTTTGGAAAAGGAGCTGAAGGCTAAAGCATCACCCATAGTGAGTGATGTTTATCTCATTTTTTTTTAAATCTAAATTGTGTAGAAAAAAATCTCCCTGTTGGGGCTGCAACTTCAGTCTTTCACCTACCCCCAGTCAGTCTGAATTCATACATGCAACAGTTACAGAATTGTGTGAGGTGGAGCCATATTGAGGCTGGCTGATCCCATGCTGCCATTTGCCTGTCTTTATCAGATTTCCTACTGAGAACCCTGTTCTCCATTTTTTGTTCTTGTACATTCTCCAATACCCCACCTCATAATTTTTTTCTGACCTTGGAGGTTTCCAGGTTTGATTCAACTAAATATGTTTTACTTATTTCAATAAATGGCAGGGTTTTAAAAACCATTTTCAGTACCATAAAAATGAATGGCTCTATTAAACCACTCAGACTGAAAAGGCCACAAGAAGATGGTAGGACCACTGCCCTGAGGAGCTATTTAAATCATATCTGTTTTCTTCTTCCATGCTGCAACTCCAGATGGCTCACACAGATTTCCCAGGAGGTCCTCCATCTAAGCACTGATTATACCCTAACGCCGCTCAGCTTCAGCAAGTCTTCCAGTTTTATCTTGGCACTATTTAGGTGATATTCATTACCCATCCCATGTCTTCAAGACTTTCAATTTTTTAAAACGCAAATCTGGTTTCTGTAACCAATTTATGATTGGGAAGAATAGCTTTCCCAAATTTTATTACCATTTCAAACAGTTGATTTGCCATTTTGTATTACTACCCCCCCTCGCCCCATTCTCTCTCCTGTAGGAATTTATTCTACTTGTCAGTTACCAGTCATGTTATAGTTTAAAAACTTATCTTTACTTTTGCAGAGCCCGCTGTGATTTTTGAATAGATTCTCATTTAGAAATTTATTTTGTGTACGTAGTCAGTTATATGATTTAAATGAATTCATTCAACAGAAATATTTACTTTAGAAAATATTTCCAAAATTTGAAATGTATATCCATTCTGAAAATATTGTGTTTTTTTCTCTGCTTTGTCAGTCTGATATGGAGGAATATTTTTTACAATTGTGCTTTTAATGGACAAATAAAATGTTCATACATAAGAACATAAGAGAAGCCATGTTAGATCAGGCCAATGGCCTATCCAGTCCAACACTCTGTGTCACACAGTGGCCAAAAAAATTATATATATATACACACACACACACACACATATACACACTGTGGCTAATAGCCATTGATGGACCTCTGCTCCATATTTTTATCTAACCCCCTCTTGAAGGTGGCTATGCTTGTGGCCGCCACCACCTCCTGTGGCAGTGATTTCCACATGTTAATCAGCCTTTGGATGAAGAAGTACTTCCTTTTATTCGTTTTAACCTGTCTGTTAAATACAATTCTGAAAAGTACTCTGATATGCATTGCTAAGTGGCAGGTTTAAAAATAGAGAGCTCAGAAGTACTTCATTACCCTGAAAAACAGTAGTTATATCTTAAACTCCCTGGTCGATTCCTTTAAAAAAGTAGCATGAGGCCCAGATAGGCTGCATGTAAATGTTTGAAGAACAACCCAAATATCAGGTCAAAACACAGTTGTGTATTCTAGCTTTTTCTACTGTGATGAAGTAGGAATTGTGAATCATCCCATTAAAGAGTGATTATGTCTTCCTAAAGTTCAAAAAAATGACACAAAACAGAGCATCCATTTTGGTGTTAGTTGTCAGAGAGCTCATATGTGGAGAGACTCTCTGATATACTTTTATTTTAATATTTATGCCCCATTTTTATCTTTTATGTGTCCAATAAGGGAAAAAAGATGTAAAATAAATCATCCACAAACAACAAAGTCTATAAAACAAATCTCTGTAGTAAAATACAAACGACAAAACAGCAGCAGTAGCAAAAACAAATACACTATTAAAAGTTTGAAGAGTAGAATGGTCTTGACCTGGTACCTAAAATCAGTAAGATAAGAATGTCAGGAAAGTGTCTTTAGGGAGATAAATGTCCTACGGTGGGTAGGAGAAATGTGTCCATTTTTCGTAGAAATGACTTGATTAATTTTTAATCCATTCCTGATTTCTAATCCTGTCTAATCCAAATTCAGGATTTTATACTAGAATTGTGTTTGTTTATGCTTGATTGTCGCTACCTGCTTTTTCAATATTTTCTTTGTCTTTTTCTCTTAAATCGATTTAAATGTATTGTGTTGTATGATGCAGTTCTCGTCCTTGAAGTTTGATTGAGCTGCTGAGGTTTCATTATGATTTAGATTCCATGGTTGGGCACATTTCTCTTTCACCATGAAATCTGTATTATTAGAAAGGCAGTTTGACAAAGAAAGATTGGTTCTTTGTATTGCTTATATTTGTATTTCTTGCAAGGCATGTGTATGTAAGCAAACAGAACTGGGCAATATCAATATCATACTTCATTATCTCATTTTGGAAATTATATGTTTGGCTGTCACTGGAAATCTTATTTAAAAAGTTAAAATTCATTGCTTAGTGAAACTGTTGCCTATGTTATAGGACAATCCACAGCATACAGTGTAGAGTAGTGTAGTATGAAGACAGTTACAGATCAGAAAGGCTTGAACCCCTGAGATAAGACAAATAAAGCTAGACAATATCAGTTAACTGACCATTATAATGCCTGTTGGCAAATTTCTTTACAAACTCTAGTCCTTTAGCTCCTTCATGCCATTACAACTGTTAAGAGTTGTTGAAGCTCCATGACTGCATCAACTATCTCTTTACACTTCTAAAAATAGTAGCCACAGGAGAGGAAGTTTGGATTGGAACCGTAGTACTGGAGAAGGGGGTTTAGCCCTTTTCCCCACCATGTGTAAACAGCTGCCCTTTCTAGGTGCTGTTAGTTTTTATTAAGAAATTATATGTTTTTGATAAAAATGACATAGAAATAGAAGTTTAAAAAAAAAAATCAGGTCCCCCATGCCACCAAGGATCCTACTTATACATGCTGAAAAGGGCAGAAGAACCAATTGCTGATATCTAACATATTGTCTACTTCTACTTTAATATTATATGCTTTTTAGAAGAGTTGCAAAACTTTCATCATTGGGCTGACATTCGGACTGATTTTGCACTGGGCTTGTTCCAGGTGGAGAGCCCTTTTGCTACTGGGGCTTCTCTCCATTTTCACACAAATTGCCCTGGAGCTGCGAGTTGGCAAGATCCTTTGACGAGCAGTTTTTGTTTGCTGCAGAAAATCGGCGCACCAACTTGCAGCTCCGCAGCAGTTTATGCGAAAATGGAGAGAAACCCCGAGGGCAAAAGGACTCTCTATCTGGAACAAGCCCTAGTGTGAAATCAGTCTCACTATCCAGATTTAATGGGGTGTGGGGTTACTTAATTTGAGTATTTTGATTTTGTTGCTTTTTTCCCCTTTGTTTTTAACCAATGTTATAATCCCCAGCACTTTTGAATGGGCAGTACAGAAGTGAACTAAGTAA
This sequence comes from Heteronotia binoei, assembly GCF_032191835.1. Classification (NCBI taxonomy): domain Eukaryota; kingdom Metazoa; phylum Chordata; class Lepidosauria; order Squamata; family Gekkonidae; genus Heteronotia; species Heteronotia binoei. Next base: position 71,143,636 of record NC_083223.1, read on the forward strand.
AAGTGGTTTGTGTACTTTTTTGATTCAGCCCTGAGTCATGAAGCCATATTTGACCCATGATCAATTCAATACTAGTTCAGTGGCTTTTCACTATGGGAGAATAAATTAGCATATAAACTTCTAGGAATTATTTATTTATGAAAAAGCATAGTGACTTGAAAATGGCAATTAATATATGTATTATTAGTTTTTGATTATGAACATTTCAGAGCATAGACCCTCCTATGTTCCAATAGAAAAGTCATACATAAAAGTATTTTAGAATTGTAATCAGCATGAATTAAATTTTAGTCATATTTTGTGGGAAACAACATAGTGTCTATCAAGGGAATGATGAGGAAGGCAGCATAGGGAAGTTGTCTTTTGTCTGTCTGAAGGTGACAATGTATCATGTTCTTTTTCTTAAGAGTCATCAAGAAGAAATGCGTTTAAAAGGCACAAAAGGTGAAAAGGTAAATAATCATATTTGGGGTGACAGAGGTATATTTATTTGTATGTTAGGTAAAATAAACATGGTTTGCACTTTGTAGCTGAAATCTTTAAAAGCAGCTTTATATATTTATTTATCATTTATACATTTTCAGCCAGATTGTCTCCCAAAATGCTTTACAACATACACCAATAGCAATGTATGATTTAAACAACTGTGATAATATTCCCTTCTTTATTATAACAGTGATGTTGAAAAATTGATTCTAAGCATCAGGGAATCTTGCATAGGATTAATTGTGTAATAGCTAGACTACGAAGCACAACAATAATTGAAGATACAAGCTATGACCATTGTATACATAAATACCATTGTTAGACTATACTTTTAGTCAGTGGTTAGGGTGTCGAACTAGGAGAGAGAGAGCTTTTATTGTTTTATTTATTTTATTACAATATTAGTATCCTGCATGTAGAAGGGACAAAGGATTCAGTGTAGATGATAAAAAATGGGTTTAGCCCGTTCTCAAATTACAGAGTTCTGTCTTTAATTGTTCTAATAAAAGGCTGAAATTCTGCATGCGTAGTTTGTGCATGAGCAGAAATGTATTCTCTAAATGCTCCTCAGTTGCATAGGAGTCATTTCTATAATCAATCTATATTTCTAGTAGCCAACTATACTCCAATCTGTGGGTACCTAAATCTATAGATTAGGGACATTTATGCAGAAGTAAGAACTTTCAATGAATTTGGAGAATACCCGAGACTTGTGGAAAAAAATCTTTCTGTGGACAAAAATCGGGGTGGAGTTTTTTTTAAGAAACAAACACAAGTGTAGGAACTGTTGTCTGCACAGTCGCAGATAACAAGGGAAACAGTTCCTAGGAAGTTGTGACACGCAAAGGTAACAGCAGCTGATGGAGAGGGGAAGAGGGCAGGCAAGTGAGCAAGCAGAGCTGGCATTCAGAGCTGTGTGATGGACGGACTGCATTATGTTGTGTAAACAGATAAAGGACTGTGAAGAGTTAATTCTTCACAGAGTCAGAGAACTTAAGTGACAGTATATTCCAAGAGATCTGATTGACTAGCATTAGCTGAGTAGAGAAAGATTCTGAACTGGATGCTGAAGAATACTGGAATGGAGTTGGATTTGGGTAAATATTCAGAAAACACAAATTTATTCAGCTCCATTATACCCTACAGGGGACATCCTCTTAGGGTGTAATAGATAATTGATCTGGAGATATTCAGGGTTCAGGGAGGCGTTTTTGAAGTAGAGGCACCAAATTTGAAGCATAGCTGCTGATACCTTTCCTCAACCCCACCCCACCCTCATTTTGAAAAAGATTGGACCAGAGGGTCCAATTCTATAGGCAACCAAAGAAGGTGCCCTTCTCCAAGTTGTGCCCAAATAAAAACTGAATATTGGCTTTTATTCAGCCAGATTGGTAGCTGAATCAGATTAGTGAATCTGTATTCAACTGAATAAATACCTTAAAATACCAAGAAGGTATTTTTCACGTATTTATTTGGTTCAGTTTATACCAAATGCACACCCCTAATTTCAGCCCTGGCTAAGAAGAGCTAAGTACTGACAGTTTTGGAATTCAGTCCTGACAGAGATAGATAATAATTTTATTTATTTCAACACAGTTCAACACAGAGGAGAATGGGGAAAAGTTGGCAAAGATGAATTGGTAGTTAGATGGAGACTCCCATTTGGGTCAAGGAAAGGAGATAGATCTTCTAGGTTGGTTATTTGGTGGGTGGGGAAAAGAGAAGGAAGCAGAGAAAGGTGAGGATATAGAGATTGCCAGGAGGAGGGAAAGAGGAAATAATGTGGACAGAGGGATATAGGGTAGGCTTTCCAACCCTCCCGCCCTGGCGGGGGACCAAGGATTTCCACCCTCTTCCCCCGCTCCCCAAAAAAACAGAAGCGGGGGGAGGGGGAAATGGCGCCGGGGAGCATGGCGAGCCGCCCCATCCCGGAGCGGGCGAGGCCGCCGCACCGCTGCCGCCCCCTCCCCGCCCACCGCAGCTGCTCCTCCGAGATGGGCCCAGGCTGAGCCCATCTCGGAGGAGCAGCCAAGAGGCGGCAGCAGCACAGGGAAGAGCGAGGCAGGCCAGGAGCATGGCAAGCCACGAATCCGGGCCCTTCTAGGACCCGGAACCGTGGCTCACCACGCCCCCAGCCCGCCTCCACCCCCCCCTCCGATTCCACCCCAGAGGCGGAGCGGGCGAGGCCGCCACACCGCTACCGCCTCTTCTCCGCTCGCCGTGGCTGCTCCTCCGAGATGGGCTCAGCCTGAGCCCATCTCGGAGGAGCAGCCACGGCGAGCGGAGAAGAGGCAGCAGCGGCGCAGCGGCGTCACCCGCTCCGAGACGGGGCGGCTCGCCACGCTCCCCGGCGCCATTTCCCCCCCTCCCCCTAGCTCCACCCCAGTGTTTCCTGGCTCCACCCCCAAAGTCTCCTGGCTCCGCCCCCAAAGTCCCCAGATATTTCTGGGGTTGGACTTGTCAACCCTAATATAGGGGCAAGTGAGGTACTCCCTTGCATTTTTTTCCAGGTTCCCCAGCCCACAGCTAGGCCTGGTGGCTGACACAGCACAAGTGGTCCTTGCCCAGTGGCTGACATCACTCCATTTGGTCACAATTTTCTCAGATAGAGGATGCTAGGGAGAGATAGAGGAAACCTGAATTTATTCAGCTCCATTGTACCCTATGCTATGGGGACTGTCTGAACTCAATGACTCATGCAACATAAGTGATGCAACTTGGCAAGTGAACTCAGAAGGCATTTAAAGGTTCAGTGCCTTCTGAGTTCACTTGCCAAGTCATGTAGCAGTGGTGGCACAACTTGGTTAGTTCAAAAACCTTTTAAATGCTTTCTGAGTTCACTTGCTGAGTCACGCAGTTGCTGCATGACTAGTGAGTTGAGAAAACATTTAAATTTTAAATGCTTTCTGAGTTCACTCACTGAGTTATACCTCAGCAGCACAACTCTGTGAGTTAAATGCCTTCTGAGTTCACTTGCTGATTTGCACCAACATTGTAGTAGGACAGTGCGAGTTCAGAAGGTGTTTAAACTTGAATAACATTGGCTTATATTCAGGTGTGCCTATTTCAGCAGCTGAATCAGAATGTATAATCTGAATTCAGCTGAATAAATACCCCAAAATACTGATAAAGTATTTTCAGGTATTTATTCAGCTTGGTGTGTGCCAAGTGCACATTCCTATGTGATAAATGCTAGTAAGATCAACCAAAGCAATACAATACTGTGTGCAAGCATTTGAGTCCTCCAGAACTCTTCACCAGGCTAGATGTTAAAAGTGGTTGGGCATGAGGAATAATCATGATCTTAAGGCCTCTTTGTCGGCTTCTAATGTGGTGTATTCTAATGTGTTGGGAACCAGAAGCATAAAAGTGAAGGCACACAGCCTCTATTACTGTGAACTTCTCATTAGCATACGTTCCACAAAAAATTATGCAATGCATGTTTTTCATCTATGTAAACAATCAACTTACGTTTCTGGAACACATTTGTTTAGGGTGAAATCGGACAGCCTGGTCCTCCTGGGCCTATTGGAAGTCCTGGACTACAAGTATGTACATTGTTTTTTGGTAAACTGCACAGAACATTATGTCAAAGCTTTGTATTTCTGTTCTAGACCAATATCGATCTCCAAACTTTAATATAGTACAATTCAATATTTTTAACATGTATATGCTTTGAAATGGAGAACAGTGTAAGCCCTTTAGGCCCCCATTAGAGAGAAAAGTAGGGTATGAATTAAGTAATAAAATTATGTACAACTTCTTGAGTTTTTCTGAATAGTCTGCTGAAATCCTTAAAATCAAACCTTATAGAGCTAAGCTTTAAGGCATGAAAATTGCCCCCCTTTCAAGCCCATGTGCCACCACATATTCCCAAAGAGAAGGACTTGTGACTTTCCTCTCAGTATACTTTCAGTTGCTGCTGGAGCAACAGCATTGATTAAAGACCCTCTCTCATAATTTTCCTACTGTGTAAGTTATTGCCCTTTTACTTCTGTTATCTTGTATCTCCACATTTTTCTTGTAGATAGCCTTGCCAGCAATTTTTCTATGATGAATTTTCTTTTCCTTTCAGCTGATTTTGACTACCTATTAGTATGTCAGGAGGGTGGGGGCAAGTTGACATTCACCATCAAGCACATGTACATTTCTGCTTTGATGAGAGCCAGAATGTCAAACAATCCAGCCATGATCAGATGTTTACAATTATGAGGATGTGGATGATTCTTCTAACTTGGGTGTAGTGGACAAAAGCAGTGGGTTCATCTCCAGGTCCATTGTTGGCTGACTCTAAACCACTCTTCCCTTCAAAAGACATATATATGAATGCAGAACAACTCTTTCATATAACATAAAGCAACAATTTCCAAAAGTCCAAGAGCTGTTTTTTTAATCATTTCCCAAATGCATATGTCAGAGTTTCAGTGATCCAAAGAGGTTCAGAATGGTGCCCACATTGGGAGCTCTATCAGCTTCAAGGATACCTATTTCCCAAACTCAGTTTAGACTCAGCATTGGTAAGGTCTTTTGCAACCTTCTTATTGGCTGTATATGCAGATAGGCAGTCCAGTAAACTGGGTACTGCTCCCCTACCTCAGTTTCTCTACACATAGATAGATAGAGCAGTTTTGTGACTGGGCATTTTGTTTTTTTGTTTTTACCAAAGGTGATCTCAGGTTTTCATTTCAACCAGCAACTGGTTCTGTGCATCTTCTTGTCTAATCCATCTTCAGACTTATTGGTTGCTAGGACACAGTTGTTGTTTTTACTAGAACAAGACAGTTTCATTTTAGAAACTCCTGCTGCCATTTTTCTGTGTTATTCCATCCCTAACTTAGGAATGGTTTCTCACACTGTTTCAACAATGGTGTCAAACACCATCACCCTCTTTACAAATTGGCTCATAAACCATTGCCAAAAATCATCAGAGTTCATTCTACTAGAACTGTAGTGATAACCACAACCTTCAACAGAAGGGTTTCAGTACCAGAACACTTCACAATAGTTACCTGGTCTTAATGATCCATCGTTATGAAACACTGTGCCCTGAGAACTCAGAAGGATGCCTTGGCAATGGATATCCTGAATGATCATTATGTGACTGCACCTGTGCCTATTACTAAATTTGTTTGTTTCCTGCCCCATTTGTATGATGCACAGAGACTACAAGAGGTTTACCTGTAACTGATGTTTGTTGAGCAGTGCAGTCACACGACACACACCCTTTCATTGCAACAAATGCCTTTTAAATTTGCTATGGCATTTTCTTCAGAAGAACTGGCAGGGAAGTTGTGACTCCTCCAAGTGATGCATGGACTTAGAAGAGGGAAAGATGCCTAAATGCTTAGCTTAAGAAGGCTTCAAGTTAAAACTTTGTGCAGGCGCTAGGCCCATTCATGTGACCAGTTTAAGAACATCAGTTACAGGCAAGAAACCTGTTTCCTGTACAGCAGCAAGTTTCCTATACATTTTAAAGCTTAATATTTAATCAAGTTCTTCAAAATGGCTCATAATTTTGTTCACATATAGGTTGACTAAGCTATCACAAGAGCCGAATATACAAGACTGGATCCAGGGAACTGTGAGGGGAGCTCCACTCATAGAACACTTCCTCTCCTTTCTTGATGCAGTTCCTCCAGCCTCCCCCAAAAGCAGCTTCTGCAGCAAGAAGGGAGAACCTGCAGAAATTTTCTTCATTGCGAAAGCAGAAGTGCCAAATCATAGGTGCCAATTTTGGTGCCTCAGTTTGAGTTTTAAGGAACCCTTACATATTTGTACACTACAGGAAACATGCTGCAAAGCTGATTTGGGGGGAGATAATAATTTTTTTCTTCTTATACCTTGTGTTCCATTGTTTAGCCCTTAAATAGTAATAATATAAACCTGATTTGTCACTCAAATACCTGTGATTATTCTGTAGGGACCCCCAGGACCAGTTGGACCCAGAGGAGAGCCAGGAGAAGCTGTAAGTGTTGACATTCCACTTATAGTCAGTAAAATTTACTGGAATGAAATGTAAGCTAGTAAAAAAAAAATGAGTCTTACAACATTGTTTTTAAAAGGAGTGTAAATAAGTGTGACTGCCCATGAGATTTCATAGGGTTTTGTTCCTGAATCTCCGTGGTTTAATATAAGTTGTATAATCTTTCTGTGCCCATCCTTTTCTAGTTACACAATAAGCATGACGGTTGAGCAAACGAGATTCTATAATCCTATCCCATTTTGACACCTCATCCTCAGCCGTGGGAGAACCTGTATAATGGATTATGGAAACAAAAACATTAAGAAGTATCTTGCAATACAACAAAATCCCCTTTCGGTTTTTAGTTGAATGTGTGGAAGAAAGAGTGGGATCATGCATACTGTTCCAACTCTGAACCACAGCTATGATTAAAATAGAACTTTTATGCCCATTTGTCCCTGAAACATTGAAAGAATCCTATGTGTATTCAGTTGCAAGTATATATGCTGCAATCAGACTTTTAACAATGTGGAGAGGTCAGGAAGGAGTTACAACATACAATTGCCCCCCCATTCGGAATAATGAGACATACAACTAAGTTGGATGAAAAGGGCCACTTTATTAAAATTTTGCGGCAAAGGGAAAAAACATTGGGGTCAGGATGAGCCAGGGGTCATACCGCTGACCACCTCCTCACCTGAGAACTGGGCGAGCCCCAAGGCCCCGAGCCTGAGCCAACCCAACGGCTCAGGCCCGGCCAGCCAGGCACGGGATCCCGGTCGCTGAGCTCCACCCCGTCCCAGCCGTGCAGCCTGGGATGTGGAGACTCCAAGCTGCGGGATCACGAGGCTCCCTGAAGTCAACCTTGAGCCGTGCAGCTTAGGTCACCCCAGGGAGACCGTACACCCAAACGGTGTGTTGCCAAGGGAGCTCACCGAAACCCCAGAAGAACATGTTCCCAACATAACAACCCGCTAGTGACCAAATTAGAACAGCCCCGCCTCAAGCCAATTAGCCAACACACCACCAGCAGTACAAGGTAGGCGAAAACACTCCCAAGTAAGCCAATAACTTGAAAGCGAAAAATTCCTACCCGGCCCCAAAAACCTGGCGACCAGCCTGTGCCTGTACTGCATGACGGGCGGGCGGGCGGGCCGAGAAAACCTAGAGCAACTGCGCCACAAGGGGCCGGGCCAGCCTATATAAGGTGGCCCGCCCCCAGGCCGTTGCTGGTCAAAACCATTGTCTCCCTCCTGCAGGGGAGGCAATGAACGGCCCCCAGCCTAGGGCGGGCGTTAGCTCGCTCGGCTGGGAAGGGCCGAATTGCCCCCCCATTCGGAATAATGAGACATACAACTAAGTTGGATGAAAAGGGCCACTTTATTAAAATTTTGCGGCAAAGGGAAAAAACATTGGGGTCAGGATGAGCCAGGGGTCATACCGCTGACCACCTCCTCACCTGAGAACTGGGCGAGCCCCAAGGCCCCGAGCCTGAGCCAACCCAACGGCTCAGGCCCGGCCAGCCAGGCACGGGATCCCGGTCGCTGAGCTCCACCCCGTCCCAGCCGTGCAGCCTGGGATGTGGAGACTCCAAGCTGCGGGATCACGAGGCTCCCTGAAGTCAACCTTGAGCCGTGCAGCTTAGGTCACCCCAGGGAGACCGTACACCCAAACGGTGTGCTGCCAAGGGAGCTCACCGAAACCCCAGAAGAACATGTTCCCAACATAACAACCCGCCAAAGACAGAGCCAAGCCTCAGCTTAGGCCTCTGTCCCCCATCGAACAAGAACATGTTCCAATCCCTGCCGCAAGTCGGCCAAAAACGCCTCGTTGCCCTTAACTGAAAGGTGCACCCCATCCGGCCTGTACCACTCCGCAGAACTGGCCTTGATGGCCGGATGGGGCACGAAAACTCCCAAGCCCGCCTCCAAGGCTAAACACAATGCCCTGTTAGCTTTTCTCCTGGCCCGCTCCAAGCCTGACGGCTCCCAAGCCGCCCGCCAAACGCGGCGCGGCAACATGGCCGACCAGAGGACAAGGACGCCGGGCCATCTCCTCTTGATTTTGATGATGTCATCCCGGGCCTGAATCGATAGGGCCTTCCCCTTCATAAGGCCCAGATCGTTCTCCCCCAGGTGAATCACCACAATATCTGGCACGGGGCCCCTCCGTTCCCGGAAAAGCAAAGAAAGGAGGCCAGCCCAACGCATGCCCCGCCGGCCCTGCCACTCAATTATGGCCCGTTCGCTCAGGCCCAACTGGGATCCCACTGGCGTCCGACGGGCATGGTGTGCCGCCCAAAAGATAATACTGTGGCCGCAAATGAGGATCCGCATCCTTCTCCGGCCAGCCACAGCACCTATGAAAGAAAACAGAAAACTTAGAACACGTAAACATTCCGAATAACCCAACGGGAGGAAGGGGTCCGTTACTCTGTCAGGGGCCGAATGTATGTCCGAAAAGCCCCGGACCTCCAACGGCCAACCCGCCGAATGGCCTCACTCCCATATCCCATTGCCGCTGCAGTGGAAGCCGCACCTATGCGGAAGGAATGGGTGCCAAACCTAGCACCACCCAAACCCAGTTTTTCCAAGGCCCTACAGGTGATGGCCCAAAACTGGTACTTAGTCAGAGGAGAGTAGTCCTCATGGCAGAAAAATTGGCCCCGGGCTGAACCGCGAGCGGCAACGTAACGCGTGAGCGCAAGCACCGGGCAAAGCTCGGGTTCCGCACAGGGGCCCAAGGTTATGGAACACCCCCGCTGCCGTTGGTCTGTCTTAGACCGACGAACGTGTATAACTGCCTGGCCATCCACAAACTTAACGTCCCCAACTTGGAGGGCCCTGCCCGAGATGTCCCCCCGTGAGGTTGCCACCAACTCGGAGACACGTAGCGCACCAAAAAACGCCGTAAGTGCGGCAGCATGGAACAACTTCTGCTCATAGTCTAAGGCACAGACCGCGGACCATGTAGCGTGTAAGCCCCGGAGAATAACAGGGGAAATGGGGCGCCTAGCGTCCGCCTGTCTGCCCCCTTCCCGGGACCATCCCTCTAACATCTTAACAATCCTGAAATCCTTCACAGACTCCTTATACCCCCGGGCCTTACTGATAAACGCCAGCCCCGCAAGCTGCCCCCTGATGGATTTTACTGAAAGGCCGCGCCCCCGCTGCCGCACACAGAATTGCAGTAGGTGCTCCACCGGGAGGGGCCAGGACTCCTCTAAACCCGCGCCCACGCGGAAGGTAGAGAACTGGCTAGCTGCCCGAAGATACGTCCGCCTTGTGCTGGGTGCGATTGCCAACTGGATGGCCCGGCTTACTTCGCTCCTCCAACTTGCCATAGCTCCGCCGGCATGCGCACTGGACAAGGGTCGGCTTCTGGTGCCAGCTGTCGGAAACGCGCCATCTGTTGGCGAGACAAGGCGTCTGCCACTCCGTTACTGACACCAGGGACATGCCGGGCAACAAACAAAACATTCAACTGTAGACAACGTATAGTAAACACCCTGACCAAATGCATAACCGGGGGCGACTTGGAGGTTAAATTGTTAACAACGTGGACCACCGCCAGGTTGTCACACCAAAACTGAACCGTGTGATTTGAAAGGGCGTGCCCCCAGATAAAAACAGCAACTACAATGGGGAAGAACTCCAAAAACGTCAGGTTACGGATTAAATCGGAGTTCCTCCACTCTGCCGGCCAAGGCTCAGCACACCATTGGCCCCGAAAGTAAACCCCGAAACCAACGGCACCGGAGGCGTCTGAAACAATCTGCAACTCCGCCTCCAGTAACATGACCTCGCGCCAAAAGGACGCGCCATTGAAGCCCTCCAAAAAGGCCTCCCAAACCCCCAAGTCCTCACGCATACCCTTGGTAACGCGAGTAAGATGATGTGGCAGGCGTAAAGCAGTCATGCCTTCGCAAAATTGCCGCAAAAATGCCCTGCCCGGAGCCACCACTTTGCAGGCAAAATTCAAGTGGCCAACTAACTGTTGGAGCTCAACGAGCGTCACCTTGCGCTTACCCTTGACCTCGGCGATCCTCTGCCGTAAAACCTGCAACTTATCCAAAGGCAGCCGTGAAAGTTGCTGCACCGTGTCAAGCTCTATCCCTAAAAACGTCAAAACCGTGGAAGGGCCTTCAGTCTTTTCCGCAGCCAACGGGACCCCCAATTCCTCGGCCAGGCTCTGAAAAGCCCCCAGCAGGTGGGCGCATTGCCCAGAGCCCGCCGGGCCCACGAAAAGGAAGTCATCAAGGTAATGCGCCGTATCGCGCATACCCGTCCGACGCTGCAAGGCCCACTCTAAAAACGTGCTAAAGCGCTCAAACGCCGCGCAAGAAACCGAACATCCCATGGGGAGGGCCCGATCCATGTAGAAAAGTCCCTCGAAGGAAAAACCCAATAATTCAAAATCAGCCGGGTGCACCGGCAACAACCGAAAAGCCGACTTAATGTCGGCCTTTGCCAGCTCGGCACCTGGACCGCAACTCCGCACAATCCCCACCGCCTTGTCGAAAGATGTGTATCTAACCGAGCACATTTCTTCGGGGATGGCATCGTTAACCGATTGCCCCCGGGGATATGATAGGTGATGTATTAAACGGTACTCCCCCTCCGCCTTTTTGGGCACCACTCCCAAAGGCGAAACTCGTAAATTGGGCACCGGGGGTTCCAGAAAAGGACCCAACACACGCCCTTCCCCGCACTCTTTTTTAATCTTATCCCTAACAATATGCTCCAACCCTTTAACAGACTTCAGGTTGGAACACAAGAACGGAGCCCGTGGACCCTGGTAAGGGATCCTAAACCCGAACGTAAACCCCTCTAACAAAAATTTTTGATCTTCCAGACGCGGGTAGCCGTACAGCAACCGCCTAAGAACCGTTACCTTGATGGGGCTGGGACCCTTTACCAGACTGCGGGCTGGGGCCTCCCGGCCGCTTGGAGCCACTTTTTGGCTTGGACCGGTTACATGCCGTGAAGGCGTGAGGGCCCCCACACAACGGGCATTCGTGCTTATACCGACATGCCCTTCGAGCGCACGCCCCTTGGGAGGTAAACTCCCAGCAAAGCAGCCGAGGTTGAACCGGCTGCCCCGCGGAGCCGCGGGCGGTAGGGGGGTGAGACACTTTCTGAACAATGTGACCGCTATCGGATCGATCGCCCAGATTAGGTTTGGCCGGCGCCATGAGCTGCAGCCAAAGCTGTTGGTTAATTTGGTCCCAAGGGAGACCAGGGGTCACCGCAGCCCGCATCCTAAACGCCTCGTCATACTGAAGCCAGGCCCCGCCAACAAAATCACTATACGCGCGATAAATGATATCGCAATATTGGAAAAGATGGGCCGCCCGCCACGGCTGGGCTCTGGCGATTACACCCGCATAAATTAAGAATCCTGGTAACCAATTGGACCATGATCTGTCCACCTTCCTTTTTCTCAGCTTTTCTTTATCTTTTTCATCCATTTCCTCCTTGGGTTTCTTTTCCAGCTCCCTAAACAATAGGCTGAATACGTCCACGTATTCGCCCTTAAGTATCTTTTCCCTCGTAGCTGCCGTGAGATGATCCCCGAGCGGCAAGGCCGAATCCCCAAATGGAATAGCGTGAAACGCCACAGAACTGTATGGAACCACCGGGGTGGCTGGAAAACCCCACCCGCCCCACTGCTGCGGGAGACCCGATGGCTGTGTGTGCCCTGGTTGTACCCACCAAGGGGAAGCTGCACCCGCAGGGGGGTTAGCTGCACCTCCACTGGCCCCTGGCTGCATTGCCCCAAACGGGGAAGCTTGCCAAGCTGAAGATGATCCTGCCAGCCCTTGAGAAAACTGTGCTGGGAATGGCCACCCCAACGATGGATGCTGACCCGAAGGGGGAGAGACTCCCATTCCATGTGGAGCGGACAAACAATGCTGTCCGGTCCCACCCATGCCAGGTCCAATGACTGGCCCCCACGGGCCCCAAGGCCAACCAGACCCCCGTGACTGGCCCGGCAACCTACCTTCTTGCTCCGATGGAACCACTACGACATCGTCTGGCTGTTGCCCAGGCTCGTCCTGAGGGGCATCTGGGTCTGGATCCTTGCTCTCGTCTCGACCCTGTAATGCAGAGAGACGTGCAAGTACCTCCTTCTGGAAGGCAATGGAAGCCGCCCTGCCCGAACCCATGAGTCCGGCCACTCTCCTTGAGGGACCCGCCACCCCCATTTCGCCCTCCAAAGCTGTGAGCTGGTCCAAAATGGCCTGGCGCGTGACAGCATCATCCGCTTCATCCGCGGGTGGCTCAGCAGGGGCAGGCCGTTTAGCCGGCTTCTTAGCGGGCTGTTTGCCCTTAGAAGGGCCTTGCCCCTTTTTAGGCCCCATGGCAGAAAGGTGTGACAAAACCCAAACAGGAATGAGTGGAGTGGCGTCAGGGCCCAGGCAGCACCACAGCAGAAAACCAGCAATCACTGGTAGCAATAAAATACAACCACCCCACAAGAATGTGCTGGGGGAGGAAAGATGAGGAAGCGCCCGTTAAGGCCTAAAGGCCAGGCCCCCCAAAGCCACCAAGCCAGACAGGTGGAAAGCCAGGCGGTACCGCCAGGCGGGGAATGCGGGAGGGGCGGGTAGGGCACAAGAGCCACCCAGCCGCCACGCCCAGCAGCCTCACCGCCGCGCAACTAAAAATCCAGCCGCACACGCGGCGCAGATGAAAAAACCCACGCCCGGGCGCCGATATAAGCCGCGCGGCCCCACCACCGATCAGCTGTGGCCGGGTAAGGGGGGGGGGGAAGGGGCCGCACGTCCGCTGCCGCGAGACGGAGGGGGGGGGGCGAACGCCGACCGTCCGCCCGAGAGCGGAGGGCTCTCCACCGACAGCCCTAAACAAGCAAACCCCCCGGGACCGGAGCCACAAAAAGGACCCGCGAGACAGACCGCACTAGCGCCGATAACGGCGCCGCTCGTAATGCACGCCGCTCCCCGATGCACGGCCCGGCTGCCAACAGACAGCCCGCCGACGAAGCGTCCCACGCCGGTCGCCTCGACGCCGCCTCACTCGGCCTGCCACGAAGCCCGCACGGCCGAGTGCAGCTCCCAACCCGACAAAACCTAGAGCAACTGCGCCACAAGGGGCCGGGCCAGCCTATATAAGGTGGCCCGCCCCCAGGCCGTTGCTGGTCAAAACCATTGTCTCCCTCCTGCAGGGGAGGCAATGAACGGCCCCCAGCCTAGGGCGGGCGTTAGCTCGCTCGGCTGGGAAGGGCCGAATCCTGCTACATCATGAATAATGTGCCTATTCCTGAAAAGCAAGGCGGGGAGGGGGAAGCAGCATCTTGAAAATTAAAGCATTCAGAGTTGTATCCTGTAATTTATTTTATAAACTACTATAAATAACCAAGTACAAAAACCTTATAAACATACCTTATAAAGAATAAATATATCAAATATAGCTGTCCCTATGCGTATGCGTGGAAGTGGGAACTAGTTCTCACCTACTTCAATAAAACTAGAATGCATTTGGCTCTATTCTATGCAGGGCTTTTTTTTAGCAGGAATGCACTGGAACACAGTTCCAGGTGGCTTGGTGCCAGGGGGTGTGGCCTAATAGGCAAATGAGTTCCTGCTGGGCTTTCCCTACCAAAAAAACCCCTGAGTGAAACAATGGTGACATTGGGGCGTGACCAAATATGCAAATGAGTTCCTGCTGGCCTTTTTTCTAAATAAAAAGCCCCGATTCTGCATATTTGAAAGGAAAAGCCATGCTTGGAACATTTGCCCTTTTGGAACAAGCAAAGTACACATTATATACAATCTTGCACTTGGGCATAAGTATCTCACAAAAAGCAGTCCTCAGCAGGGCTCTTTTTCTAGCAGGAGTTCCACTGCATATTAGGCCATGCCCCCCTAATGTAGCCAGTCCTTCAAGATCGGGGACAAAGGGTGGTGATAGGGGTGGAAGCATCCCAGAGGCACTCCCTTAGTTGCGGGGTGCCGCAGGGAGCGGTCCTATCCCCGATGCTATTTAATATCTATATGCGCCCCCTTGCCCAGATTGTCAGGAGGTATGGACTGGGTTGCCATCAATATGCGGATGACACCCAGCTCTACCTAATGATGGGTGGCCAGTCTGACTGTACCCTGGAAAATCTAGACCTGGCATTACAAGCCGTGGCCTCCTGGCTCAGACTGAGTCGGCTGAAATTGAATCCGACGAAGACGGAGGTTCTCTACCTGGGTCGGGGCGGTCCAGGGAGAGAGATCCAGCTGCCGGCCCTTGACGGGGTGCCACTGATACCGGTCCCCAAGGTCAAGAGCTTAGGCGTGCTCCTTGAGTCCTCCCTTACAATGGAGGCTCAGGTGGCAGCCACTGAATGAATGAATGAATGAATGTTAGATCTGCCTTTTTCCATCTTCGGCAAGCACGGCAGCTGGCCCCTTACCTGGAGCGCAGCGACCTAGCGATGGTAATCCATGCTACGGTCACCTCAAGAATAGATCACTGTAATGCTCTCTACATGGGGCTACCCCTGACGCTAACCCGGAGACTACAACTAGTGCAGAACGCTGCGGCACGGCTGTTAATGGGGCTACCACGACGGGAGCACATTCAGCCAGTGCTGAGAGAGCTGCACTGGTTGCCTGTTGTGTTCCGAGTTCGCTTCAAGGTTGGTACTAACCTTTAAAGCCCTTTATGGTCAGGGACCTGCCTATCTACGGGACCGCCTTTCCCCATATATCCCCCAGAGAGCACTGCGATCAGGGACAAAAAATCTGCTGTCTGCCCCTGGCCCAAAATAAGCCAGGCTATGCGCAACAAGATCTAGGGCTTTCTCGGTGGCAGCACCAGAACTTTGGAACACCCTCCCAGAAGCTATAAGGGCCCTGCGGGATTTGTCGGCGTTCCGCAGGGCCTGTAAGACCAAACTGTTCAGACAGGCTTTTCTGATTGACTGAAAATGGGCTGCCACCGGACATCCTGCAGAAGCTGGCGATCATAGTCAGAACCCACTACCGCCAGACTGGATTGAGACAGCGCAAATAGTTTTAAACTGATAAGTGTATTATGGTTTTATATGTTTTATGGAATTGATTGTTTTTATGATATTGTAAGCCGCCCTGAGTCCGCTTGCGGAGAGGGCGGGATATAAATGTAAAGTAATAAATAAATAAATAAATAAATAAATAAGAGCTTAGAGGGCTTTTAGTGCAGGGCCTACTGTAAGCTCCAGGAGGATTGGCTATGTCAGGGAGGCATGGCATGCAGAGGAGCTCCTGCTGGAAAAAGAACCCTGGTCCTCAGTATTGTGTACTTCCAGGTAGACTAGATCAGGTATGCAAATATAGAGAGCTAACTGCTTTCCAAACACACTACTGTTAAATGCTATGTGGATTGCAATTGAAGTATCTTACTTCCTACATGATAACAAATTAATCTATGGACAAGATGACCTTGTTTTAAATTATATGAAAATTATGGGTGAACTTATTCTAAGAATAATGGGGCTGATCCTGTATCTGTTCTCCCAATACACTCAGCAAAATGTGATGGCTTCCTTCAGTTTATGGAAACTTCTTCCAACTTCAGTGGCTCTAGAAGGCTACTTGGTAGATACTTGGATCTACCCCAAACTTTTCTGCCATGACTACCCACATATTACTTAAATGCAGTTAAGTAATAAACATATGCTTAAAATTATTGTCATAACTAATTCTAGTTACCAAAGATCTTCTAAAGACAGGGAGAGAGGACAATTTTAATTAATACCTGTTACTGCTCAGCATTCTTATATTGTTAATTGCAGTTTTCTTTTCATAGTGCCTTAGGTCAGCAAATCAGCTAACAATATTTTCTGCATTTAATGACTGAGATTAAACTCTATCCCTTCTCAAGCAATCCAGGGTCAAATGTACAGGACTGCATACTCTGATAGACATTATTTATTACTGTGCTTCTGGACAGATAGAAACTCTGGAGTTTACTGGAATGTGGTACCTTTGCAATATTAGGGATTTGTGGATTACTCTTTTCTGCACTAATGAGGGGCTGTCAACATCAGATAAAGTTAAGAAACTTTTAGCAGGCATGGATTTAGAAATTACATCTGCGGCAACCAATTTTTTTGCCCGTGTAATTAAATTCAAAGGGCCTCAAGTGCAGTAGCTGGTTGGTTATTTAAATTACTTATTTTTTTGTTGTATCTAGTGTGACATTTCTCAAGGCCTGTAGGCTTAGTGAGCAGTATCATTAAAGTAATATATGTAATTAATGATTGAATATGAAAATATTGGTCTCTGTCTTGTTTCACAGTTAACCTCTATCTCAGTCTTGAACATTGGTGTTGGGATTTGAAGGGATTTATTGTGGCTTATAATTCAGCAGATAAGCTAGGATGTATTTGGTCCTTTCCTTTTGCTCAAATTTAATACAGTCCCCATAATGTGTGCTCAAGACAATGTAATGAGTTCACATTTAAGCCATCCAGAATGCAACCCCAAGGACTGCATTAACATTGTCATACTGATGTTATGTGTTTCAAAAGTAGCAATTTGCGAAGAAACTAGCAGATGCTCTGCACCCAATTTAGGGAGCCAAGAAAGGAACCTTACTCCATAAATTGAGCCTGTAGCTTTCCCAAGTGTGTGACTAGAACTACATTCTGTTTAAATGTTTGACTGTGCATGCGTTGTACATAACATCAGGAAATGTTGACCTCCAGGTTATCAAAAGAAGGTCTAAACAGAACCCTGCATGCACTATACACATGTAGATTCTTCTGCATAATCAGGAGTGCTACTACAAAATCAGTAGCTCTAATTGTCTGTATTGATCCTACATCTATACATTTATAGAGGCTGTTTCCAGACCCACTGAATGCATTCATCTCGCCTCTGTGAGCATTCACAGACTTCTGAACAGGTTTTATTTATTGTTACTCAGCTTAGGGTCCCCAAGGTGGCAGACAATAAAAACATTAAAGGCAGGCTGAAGGGGGGGAGGGTTAAAACAAAAGACATGAATGAGAGAAAGAGTCAATGAGAATCAGTGAAGGAATGCCAGACAAAACAGAAGAGTCTTCACTGGCTGGTGGAAGATGACTATAGGAGTGAACAGACAAATCTCCAGGGGATAGGGAATTTCATGTATTATTTCATGTCCTTCAGCATTCCCTGCAGCCTTTATTATGTACATAAGGAAACTGAAAATGAGATCACAGGAAATATTTTACCTGTTATGTTTGTGCATATTAGCTAGGAGGCTTGTCAGAACAAAACCAACAAAGGAGAATCTGGTGTTAAATTCCCTTCCAAGTGGTTGCAAGGAGAATACTGCTCGTGTTTGACTACCACTGACAATATAATTATTAGTTATTATTTCTGAGAATTGTTCAATACAGGACACTTTTTAAAAAAATAAATCCAGTATTGATTAAATAGTTGACTGTACAAAACATTCAGGCATTTCTCTCACATTTGGCTGTACCTAGAAGCCAACACTGTAGATTAAAAATAATGGCTGCTTCATTTTTTTATTCATATTGAAATGTAATTTGTTATTCTTCAAGGATTAAGAAGAGTGAATGTTTACTCTCTCCAAAGAGAAGTCAAACCCCATATTTTTGATGAAAATAATGTGTGTATTTTTTCCTCAAAAATTCACATATGGCACAAATGGTAGAAGTGTGTATATAGATATAAACATGTACAAAGCAGAGGACCCAAAGGTACTTCAAGGGGCATCTGATTTCCCCTCTTCCACTGTTTCTTATTTCTCTTCCCTAAAAGCAACTATAATCTTTCCCTTTTTTTCCTACTGTCTTTCCTTGCCACACACCAGCCAAACTACCTTCATTTGCGCCCCCCCCCCCAGGCCTGTGACTGCATTGCACAGTACTATCCACTGGGCCCAGCTGCATGATGGGGAACTCACAAGGACTTGCAGGGGGCACTTTCCCCTGTATCGCCCTTTCCATACTATTTCCTCTTTCCCTCTTTATGCTAACACCACCATATCCTCACCATTCCCTTGGCCATGTTTATTATTTATTTACTTCCTTTATTCCCTGCCATCTCCACAATGGAGACCCAAAGCAGCATACATCATGCTCCTTTCCTCCATTTTATTCTTAGAAAAGCCCTGTGAGGTAGGTTAGATCATGAATGTGTGACAGACCCAGTGAGCTTCCATGGCACAAGGTCACCCAATGAGCTTCAATGGCACAACAGAAATTTGGATGTGGGTCTCCAGATCTTAGTCTGATATTCTAACCACTATACCACACCAGCTTTTGTGAGACATGGGGTGGAATTCTAGCAGGAGCTCCTTTGCATATTGGGCCACACACCCCTGATGTAGATAGTCCTCCAAGAGCTTACAAAAAGAGCATTGTAAGTTCTTGGAGGATTGGCTACATCAGGGGTGTGCAGCATAATATGCAAGGGAGTTCCTGCTAGAATTCCACCCCTGGTGAGACAACTGCTGTTGAACAGTAGCAAGCAGCCTGTCATGGGTGAGTCATGCAAGTTGCATGATGTCAAGTAACCCTGTGGTTGCTGATGGACCTGGCCTCAGTGAGTCTTCCCTCAAAGGCCAAAACACCCTTTGACCCTCCCACTGCCATTTACTGACAGAAACCAAGGCTTCAAGGTTAGCAATACTGTTGTGGTTGCCTAGCACCCATTTCTTTTTACCATTGAAGGGGTTCAGCCCACCAATGGTTTATTTAAAATTTTAGATTTTTCTGCAAACCTGGGTAGAGAGATGTACCACATCCTTGAATAAAATTAAGTTAAACAACCATAAGGTTTTACTGTGCTATGCTTTGTTAATATTTATTCAAAAGCTGTCTCATCTATAGTTGAATTTAAAACCTAATGGTATAGTGCTCTATTTAAAATGCCCCCCTTTGTTTAGGCAGATTGTAGTTTCTTTCATTTTTCATGCCCTTGCATTTAAGGAAATTGGTCAAGAGAAAAAGAACTGTTAATGAAACTTTCATTTAAGATGCTGGCTAGGGGGAAAAATCTGCATTGTGATTATCTTGAACACTTTAAATTGTGCCCTTTGAATGTATAAAAGTCTTTTTGATGAATAATGAAAAAAATTGTGTTCCATGCTTTAGGGAAAGACAGAAGGTACTAACCTCTGATAAATAGCATAGGCTTTCATTACATTTATAAAATACATCCAAGAGCATATTACTTATCATTTTAAACACTGTGACCGGATTATGAAAATCCAGCCTGCTGCCCCAAGTCTAAACTTTTGGACTCTTGATTTACAAGATTCCAAATTGGGTGTGTTTTGCTAGTTACAGATGTATACAGTTTTTCTAAGCCATGTGTAAGCAAGAGATTCCGTTGAATGGAATGTTAAAATGTTTTAGAATAAAACGTTTCATTTTTTAGTCAGCCTTTTAAGAATGCTTGCTGTTGCAAGGATGGAAAAGGCACACTCTGTCATGAGTTCTTCAGAACAGGCTTCTTTTAACTTAGCAGATAATATAAAATCTAAGGCAAACAAATATAACAACAGTGTGTGTGTTTGTGTTTTTATTAACCAGGGTTTACCAGGAAACCATGGAACACCTGGAAACGCAGGGATGAAAGGAGAAAAGGTAAATTTTGAAACAGAGATCCAGTAAACCTTTTTTGACAGTATAAATAACTAGCAAATCAGGTAAAAGACTCCCAAGTCTACTTTGAGTACACTTGCCACAAATACATTATAAATTTTATCTTGTCTCCCTCTGAAATATCAGATACAAATCATTCTTGAACTCTACCACCTTCTTTATGTTGGAATATGTAATGTCTGATATAAAAAAGGAAAAAAGCATGCACAGGGTTTGCATAAGGAAAGGTAGTCAGATAGGAATGTTGAGGTCTCTGCCTTCTTCTGAAGGGCTCCTTCATATACAGAGACAGTAAACCTCTGATTACCAGTGTTAGGGAGGCAGCAATAGGTGAGTTCCTCAGCCTCTGTGCCCTGTTTGCTTGGTCTTCCAGGGTAATTGCTTGGCCCTTGTGCAAAACAGCATGCTGGACTAAATGGACCATTAGTCTAATCTAGCAGGCTGTTCTTATGTTCCCTGTTAAATGTTCTTTTCTTGCTACTCTCAGGCAACATTCTGCTTCTTCTTGGAAATGCTACTCTGAACACTCTCTAGCAAGCCATGTAGCAAGCATGCTGTCTCTCTCTCCTGTATCTGAAAATGTACATAAAATATATCTGAAGATATGTGCATGCACAAGAAAACTTATACTCAGAATAAACTTTGTTGGTTTTAAAGGTGTCACTGGATTCAAATGTTGTTCTCTCCTTCCCTATCCAGTATGCTGGTTCACAAGATAAAGTTTCTTAATCAATTTGTGTGACAAACATTGCACACTCACTCTGCCTGACAGTTTAGTGACAGAGAGAATTCTGTAAAGAGATGCTCCCCCTTTTCAGTACAGATTCCAGTGGCCAAGGCCCTAGCCATGTTATTCCATTGCTGCAAAAACAAACAGGAATCCTGTGGCACCTTGCAGATATATTTTACAGTGGTTTATTCCAGCTTCTACTTTGCGGATTCCTAATATGTTCTAGTTCTCAAAAGCTGAGATTGAAATGTGTTAGCCTTTAGTACTCAAGCTGAATGGTAGCTTTTTCTTCTATGATGCAGCACTCTGCCGCGGAGAAAGAGCCCCTGCAGGTGAATCACACCTAATCTGTGTGCCACAGGAGGGCAGCAGTGCTTGTTTACTGTATGAGAATTCTGTCATGTTTCTGAACAGAGAAAGAATTTATGGTTGAGACTATTTTTTATTTATTTATTGAACATTTTATCTGTTGAACAGACTCAAAAAAAAATTCTCATAAGTAGAAATGATTGAATTGACCTGTCATTGTAATAATGATATATCAGAGTTTTGAATAAGAAAACAAAGTCTGCCAGGAATACAGTCAACACCAGTTTTGAAGAAGTTATTATATTTGTCCTTTTAAGAGGAACACCCTTTTAAAATGGAAGTTGTCTAAGTAAATTCATAGTTGGTGTTGAAGTCAAAGCCCGGCATACATGCAAATCCAAAATAAGTAGCCGAATTCTGATATATTAATTAGGACAGGGTACTTCTAGTTACTTTCTTTCTAAGAATTTAACATTGTTTTCTTATGTAGGGGGAAACTGGTGGAATTATAGGTCCCCCTGGACCTCCGGGTTCTAAAGGTGATGCTGGGCCTCCAGGGCTGAGCCTCCCAGGAAAACCAGTAAGTATCATTAAACTATGTCATAGAAGAGACCATGAGATTATCAACATAAACTCCTGCTGAATGGCAGGGCTCACACCAATGAGCACTCTAAAAATAAACTCACTATAAGCAAAGATCAGAAGAAAAGGTGCCTGTAGAGCAGATTGCTCTGGATTACACAAGCAATTAAGCTACTTCCTCCCTGTCCCTTCTGTTTTACACTCCTTTTGCAGTTTATCCCTCTTCTCTCTTGTGTAGTTCAGAAATAACTGTGTTAGTATTTAATTTGTAATTAAAGCACAAATTATCCTTGTGCTGTATTTACAACACAGTCTTCTAAAACCATTGGCTTTGGTGTGTGTAATTTTGTAACTCTGCATAGAATTCCTTGTAAATTTAACCGGTGTTTTTGAATTTAGAAATTCTGACAATGACTGTCAAATTCATATGTAACTCAAGGATTGTCGGAAAGTTCAGGGTAGAATTTTTATTGTATTTTAGGGACCAGCTGGTGCTCCTGGAATACCAGGTCCACGAGGGCCTAAGGTAGGAGGAAGCTGTTATAATTTTTGTTTTGAAATTGTTTGCAAAATGTATGCTTTTAAACAAGCTTACACAAAGCTTTATCTCCCTAGGGAGAAAGAGGGCTGCCTGGCGTACAAGGCCCCCCTGGAGAAATGGGTCCAGTAGGAATAGGAATCCAAGGGTCCCCTGTAAGTATAGAAAATAGTGTAATTTCATGCCAGGTATTAATGGAAATACTAGCTCCATTTGGCATAGTTACTCAGATGATACAACCATGGTAGCAAGTCTTATTCAAAATTTTGATTCCTGGTATAGCATTTTTCCACTTGCAAAAACTATTAAATTGTTGCAAGGGTCTTGAAAGTTACAGGGACTTGTGTTTCAGTCATTGTGCTGCAGCAAACTTGAGGCACACAATATCCCCCCACCTTTTTGGCACATGTCCTGTGAATTTAGGGGAAGTATTTGTGAGTTTCCTGCATTGTGCAGGGGGTTGGATTAGATGACCCTGGAGGTCCCTTCCAACTCTATGATTCTATGCAGGGGTCATTTTGTAGAAAAATAGGTGGTGGTGCTCATCCAGGGATTGTTATGCAGTTGCACATATCATTCAATGGACAAGGAGGTGGAACTCTCAGAAAGAGGAGGTAGAACTCTCAGAAAGGTTCAAGAGCTACACTCCTATGAGCTCCCACTGAATCTGGCGCTTATCAAACAACAGCACTGAGGGAAAAATTCTATGTCAAACTAATAGCTGGTTATGAATTCCAGAATGAGTTGGCAGAATGCTGAAGAGATAGACTGGGAAGAACTACTCCAAGAAGGGAATCATATTTTAATACTCCCTGTCAAAAAAGGCAATGTTAGCAAAGGGGCTCCGTTAGAGCCCAGCTCCTTGAAATGCTGGGGTTTTTTTACAGCTGTTTTTTTGGGGGGAGGTGGGAGTGGAACAGACACATTCAAACATATTCCTCACCTATAGTTTGAAATGATACAGTCCATTCTACCACCACAGCATTTCATCA
The DNA here is from genome assembly GCF_032191835.1 of Heteronotia binoei. NCBI lineage: Eukaryota > Metazoa > Chordata > Lepidosauria > Squamata > Gekkonidae > Heteronotia > Heteronotia binoei. Next base: position 71,166,852 of record NC_083223.1, read on the forward strand.
TCTCTTTCCACTGCATGCGCAAGTGGATTGAAAGTGCATTATTTAGTGTGTGTGATCACAGCCTTAATCTAGAAGGGATGATGAGCACAAAATCCTGTTGAAGCCAGTGCTGTCACTGAATCTTGGTGTCCATCCACCTTGCCCCCAAGACTGCACATCAGCTCAAAACCCAAACTGCAGCTCTTTCACTGAGCAATCTGACCAAGTTCACATTCCTACCCTAGGCTACTTTTTCCCTGTGTGTGGCATGGAAATCAAGGGATCTTTCATAATTGCATTGGTATGAACTTCTGTGATTCTGCATTTTAGGGATACTGGAAATAGTATATCTAGGTGTTTAATAAGGTTCCCTGGCGCTTATCAAACAACAGCACTGAGGGAAAAATAAATACCTCAATATACATTCTTGTGAGTCAGGGATCACTGGAAAAGCACACCAAGGTCTTCATTCATGTAATAAAAGGTGGGGGGGGGAGAGAGAGAGAGGACTGGCTAAGGGCAGCATCAATCTGCCCTGGAAGTGAGCTGGCCAGAAAAGGAGTGGCTGGGAGCCTCCGGACAGCACACGGCCCATCTCCAGAACAGGGACAGACTGCGTATGCCCTGGAAGAACTTCCAGACAGCTGGGAAAGTGCCTTGGAGCAGCCTCAGAATTGAAGTACCACTTTGAAAGTACCACTTTGAGGCAGCTTCAATTCGACCCAGAATGGGCTGCATGCTGAACAGGCAGTCTGTTACATTCTCAGGGTGCAGGCAGGCAGGAGTCCAAAGCCAGTTCAAGGTCAGAGTCCAGAAAGTCAAGCAGGAGCCAAGTCACCAATGCAGAATCACAAACCAGAATCAGAAGTCAATGTCCAAAAGCCAAAAGGTCAGGGTGCCAAGGAAATCAAGAAGGTCAGGATCAGGAAGGAGAGTGGATGCAAGCCAGAGAATAGTCTTATTGCTTCCACAAGGTTACCAGGTCTTGGGTGGGAGCTATATGGGAGCCTTAATCAGTCTGCTCCATGGTTGGTAGTGACTCTGCTAGAACTCAGGGCTGAGAGATCTGAAGCATCAGCGTGCCTCATGTCTTCACTCTGAAAGTTCTTTCCGGAGCCTGCTTCGAACTCTTGAGATGGGAGGAGGAGAGCTTGGAGGAGATTGATCGTCAACAGCTGACACTGGTGCCTGGAGAGTGAATGATGGGCCAGCTGCTGTTTGTTCAGCTGAGGAACTGGCTGGCAACTCTTCCAGGTCTGTTAACCCTTCCAGCTCCTCCTCATCAGGGCTCATGACATAGGCAGATGTGTGCATGTGTAGGCACTCTTTTTATCTGTCTGCCTGCTGTCCCCGGGGTGGCTTAAGCTGCCCATCTGTTATCACCCCTACTGTAAAAAGTTCCTCAGAATTTGACAGCTTGTTGGAGTGAATCCACAGGAATAAAGTGAGATCAGATTCTAAATAGGGCAGGGGTGGCAAAATCCACATCCCTATAATTTCATGTCTTTGATTTTGCAATGGCTGCTAAGAAGAAAACTGTCTATTGCTTGCTACATTACAAGGCAAGGAATGCTACTAGCTTCTCTCCAATGTTCTGTAATCTATATTACTTGCTGTTAGCTCTACACTGACATTGAAGCATCACCACAGATTAGGTCCCATCACATTTATTGGGAGAACTTTGCAACTTCCTTAATGTGGCTGCCTTTCAATGGTGAAGGTACCTATTGATGTAGGTGGGAGAAGAAGTTAAAATTGTTTACAGTATATTTTTTGTTTTTAGCAGAACATTATTCAAAATATTATAGCTGGATTTTGTTTCAAAATCTGGTTACCTGCCCCAAATTCGACGGGGAGGGCAGGATATAAATGCGAAGAATAAATAAATAAATAAATAAATAAATAAATAAATTCTATGGGTAGTGGAGGTTGAAAAGCAAATTTTAAAATCTGTAGTATATCTTTGCAGTGCTTCTGCAGCTAGAACAGAAGTACAGCTGTGAATTATAGAATCTTGTGACCAATACATGATAGCTGAAGAATGTTCTTCTTCCTACACACTTCACATAGTGCAGCTTCTTCTGAGGATGACTGATATTCCATTTCACTCTCCCTCCCCCACCCAACTTCTGCCCTTCAATGTTCCCTCTGGCTTTAATAGTATAAGCATTTATTTATTTATTTATTTTATATTCCGCCCTCCCCACCAAGGCAGGCTCAGGGCGGCTCACAACATAAAATCAAAATAACAATTACAACAATTATATTATAAAATCACAAATTCTACAGTTTAAAACAATTCAAATAGGTTTGGTGCTAATCTCATCAGATGTTGTATATTTCCCGTGGCAATGGCATTTCTCCAGATTCCTACGATGTAGGCTGCGTGTCAATTAAAAGCCAGCTGGAAGAGAGCAGTCTTGCAGGCCTTGCGAAAATGAGCAAGGTCCCGCAAGGCCCTCACCTCCTCTGGCAGTTGGTTCCACCAGTGGGGGGCTGCAACCGAGAAGGCCCTCTCTCTGGTGGTCTTTAGTTTGGCCTCCTTCGGCCCGGGGATTACTAATAAATTTTGCGATCCAGATTGAAGTACCCTCTGGGGAACATGTGGAGAGAGACGGTCCCTAAGGTAGGCAGGTCCTAGGCCATATAGGGTTTTAAAGGTAATAACCAGCACCTTGTAACGAATCCGGTACACTATTGGCAGCCAGTGCAGTTCCCGCAGCCCTGGCTGTATGTGCTCCAACCTGGGAAGCCCCAATAGCAGCCTGGCTGCCATGTTCTGCACTAGCTGTAGTTTCCGGGTTCGGCACAGGGGCAGCCCCAAGTAGAGGGCATTACAGTAGTCCAACCTCGAGGTGACCGTAGCATGAATCACTGTTGCCAGGTTGTCGCGCTCCAGGAAGGGGACTAACTGTCTCACCCGCCTTAGATAGAAGAAGGCGGATTTGGCAGTGGCTGCTAGCTGGTTCTCCATTGTGAGGGCAGGCTCCAGCGGCACCCCCAAACTGTGCACCATTGTCAGTGGCGCACTGTCAAATGCTGGTAAAGGAATTTCCCTGCCCAGACCACCACGACTCAGGCAAAGGACCTCTGTCTTCGCTGAATTCAACTTCAATCAACTCAGCCCTGGGTCACAGTCGGGCTGGCCATCCATCAGTAGATAGAGCTGGGTGTCATCAGCATACTGGTGGCAACCCAACCCATACCTCTGGACAATCTGGGCAAGGGGGCGCATATAAATGTTAAACAACATCGAGGAGAGCACCACCCCCTGAGGTACCCCACAATTAAGCACATGCCTCTGGGACAATTCTCCCCCAATCACCACCCTTTGTCCCTGACCATCATGGAAAGAGGAAAGCCATTGCAAGACCAATCCCTATATCCCTGCAGGAAGAGTGATACAATTTTTTTACTCCCAAGTGTTTGTTAGCAGAGAATGGCTGTCAGCGTTCCATTGCCAGTCACTATCATCCATTGCTTGGATGTCCTTAGTAAGGAAGGCAGCATGTTTTACAACGATGCTCTTGAATTATATTGCAATGTCTTATGTGCATATTCTGTAAACTGAAATCAGCTCAGAATGATTTACTTGATTTCTTCTGACTACAAGAATCTTGGAATAAATGAAATACTAGACTGTAAATTAAAACTAAAGATTCAAAGTAGTTCTAGACCAGGGGTAGGGAACGTTGGCTCTCCAGATGTTTTTTGCCTACAACTTCCATCAGCCCCAGCCATTGGTCATGCTGGCTGGGGCTTATGGGAGTTGTAGGCAAAAAACATCTGGAGAGCCAACGTTCCCTACTCCTGTTCTAGACCAGGGGTAGGCAAACCATGGCTCAGGATCCATATGTGGCTCTTTCACACATATTGTGCAGCTCCCAGAGGTTGAATAGGAACATGCAGGCATACTCTCGAGTAAGTGTGCATAGCATCAGGACTTCAGTCAGCCTCTGAGCATTGACCATTAGGTAAGTGATCATTTCCGCTGTGTGTGAAGTGGGCAAGGAAGGGGAAATAAGCAGGCTTGCAAGTTCTCCTTCGCCACAGAGGTTGCCTGAAGACTTAGAGCAGGGAAAGAGAGTGCAAGAGCTGAGGGTGGAAAGTGAGCATGTAGTGGAGGGAAGCTGCCATCCTACACAACCAAGTCCACCTGGACTCACACTCAAGATTCCTGCCCTTTCCTGCTGGATGGATAGAGCAACCCAAATACAGCCACCACCAAGAAGGTCAACTTGTGTGTTTCCTTGTAACTCTGGTGCAAAAAAAAAAAATCCCTAAACTTTCCCTATGCTAGTTTTATATAAAGTTATTCCCAGCTTTTTTTTTAGAAAAGTCTCATTCTAGCATGCACATATATTTTATCTTTCTGTGCAAAGAAAGTATTAAGAATTTTAACAAAAATGTGTGTAATCTTTGCTCATGTCTTGCAGCTCTCTAACATCTGACATATATTCCATGTAGCTCTTATGTTAAACAAGTTTGGCCACCTCTGTTCTAGACCTTGAATTTGAAAATAATTTTATATTTCAAGAAATTTTTATTTTTAAAGATAAGAAAAAGGGGAAAAGGAATTAGAAAAGTAATAATACAACTATTGTGAAAGATAGGATGTATTTTGCATGTTGCTATATCATTCATATAAAAGAAAGTTTCATCATATTATTACACTCTTAACCTCTCATCACAATAGACATCTAGAAATATATTATAAGTCCCCATTTAAGTTATCAGTTGAGCTTAAATTTCAAACATATAAATTGAAGAATATTAACCACAGTTCACACCAAAGCAGTTTAAGAGTCTAACCATACATATAACTTCTCCCAATATTCTCTTGCTTCTTCCTTGGATTTCCCAGCAAGCAATAACGATAAGTAGTCCATCTCTGCTGTTTCCAGTATTTTACCGATCAGTTCCTGTTTCATAGGTAGCTCTTGAAGCTTCCACTTCTGAGCAAACAAAACCCTTTCTGCAGTATTAATATGTGTCATTAAATGTCTTGCCTCTTTTATATAGTCACTGGGATACATGTTCAACAAGAACAGTTCTGGTTTAAGTGGAATCTGTATCTTCAACATTTTTTGCAATAGATCATGCACCAACTTCCAGTAGTCTTTCACCTTCTCATAAGTCCACCACATATGATAAAATGATCCCATCTGTTTTGTACATTTCCAGCATTTGTTAGACATATCAGAATACATTTTAGAAAGTTTTTGAGGCATTACATACCACCTATAAAACATCTTATACAAATTTTCTTTAAAAGATACTGATTTGGTTAGTTTAATATTAGATTTCCATAGTCTCCTATTCATCTAACATATTAGTGCGCCCAATGTTCTCCTATTCATCTAACATAATAGTGCACCCAATGTACCATGCAATCCTTCACAATCTCATCTTGCATCTTCATCTGTAATAGATTAGAGTATATTTTCAAGATCAATTTTTCCTGAGGACCCAGAAAGATTTTATCAAATGGATACTGCTCAGTATGAAACCCTGTTGTCTTACCTTTAACATATCTAGATTCTATTTGCATTCTGAGCCATCAGCTCATATTAATATTCTTACTGTAGGATTTTAAAATAATTTTAATTAGGTTCTTAGAAGATTTTCAATCTGTATCTTTCTTTTTAAGAATTGGGCTGATTTCTGTGTTTGTGGACCTGTAAACCTCATGACTGGAAAACTTTGTAGCAGCATAACCATGCATTGGATCCAGATAGTTTTTTCACTCTGTCTCACCCAATTCCTGTTCCTATCCCATATGGCTTTGTATATGCAGGTTCCATGATCCCAGCCTACAATTGTTTGGAAGTAAAAGATGATCATCTCTTCATTTTTAACTAGTATAAAAGCTGGTTGGTTGTAGTTAATCTTACTTGATTTTGCTGGATTGTAGTCCAAAATATCTGTCACTGATAGTCAAGACCTGGCATAACTTCAAAAGAAAATGCTAGCTGGGGGATGCAACATGGCACAGAAAATCCAATCAGTGGTGCTTCTTTCCATCTAGGTACCTGCAAGAAGTGTGACCTTACGATGCCTACATGTTTCAGATACAAATTAGAAGGGATAAACTTGAATTTTCAACTACACTCCCTTTGAGTAACAGAAGGAAAATTGCTAGGCAGATGAGGACCAGTTTTTCTCTATCTGTCATTGTTGAGTAACATATTGATGTCACTTTCCAGCAGGAGGTTGACTTTCAGATTGATCCTATGTGTACTAAAGTAAATTCCATTGAGTTCAGTGAAGATTGCACCTAAGTTAATGTGCCTATATTACAGCCTGAAATTGGCAACCTCATTGAAGAACAAGCTCTTACTGCTGCATTAGCCTGAAGCAGACTCCTCCACCACCCCTGAATGTTTATGATGCATTCAAAATTAATGTCTTATTACCATTGTATGATAGGAAAAATATTCCCCCTCCGTTTTTCTCTCACACAGGGTATCAGAGGACCTAGTGGGGAACCAGGGATCCAGGTAAGACAAATGGCAAAAGTTAGATGAATCTCATACACACACAATATTTATACTTCTTGATGTCCCAGCTTGCTTCTTCCTCAGGGCCCAAGAGGACCCCCTGGTCTACCAGGAACTCCGGGATCCCCAGGTATTGATGTAAGTAACTAGCTTTGGAAATAGTGCAATGCTAAGTTGTCCCCTTTGTCAAAGACAAGAATATAAAGTTCAGTATAATTTTTAACAGGGTATTCCAGGACGTGATGGAAAGCCAGGACTTCCGGGGCCTCCAGGTGATCCAGTATGTATACTGACCGAGGCCTCTGTTGGTAATTAGAGGTCAATACTACAGATGATAGATTTACAATAAACACTGGAATCTGAAATTTTGATCTTAAATGTTGAATGCAATAACTCCATGTTTAAATAGGCCCCAAACAAGCAGCTGATCATTGCTTTGCTACCTCATGGTACATTCGCTAGAGGACATATGAACACTGTAGCTGGCTGCCATTTTCAGATTTGTGTGTGGTGTAGGCAAGCAGCTGGAGCAGAAGTGAGACAGCTGGCAGCCCAATGAGCCCCTTGCAGGCCGGTGAGCCAAAGCACTAGTGGGGGAGTTGGCAGCCTGACAAGCCCTGGGAGGGGAAGCAAGCCAAGACTTTGATCCCAATCTCCACTGGCCCAAAAAGGTTCCTGTATCACATACAGTTTCCACATACATTCACACTTTCTGTGAGCAAAATTGATGAGCAGTACTAATGAATGGAGCATAAATAAAGAAAAATTATTTATTGGTGAACAAATTGCATATAAGAGTGCTCTGAAGAACCTCCACAATAATTTCCCAAAATAATGTTCCCTTAGCCCTGCAATTATCCATAATCATCACTCCGGTAAATTCTTTAGCTACAGTCCATAATTCAAAAACTGATGGAAGGGCAACATAACCAGTCAGAACAACCAGTCTAATGTGGGAAAGCAGCTGACCAATCAAAAGGACAGACATAGGCAAACTACAATTTACATAATTTGTTTGGCCCCAAAAAATAATGTTTCTGAGGGCCTTGCCTCAGACTTCATTGTACAGTTCAAACTGGAGAATCCCTGGGCTTCCATTCAGGTGTGGGTCTTTGTGGCAGGCCTTGGAGTAGGTGTTGCCACTGAAGAGCAGTTATTCTGAGGCAGCTGCCCGGACAGATGAGAATGATGGGAGGAGCTTCTGACAGGGATGCAACTCCTAATTTTAAGCTTTTTGGGGAGAGGAAACACACTTTAAATGCTCAGAGAAGAAGGTTATTTTAATTTTTTTAAAAATATATACATTTTAAAAAAAAAAAAAAACCCAGCTTCCCTGTGGGATTGCTGAAGTCTGCTAAGAAATATGATCCTTCATACTTCATAGGCTCAGGGGCCAGGTCCCTAGGGGGTTTGCTGCCCCATACTATTGTGATTTCTTTTCCTCCTTCCGTTTATGCTAAAGCATTATGGCAGCCAACAATCTGATGGTGATACCATAGTGGGTATTAAGGTTTTTATGGGTTTGGCCCTTGGGTGGATCATGAGACGGAATGGGGATATGGGCCAAGTGTTCAGGGAGGAAAGAACACAACATGTCTCCAGGAGCTTGATCTTCATAGGGAGAGTGGAAATGCTGAACCCTCCGCACATGGGTATTGCAAATGGTTTGTTTTAATAAAGTCTTACTTGTATAATATCATATTGTAATTCAGGCATCACTACTTTCACTAGGGCAGAAGGTCCTGTCTGGATAAAAATTCTTTATTCGCATATCTGGACCGGGGGTGGTGGTGGTCAGTTAAGAAGATACACTGATATACAACATTTAAAGAGGTAAAGGTAGTCCCCTGTGCAAGCACCAGTTGTTTCTGACTCTGGGGTGATGTTGCATCACAACGTTTTCACAGCAGACTTTTTACGGGGTGGTTTGCCATTGCCTTCCCCAGTCATCTACACTTTCCCCCCAGCAAGCTGGGTACTCATTTTACTGACCTTGGAAGGATGAAAGGCTGAGTCAATCTTGAGCCGGCTACCTGAACCCAGCTTCCGCTGGGATCGAACTCAGATTGTGAGCAGAGACCTCTAACTGCAGTACTGCAGCTTTTCCACTTTGTGCCACAGGGCTGCTGATATTAGTGAAAGGTAAAAACAAAGTCTTGTAGAGGCAACTTTAAACAAACCCTGACTAGGTAGTTGAGCTTAGTCACTTGAATAGCATAGCAGCAAATGACATGTCCAAATGTTCATCAGCTACAGAAAACACCAATAACACAACCAGTATAAAATTTATTTTTAAAAACTGGAGCCATAGAAAGGGGGAAATTGGTTTTAATTTGGGGGGATGGAAATTTGAGGAAAAACTGGGATCAGCTACCCTCCATAATCAGGATAAAAATTGTCTGGTGATTCCCCAAAGAAAACAACATAAGCACATTTATGCAAATCAATTCCCATCAACCTTCCTAGGCTTCCCCCAACACCACCATGTCTCTGCAATCGAGGTGGTATTCTCAAAATGCATAATCCGTTGCAAGATAATGCATAGTATTTTGATAGCATACAAGTGAATTGTAAAGTGTATCTTCTAAGGTGTTACTTATATATTATTATTTTGTGCATATTATATTAAACAAATGCCTGGCACAATTAATAAAATTACACCTCTATAACTGTCTTCTTTGCTGCAGGTTGCTCTTCCACTTCTAGGAGACATGGGTGCCTTACTGAAGGTAATAACATTGTATGAAAAAAGACTTATTTTGCATTTGATATAAGTGGATATTGTGTTTTTCTTGGTGATCTCCCTGCTTAGCTTCTAAGAGCTGATGATGCCTTTCCTTCCCATAAATGGACATTACTAAGTTCAGCTCTTCACAGAATCTTTCTAGTGAACTGAATTTATTCTCTGGGCATACCTGATCCCAGTAAACAAAATGATGCTGATATTTGGGGAGGGGTGTATCCTGGATCTCATCCAGTTGCACTTGTCCTTACCCACAGTTCCATGTGTGAACATATGAACATATGAAGCTGCCTTCTACTGAATCAGACCCTTGGTCCATCAAAGTCAGTATTGTCTTCTCAGACTGGCAGCGGCTCTCCAGGGTCTCAAGCTGAGGTTTTTCACACCTATTTGCCTGGACCCCTTTTTGGAGATGCCAGGGATTGAACCTGGGACCTTCTGCTTCCCAAGCAGATGCTCTACCACTGAGTCACCGTCCCTCCCCTGCATGTGCACGCAGGGCCAGTGCTAGGGTTTTTGGTGCCCTAGACGAGCTGCCCACTAGCGCTCCCTCCAGAAATTTAAAAAAACAGAGAACTGTAGGAGAAATGAAGAAACTTGAAACTATTTACATTTTAAATTTAGTTTTTATTTTACATTTTATTTTAAAAAATTGTGAGATTAAGCAATAAAAATTGTAAGACTACTGGATCCTTTTAGCTGGAGGTGCCAGGGCCAAGACCTTCACATGGACATTTCTACTTGATCCTTTTAGTTGGAGGTGTCAGTGACAAGGTTTTGTGCATGCGAGAAAGATGCTCTACCACTGAGCTATGGCTCCCACTCCATGGCTCTGTTAAAGTAGAGTAGGAAGGACGAGTGGCACATACAACTTCAACAGGAGCCAATTTTTAGAAACTTTAATTGGCTCTTCTTCAGCTTTTACAGTTGGTTAATTTATCCCTGCCAGGCTTTGAGGAGAGCACTGTGCAGGCGTCGTACGCGTTCGCATTTCGCAAGTCTGTAATAGACCCGGACAACGCAAAACTAGCCAGGCAGCATCTGCACTCCATGGAGTCTGCTTTCCCGTGGGGAGAGGGGGTGCCTGATGGTATAGCCTAGGCCAGGTAGCGCCCTAGGCGGCCGCCTACATGGCCTGCTCCCACGCACCAGCTGTGTGTGTGTGTGTCTGATTGGTAATTGATCTATGAAGTCCCAAACCAAAAATATAAGAAAGCTCTCTCACACTGTATTGTAAATTGAACTGATATTTGTGCTGATCTGCTTTATTACTTATCTTTATTTATTTTAAGCAAATTTTATCTTTCCACCTAAGGCATTCATACAGGTGATAAACCAAACTGCTTTTCAGTTTAAAATGAAACTTACCTTTACAGTAGCATGAACAGCTTGGGGAGAAATGTCAAAAAACCCTGAATGCAATTGTAGTTCTCTCCCATATATACATTTGGTTTTGCTGGATTCTAGTGTAAAATACCACAGGACAATTTACAGCATTACAGCATGATTACTAAGAAATCAGTCCTAATGAATTCAGTGGGACTACTTTCTCATAAGTGTGTATACTATTTAAGACCAAGATTTGAATATCTAGTTTTGGTTTAGTGATTTTAAGTTTACATTTAGGGCCAAACTAGATGGGAGTGAAATATACACCTATTTATATGTGTATATAATTCTCCCAGCTTGACTTGGAGGGCCTGAGCGTACAGGGTTACCCTGTGTCCTCCCTCAGGGAGGAAAAGGTCTAAGTCACATGCATTCTCCTCGTCCCTCCTCTTTCTTCACTCTCTTCTCTTTTGGGAGCCAAATCTGGTCTGTTCCTTCTTAGGCTCCTCTCTCTATCCTGTTGTAGGACCTCACCAGATCAGGCATAGGCCCTGTAACTTTCCCCCTCCATCAGAATTGCAAGGGGAAAGGAGCACTGTGAGAAGCTGTCAATGGGTCCTGGGATTGATAGTGGCACACCCCTGTGCTTCCCTACTCCTGTCCCAAAGATGCTTCCCAACTGATCAGTTAGAACAGGACATTAAGGACCAGCTGCCAATCAACTGGCTGACACACATCCCTTTAAGGCAGGCATTGAGGCTGGTCCCTCAGCCCAACTAGAGATGGGGAGTCTGGCATGCTCACATCTAAAGCAAGATGCATGGGCTTGTCTAGTTTGTATTGTGTGACAAAAACAGCTACAGCCTGCCCCTCCCACGAATCCCACTTGCCGCATCTAATTTGTCCCATCTACCTCACTTTGCTGTTCTTTGTTAGTAGAATGATCAATTTGTTTTGTTATGTTGTTTTCTATTGTTGTAGAATGTTTGTGGCAACTGCCAGACTGGGGTTCCAGGACTGACTGCTGTTCGAGGAGCAGGCTTGTCTGGCAGGGATAGCCATGAAGCCAGGAAGGTATGGGTGCCATTGTGGCTGTCTGCCATATTAACTGCTTTTGCTGAAATTTCTACTCATCATTTTCCTATGTTCTGAATTATCAGGGTGATCCTGGACCAAGAGGTCCCCCAGGAGTTCCAGGCAGAGAAGGACCTAAGGTAAGTTTTAAAATGCTATTTTCATGGACATGTCCATCTTAACACTTCTTCTGTCATGGAACTACTTACACAATTGAATCTCATCCAGATACTTACCAGACTCAGACCAACCAGACTGCTGCATCCTGTGCCTTCCAGTCATACTTGGTTGAAATGAGAAAGAACTCTGTATAGCTTCCTGCTGAATCTAAAGCACCAATAAAATAAGGATAGCTGGAAAGCATGTTTTCCATGCAAAAGCTTCTCATCCCCAAAATAAGCCTTTGAACGAGAACCATGGTCTAATACAATTATTGTGGGTAATCAGCTGCTCATGGGCCTTTGTGTTCTTTGTGATGGATTGTGGCTCTTGTATTATTGACAGATTTTAGAAATGCAGAGAGAATAATATATCAGACAAACACCCATCTCTGTCAGAAAGAAATGGCAACAGTGTGCGGACTCTTATCTGGGAGAACCGGGTTTGATTCCCCACTCCTCCACTTGCACCTGCTGGAATGGCCTTGGGTCAGCCATAGCTCTGGCAGAGGTTGTCCTTGAAAGGGCAGCTGCTGTGAGAGCCCTCTCAGCCCCACCCACCTTACAGGGTGTCTGTTGTGGGGGGGAGAAGATATAGGAGATTGTAAGCCGCTCTGAGTCTCTGATTCAGAGAGAAGGGCGGGGTATAAATCTGCAATTCTTCTTCTTCTTCTTCTTCTTCTTCTTCTTCAACAGAACAGTAGTTTTTCAAGTTCATCTAAGGGCTTCTTCACATTTGGTTTATTTGACTCTTGTTTGAATGAAGTCATCACTTGATGCTGCAACCTTTAAAACTAAACAGCCAGGTACTGCAGTAAATCTCTGCCTTGTTCCTCTAGTACATAGTGCTGCAGTTCAAATCTTGTTTTCTTTCCCAGTGTGCTTTCCTCCCATGTATGCTAGCATACTTAACTAATATGTCTGATAAAGCATCTAATAAGCCAGCAGTTCTTCAAACAGAATGTACTAACAATTCAGTGCTGTTTTGTTTCTCAGGGAAACAAAGGTGAACGTGGATTTCCTGGGCTTTCTGGAGAAAAAGGTGATGAGGTAAATGTGACTTCTATCATGATCATTGTTCTGTTACAGTTATTCAGATGTGAATGATAAAAATTTAGAGGAAAACCCCTGTTTATTCTCCAAGCCTCCAAAATAGCCATGACTTACCCATCTGCTGTTTTTATAGACCTAAGAAAAAGTAGACTGGATCGATGTGGGATCATCTCCATTATTTGTTTTGATAGCTTCCTAAATGAATATCTTTAGGTATGGAGAATCAGAACACAGTACAGGATTAGAGGTTTAGTGATAAACTTTGCAATTTAGCACTATGCATATTTTTTGAAAGATTATTTTCAAACAGGGCATTTGTTTGCTGTTGTTTATTTTGACTACAATAAAGCATTTTTGTACTAATTTTCAAAACTTCAATAATCTTATACTGCACATGACTGTTTGCTAGGGAAACTATTTATATAGGAATCCAATACTATTTGCACACACCCAAAAATATACTTTAAATTGTCATCTGGAACTTGAACATCTATGCACATTACCTGCATTTTTGATGTCATTATGTAATTTCTGATAGTACTGGAAAATAAATGGGTAGACTGCAGGCAAGTGTTGTGGTGATTCACAAACATGTTATTGTGTCCCCATGTGACCTAATCAAAATCATTAACTCCTATTGGCTGCAATAAACGGGGTGCACATTAATTCAAGAAACGTACTGTACCATATAGGTACATCTGTAAGTAAGAACTTGGTACTGATTTATGTTTTAAAGGCAAACAAGAAAGTGGTGCTGTATTTTAAGGATGTAAAGCTGGTAGCCAAGCTTTGTTAGGCATGCTTAGCAGACCCTTTCTGTGCCAGAAATGTAGCACCAGCACAACTTCTAAAGAACTGACTTCAAGGAACTCTTAACAATGTTATCCTGCTAAGAAGCAAGCAGCAACTGAGCACATAATAATAAACTGCCATTTATTATTGTCACTTAGTCTTTTAGGGGTCCCCAGAGGGAGGTTATTCTGGCCAAAACATTTTATTGGTTCAGTGGGATGCCATAAGGACTCATTCACCTGCTAAGCAGGACTAATGCCGCTGCTTTATTCATCAGGTCCTTGAGCAATCCCCCACTTCTCAGCATTGCTTGTATTTTAGCCATTTCTCTAACTTAGTGCACTATAAGTGGGTAAATTAATGCTATTTCCAGGAGAGTGCACCTCAGACAGTAGCTCCATTTGTCAGTCTGAAAGAAATAATGTTTCAAGAACAACTACATCTTTCCACTGTGTCTCAAGTTTCACTGCATAATCCCCATTAAATACTTTTTAGAGGAAGGTTATTTTAAAGGGGAGAGGGAAGACCACTGCAGGGAGGTTTCCTCCCCAAGTACCCTTTACGAACTCCCTTCATCCCTATTTGACTTTATCTGCAATGACTGGGCAAGGGGTTGGTAAGGGAATAGCTGAATAATAGCCTTCCCCTTATGTCTTCTTCTCTATCACAGCTATTGGAAGGCATGATTTGGGGGAAATCCGATGGGGTGTGTGGAACTGGGGAGCCTATTTAGCCTGAGGGGCTTCATAAAGTCTGAAAACAAGAAATGGCAGGTCAGAGCAGAATGAGTCTGGACTTATTTACAAGCATAGGCAAAATTCAAAGAGGTTTTCAGCTTTGAAAGTATTATTTCCAAATTGAGTTCTGAAACCCAGCAACATGACTAGTGAGAGTTGTATTCAGCAGTCAGTTATTAATCTCTGTGATAAAGCTCAATCTGTAGCTATTTAAATACCTACTAACAAATGAATCTTGCTAGCGGATAGATAGGAAAGTGACTTTACAGACCATAAAATGGATTTATGATCAATGTGTTTGTGTGCACACTAGTTCATTATGTATTGTAAAGGAAATCTATTCTTCATTACTTTTTTTCTTTTAAAAAGTTCAAGAAACTAAGAGGCAATGTCCTACTGAGACAGTGGTTAGGTATCATAAAGAAATGTGTATGAATAATCCTCCATTTGCTAGAAAAAAAAGGAAAGGACAATTAATCTGTAAGCAATTTCAGTACATTAGGTCAGGTGCATTTATTGTGTGACTTTAAAAGTCATCACAATAACATGAAGGACAACATGAATACAACTTAGGGCAGAACAACACAATTTTTTTTTGTTCTTTTTCCTGCTTTTTCCATTGGAGAAAAGCACAAGAGACAAAAGCAGCTTGAAGTGGCCCTTCTCAGCAGGAAAATAGTATGGGGAAGAAAGACCCTCTCCTCTGCTGTTGCCCCTGTGCTTTCCTTGCTTTAAAAAATCCTGTGGGGAAAGAACTATGTGTATTATGTAAATATATGCTTAGTATTGAACCATTTTGAAGCCTTATACAGAGGTCTGCTGCAACAGGAGCTGCCAAACCAAAAGATTAAATCATATTGAAAGGATGTGCATGTCAATAATGCCATTAACTACTACATTTAATCACTTTTACAATAAATAATCTGACTTTAATGAAGACAAATTTAATACCTATTAAGTTTAACTGTTACATTCTATTAAATAAACCTCTCAAAAGTACTCAATTTTTTTTCACATAGAGGTAATTTTTTCCTTCTTGTCATTTTAGGGTCTTCAAGGTATTCCAGGACTTCCAGGTGTTGCAGGGCCTCCTGGATCTTCTGTAAGTGCATGATGTCATCTGTACTGATGAACCCACTGACTGAAAGCCACTTTGCCTAGAGCTCTATCTCTACAGTGTTTGCCAGTAAGGACTGAATAGGACCCTGGGCTGAAATGACTTGGTGTTATTCGTTGCTAAGTGCTTAGTGGAATGCCTCCCATGCCATTATCCTTTGATTATATAAACAGGGGTTATACTGAAGCTTATGAGAACTATCTATACCAATGTAAAGTCTTAAACTGAAATCCTGTTATCTGTGTACAGAAGCAGGCTTCCATAGATATCATTTGATGGATTAGGAACTCCAGGTAGACATCAGGTGTACTTCTAAATGCAAATGCTGATATGCTTGTTGTTTTAGCTGTGTATTTTTTGTGTGTTATATCTTTTATTGTGTTGCTCAACTAAAAGCAATCTAGAATTTCTCAAATAAATTCAACTAATATCTGAATCACACATTCCAATACACCTGTGTTTTGGCACAACTAGTCATTCATAAATACTATTTTGTCATGACTGGAGATGGACAGAGATGTTAAACAGCATGTTAAATAACAAGACCAGTTTAGGGAGTTCAAAGTAAATGTAGTGTGAATGTCCAGTCAAGAGCACTAATTTGTCAGCGTTCATGTGGATTTTTCCCTGTCTTCTTCCCCGACTATCTATTTTTTTGTTCTAATAAGACAAATCTTGCTCAAAAGTTTGTCTTCAGTAGACTTAAAATGTTCTATTCATGGCTGTGGCTGAATCTAATGTAAAGTAATTTTATTCAGAGAAGTTACATTTTAAGATACTACAGGTTATTCTGTTACAGAAATCATTGTTTTATAAACAAGTTTCCCTTCCTTCTAGTAATATTGAGAAATATGTAATTTTAGTATTCGGTAAGCAATACTTGAACACAGAATATAGTCCACATACAGCAGTGCAGTCCTTTGACAATGTAATGAAAGAGGTATGAGTTGTATCCAACAGACAAGTAATTATTCAATTTGCACAAATTACTGAAATGTTAAAAATCAAAACAGAATACCTCTTAAACATCCTCTCCTCACACACACACACACTTACTGGCTCTAGTTCCTGTACAAAGATGTCTGATATGAAAGCAAGCACAGGGACTCTGCTCTCACTCTCTCTCTCTCTCACACACACACACACAAGCACACACACACACACGTGGCTCTGCTGCTGGCCCCCTCCTGATGCAGCTTTCACTTCCTGCTCAAATTAAAGGCACACACACACATTTTAAAACACAAGGCATGTGCAGGCTTCTAAACCTGTGGAGATCTAAAGGCACATGGTGACTGCAGGAGTGGGGCTTCCCCCGCCGGCCAGCTGGCTGGGGACAGGGTGGAGCCCAGAAAATTGGGGGTTCCCCCACTGGGACCAGGGAATTGAGAAGGCAGTATGCAGTTAACTAGTTAAATATGGCGGATTTCCTGGAACTTGCTAAAATTCTGGTTTCTGTTTGAGATTGCAAAAAGAAGGCAGTGATGGTTTTTCATGCACCTTGTAGAGTACAAGACCAGTGGTCTTGGATTGGTCCACTGGTCTTGGATTGGTAGGTCACTGAGGCCTAGTTTAAAAGTCACACCACATTCCTGGTAGTGGCTGCGATGGACAAGCTAAGTTCCACCTGTCTCTAAGAGCACTCTGAGAGCTGACAGGATGTTGAGAGTGGGGAACTTGGAAAACAGCCATTGAAATTGACAGTTAGAAGCAGGGCTTTTTTTCTGGAAAAAGAGGTGTTGGAACTTTCAAGAGAAAAATGAAGAAACACACAGGTGTCTCTCATAAATTTTTTTGAGAATTTTGTTTCCACTAAGAGTGTCCAGAACTCCATTCCACGACATTCCCCCAGGAAAAAAGCCCTGGTTAGAAGGTAGCAGCAGAGAAGTTGGCAGCTTAGGAGTTGCACAGGAGGAAGGGGGAGAAGGATTTCTGACTAGGTGGAAAAAGAGCTGCTTAAAGCAGGTTGATAAAAGTTTTCTTGTTTTGATTAACCATGTTGGCTGCAGGTCTAAAGGAAAGAAGCACATATAAACACAATATAATAGTCTATATATGTATATTGTAGGGTTGCCAAGTCCAAACTTTTTTCACACGTGCGTTACGCACATAGAACGATGATGTCATCACGCTGGCATCACTGCAAGCCGGCCACTCTAGGCATTTCTGGGAAAACTCTATGGTTTTCCCAAATTCTCTCGCAATTTGGGAGGTAAAGACTCTATGGTACCTAGTGTACCATAGTTTTCCCTCCCAAATTGCTAGTGTCCAGGAAAACCATAGAGTTTTTCTGGAAACACCTGGAGCAGCCGGCACGCGGTGTCACCAGTGCAATGTTGTCACTTCCAGGTGTCGTCATTGTGCTGGCAACATCAGGGGGGGTTTCCCCCACTGACCCAATGTGGGCCAGCAGGTTGGGAACCTCCAGGGCGGGGGAATCCCTGCCTGGCCCAGGGGCTTGGCAGTCCTAGTATATTGTAGGATATGGATAAATGGTGGTAGCGAGTGATTGGAACAGTGTTTGAGGCCCAGCCACAATAGCACTGTGTGGGTGATGGCTAATTATTAAAGAGGGGTAGGCTACTCTGTCTGTGGATATCTCTGGGAGTGAGAGAGAGGACCCAAAGTATAAAATAGTAATGACTCTCTGTATATTCTCAAAAAGACTAGAAGGGTAACTAGTGTCATCCTCATGTACTGATAACACATAACCTGAGAGGTTTAAGAGGGTAGCAATTCCGTGTGAACAGAAAGGGGCGTCATAGTCACATAGTCATTAGAAAAGGCATTCCTAAGCAGAGTTACATCCTTAGAACACCTCAGAAGGGTGCAGCTCTGCTCAAGATTGCACCAACAGGTTGGGGTGAATATTTGCCATATTGACAATTGTAAATGATAATATCCATTGTGTTATGTAAAGGCTTTTTAGTTGTATAGACCAAGCTGAAATGGTACAGGCCTGGAGAAGGATAGAGAGAATGACTGCAGCCCCCCACATTCTGCTGCTGAAATAATAATTTTTTTTGGAGCAGGAACTCCTTTGCATATTAGGCCACATACCCCTGATTCAGCCAGTTCTCCAAGAGCTTACAGAGCCTTAGTATAGGGCCTATGTTCCAGGAGGATTGACTACATCAGGGGTGAGTGCCCTAATATGTAAAGGAGTTCCTGCTACAAAAAAAGCCCTGTGAGCAGCTGTAGTATCAGTTGTTGAAGAGCTGTAATTCCAGGTCTCACCTGGAGTCTGGTGTTCCTACTTCGCCATGAGAAGAAAGTTTCACCCATTGTATGGAGATAAGTATAATGTAACATCTGTATCCTAGATATATGCTCTTTCACCTTTTACTATAAGCTTACATTACAAAATGTAATATGGTTCAAATGCCCAACTTTTAACATCAGAATTAGACAGTGTTTTAATTGTTTTTAATGTGAACCAATCTTATGTCTTTCAGGGGGCAATAGGAAGACCTGGACATCCAGGTTCACCAGGAGCAAAAGGAGAAAAGGTATAGTTAAATATCTAGGTGTTTTCCACATGAAAAACATTTGTGTGGTTTCCCCCATTGGTTACCAATACAGTGCAATGACAGGCTCCCACATGGTAAGTTTCCCTGCCCCAGTTCCCCAGCAATAGCAGCAAAACAGGTTTTGAATAGATTGGAGAAAATCCAAGGAAACCTTGGGAACACACAAATGTTCCACCGTGCTGTAGAAAAGTGGGTTGGGGGTGGGGGGGGGGAGAGAGAGATAAGCTTCTCCGCTGCATGGAACCTGAAGGCAAATAACCACTGTGGAAACAGCTGACTAGTGAAATTTTGTTACACCTTGTCTTTCAAACAAAAGTTAATTTAAAATATCAGCACAGCCTTTCAGTCTTTAATACTGTTGAAATGTAAATATATTTTTTTTTAATTCTTGGAGTCAGCTTTTCATTATGGCAATTTAAGCTGTAGTACTCTATGGCTCACAGTTAACTGCATTCATAATTACCAACAACTGAAAGAGCCACATGACTACAGAATACTGCCTAACCAAACACCTACAAACAGTAATTAATAATGTATATATTTGTAACTGTTAAAATTAGCTCTGCCCATTGTTATTCCTCCATTATGGTTGAACCTTAGCCAGCCCTTGTGTATCTGGAATGAGAGGAGGGGATTCTACCTTCTCTATGGCCCTTTTCACACTTACCAGTGGAAACCAGAAGGGAGTCGGTATTGTGCCACCTTGCAGTAATACGAGACAGGGATGGTTCAGACACATGTTTGAAGTGATTGAAGTGAGCCATTTCACACTGTTCCGCTTTTATCTCTCATCCACCAGTGCCAGCCATTTTCACGCCCTTTTTCGCCCGCCGGCACACGATCGGCTTTTTTTTTAATGTCTTTTAAGTTCGCTATAGCGGGGGGGGGGCTGTTGCCACCTGGAGACGGGTTGCCCATAGGTCAACAGGTTTCGGCGGGAGAACAGACCAACAGTGATTGGTGAGACAGATGTTGCTAACCCAGCCTGATGTACACCCATCCATGCCCACAGACTATTGGCTGGAAAGTGACTTGTGCCAAGCTGCAGCAGGTATAAATGTCAGGTTGGGAAGCCACAGATGGGTTGTAGTTGGTGAATGGTTTGTTTGGAAGGCTATTGTTCTATTAGTTCTATTGTTCTAATAGTCATGGTTTCCATCACAACAGTATTGAGACTTTTGGATTTCATCATCTCCCCATACTGCTAGGAGATCCAGAATCTCCTGCTCACTCCAAGCTACACCTCTTGACCCACTCATCCTCACAATTCCTGACAAACCACTCACCAACCTATTAAACCAGACAATCCGACAAACCACCCCCCCGCCAAAAAATGTGCCTCAGAGAAACCTACAAACCATTCACATTCCCCTGACTCCCATGTGGGCATGGAAGTGATAGCAACAGGTGACAGACCAACGCCTGGTGCCCTGATCTCCCGCTTGAACTGTGTATCCAATGGGACACCTGTTACCAAGTTTCAGCGGTGGCAATCTTTGGCATCTCAATGGAGCCCAGCCATCCCTATGGTGTTGCTGTTGTGATGCGTCGTTATAGTGCTCTAGCAATCTTAAAAGACGTTCCAAAAAAAAGCTGGAGATTGTGTGCCAGCGGGCAAAAAAGGCTCCCGGATTAGATACTGGACATTTCACACAGTGTCCCATGCTGATTCCAACCTGGAAGGAGGGGTTGAAAACTGGAAGAAGCTGCTCTTTGTTAGTAATGACTCAGGCATGCCTCACTACCCGGACAGCCACGGGATTGTGTGAAAAGGTGACAGTATTCCGGTAGCAGCCAGTTACTGAGTCTGGTCTGTCTGAAATGCCAGCAGAAACCCATTACTATTCAGTAACTGACCAGCTTCCATACTGGATTACATAGGCTGTGTGAAAAAGCTCATTCTCTCCTCATCAGCTCAGGTGAGAGATGACCAAGGTGCCCAGAGACAGACCAAGTGGCTGGGGAGAAAGCAAAGAGCCAGCTTGCTCTTTCCTTTGGTGGCTGCTGTGCTGGTTTTACTCTCTCTTATCTTCAGTCAGCTTGCTCTCCTCCCAGGTGTTGCTCCAGTGCTGAGATGAGAGCAAAGAGACTGCAGAGAAGGGTGGAGGACAGGGCCTTTATTTCCATTCTTTGAACAAGACCCACAGCTCATGGAGATTCATGGTTTACCCATTCTCCACTTTTTCTAGCTGCAGGTGTTTTAAGGTGGCAACTGCCAACCAACTACAACCCCTACACTGGGCAATGACCTTGCTCGCTTTCCTGGGAAGGATGCCACACTAGGGAAGAGCCACAGGTAGCATATCAAAGAAACCACATGTGGGTATCAGTGATTTAAGCCAATCATATAATACTTAAATCCATACTGAGCTTTTTATATGCCTGTTTTGTGTAGTTAAGAACCCAGATTTGTTTGTTTGTTTGTTTGCTAAACAGTTTTATGAAAGAACAAGTTGCAAATAGACATGAGTTACTGAGACCGATTCCCCACTAGCTTTGTCCCGGTCTCACACTCCTCTTCTCCACAGGGCTTCCTTCCAATTTTGCACAAGCTGCCCCGGGGCTTCAACTTGCTCTGTCTTTTTTTGCCTGGAAAGCAGAAACCATTTTTAAGAGGCTCTTGCTTGCCGCGTGAAAGAAGTGAACCGAGTTGCAGCCCTGGGGCAGCTTGTGTAAAACTGGAAGGAAGCCCCACGGAGGAGCGTGAGACCAGGACAAGGCTAGTGGGGAATCAGTCTGAGATTCATCAGGTTGGATCTTCAGGCCCAAGGATCACAGGACCTTGCCTGTATCCCTTTCTGACCCCAGGAAAACTTATTCCAAGGGTTGAGGGACCCATGTGAACTAGTTGCTTTCTAAGTCAGGCAAATGAAGTAGGGTGGGAAAAGGGATGAATTGCTCCTTTCTTCCTCTCTGCTTATGCAAGAGGTAGAAAAGGCAAGCTCATTCTGGGCTTGAAAAAGGCTCACAGTAATATTAACTTTGGAGACTTCTGAAGATTTCAATGTTAACAGAACAGGAGGGAGCACCTGGTGGTGTCCTCAACCCATCTGTGGTTCTGAAATTTACAGTTAGGTGTAGGAGTCCAAGGCAACAGAAGTATTTAGCCACAACAATCTGCTCTATATTATACATATGTCTCTATCAGCAAGACTTGTTTCAAGGGGGGAAATGAATCTTCTATTTTTGGTAGATATATTTCAAAAGTATTTTTGTCAGAGTCAATTGATGGCAGCCAGCTTTTTTTAAAAAAAAAAAAAAGATTAAAATGTTCTGCAATTGAGTATTTAGAGAACATTCTTCAAAATCTTCAACAGAGTTTCCCAGTCTTTTGCATTCTTATTATTCTCTGTAATAACGTGTCAGCCATATTCCACTGCAAAACAGTCACTGATACAACCTTACAACATAAAAAGTGAGAGCTGTCATTGGGAACTCTTCACCTTAGGACTAAAGTACACATCACATTTTTGCTGAGTTGTGTTGGGGTTCCCCAGACCTAACATGCTTTCCCTGCAGTCATGAAGCAGCTGCAGGAAAAGCATGTTTAAACTCCATAGGAAGCACTGTTCAGGTCTGAGAGGCAGAGAGGCTCATGTCTTTCTCTCCACAGCATTCATCCTAGCCAAAACAGCCCCAATAGGAAGTTATTTTCATAACTTTGGAACTACTGAGCTCTTGGAATGCTCCACATGCAGTTCCAAAGTCATCAAATAACTTCCTGGTGGGGCCATTTAGTCTCTGTAAAATGGAAGGGAGGGCAAGAGTCTCTGCTTCCCTCAAGGCACGTTTTAGAGCTGAAATGGGCTCCTCTGGACCATAAAAATGCCCTCTCTCTAGCTGCTACCTGACTGCAGGGAAAGCAGGTTGGATACAGAGAACCCCAGCCTCCAAACAAAATGTAACATCATTAGAGTTAGCAAAATCATTAGAGTTAGCAAAAACCCTCCAAGTAAAGCAATGGGAGGAAGTTAGTTCTTTTAGCTGTATGGCTTTGTCCCACTTGCTGCTTGGGTACTGTGATGCCTTGTTTATTCAGAGACCGTGGACTTACCACAATGACAAGTTGTATTAGCAGTCATTTTCATACAAATAACCCCAACAAATACAGTGAATGTTATTTGTGCTGCATATATCTATAAGAATTCCTTTTGTCAAACCAAAGAAGACTAACCAGTAACTGTCATTCATGGTGTCTAAGATATTCAGTTATAAACTGAAAGCCCCTTATTCAAATGTTGTCTAAGTCAGAAACTCACTAGATGGCCTTCAGAAGCCACTCTTTTGTAAGGTCAGACTAGACAAAGACCCTAGGAGATCCCTGATTTCACAGTGTTTTTGAAAACTAAATTGCAGATGTGTGTAGTGTACATCTGTGTTCCCTCCCAGGGAACACAGGGGAACAGATTCGTTACAATATGTGACACCTCCCCTCCCTGTACAGCTCAATTGAAATTGGGACCACACACAGCCACAATATTTTTTTTAAATGCTGGGAAATCTGACCATGAATCCCCAGTGCCTTGTCTAGCTTGATCCTTAGGCACATCCACAATAAGGATATCAGTAACAAGAAGGTAATGTATACAAAGCGCTTTGAACATTCCAAAGGGACACCAAATAAAAACTATGTGTTATTTTTGGAGCAGTTATAATGTTCTTTTAAAATATAATTAAAAGGAGGTCTAATTTTATTTTGCCTGTTTTTATCTGATGCTGTCAGACAGACAAAGTGAACTTTAAGACAGCATCTAATATAACTCCCTATAAAGCTGATGGTACCCTTTCAGCTCTAGGGCCCTATGCATTTATAATCACTATGATCCCATGATATTGCACAAAATAGGCATTCATAGTATGTGATTCCTTTTATGGTGCAGGGAAATGAAGGTGCTCCTGGAAAACCTGGACCTCCTGGACAACCAGTAAGTGAACTATATGATTTGGTCAATGGCAAATGGTACATGGCAAAATGTTTACTAAGAAATGTTCCACTGGTTTCAGCAGAACTGACTTCCTTGTAGCCACTCAAGTACCTGCCAGTCCACCGCTCACATATTGTTTGCTGCTCATAAGATGGGATCCATTTTTTTTAATGGGATAGTTCAGCTGTTGATGAGCAGTTCAAACCTATTGGTTTGTTTTTGCACATTCAAACAGAACAGTGCAATCAGTAGCTTTTATGCATGTGTGTTCTCATACAGCACAATGGGAGTATTAATTCCCCCATTCTCACTGATGTTGCTATATGTCACTCAACAGCCAATTATTTAAAGAGTGAGCAAACCAATCAATCTATAATTTATAAATAAATATATTTTTAAAAAATCTTACAATTTGGGGTTCATCTATGTCTATGCTATTAACATTATTTTGCACCCTCGCATGTCCACACAGTGTTGTGGGAATTACAGTCCCCCCCCCCCCAATTTCATTTCGTTACATAACCTAACTATCCATTACCCTGGAGGAGAATTGTAAAAGCAGTCACAAGATAGAAGGAAATGAAACTCCACCATGTTCTTCATGGTCTCTGTGCAGTCCCACACTTGGGAAAGCACCTCCACATGAACTCTTTAGAGCTAGCCTCTAATGCTTTTTGGTGCACTTTCCCCTCCCCACTCTGGAGACCAGGCACAAACTGAGCATGCCTGGAGCTGAGAAGAAAGTGTCCTCCCACTCTGTTCCTTTTTGACTGCCATGATGTCCACACCTCATGGCTTCTTTTCTTCAACTGAGCTTCTTTGATGCATCTTTCCTTTGGATGTTCTTCTACTTCTTTCTTTGTCTCTTCATCATTCTTCTTCTATTTAAAAAAATCATGAGTCTTCTTCTCCAGACCTCTTCCCCACACACCTTTTCCTCTTCCCTGGGGGATGCAATGTATTGAAAGAATGAACTTCTTCAAGAAGTGCCGTAGCTGTAAAGCCAGTTTACCTTCAACTGACAGCCACAACTTGTGCCTCTTGTGCCTGGAGGAGGGGCACAGAGTAGACTCCTGAAGCCACTGCTAAGTTCACAAAAGAAATGTGGAAGAACAGGGTGGGTCAGCTCCATAGTCCCTTATTGGAATCACTTTGCCCGACCATTGCTCATCTCCTTGGACCCAGACCACACTGCCTCCCCTGCCATTGAAGGTAGATTCAGTGAAATCAGGAGGCTCAGCCATGTCAGTTGCAGCCAAGCATAAAAAGACAAATCATCTAGAGGCCTTTGAGATCAACCACCTTGAAACTGAAGTTGAAAAAGTCAAAATCAGCACAATCCTTGACAATGATGCTGATTGCACCACTAGTCAACCCAAACACCTTTAGGAGCACACCACCTGATGAATATGCTTTGATGGTGATGTTCATGGGCTTGATCAGTTCAGCTGCCCCAGTACCAATGAACACTCCACCTGCTGCTTCAGAGCTGATACCCTTGGGACAACATACCATCAACATCCTGTCCCAATCTCTGTTGGTCCATACCTACAGCCCATCAGGGGTTTATTTGCCTGAGGACATCCAGCACTGGACCCAATGGTCAGAGCCAATGTAATCTCACGAGTCCTCCATTACCTGTGGGATCCCCTCCAATATGAGAGCAAGTAATCATTCTCAGGACCACTACAGTTCACACAGCACTCACCACCAGTATACACATGAGGCTCAAGATCTTACCATCATCGCCAAAGACTGTGCCATAGACATTACTCCTCAAGTTTGAGGTCTTCATCTCGACACAGACACCAAGCCCAACGCCACTCTCAAAAGACACATTGTGCACCATTCCATTCAGCTTCCAGATCACCCCACCATTCTTACACTATTCTCGATCTGGATCTCCAAGAGATTGATCCCCATCTTAGAACTTGTAATGTGGCTCCAGAGCCTCTCAGGCCTCTTGACCATTGTCCACAGACATACCATGGATTCTCCAACTTGCCTTCCTACAATCCTGCTGCCTCAATTTGGATTTGAAGCCTACTTCCACTCTCCCCACTCTGACCAGATCTGACTACCAGACTTGCCTCCACTTTCTGGAGATGTACAGTCTTCCACTTCAGAACTGTCCAACATGGGTATCATTGACTTGTATTTGGACAAGGACGATGCACTCCGTACATCCCCCAAACTTTAAATTGTCCATCAAGGATCCCCATCTGAGGGATCAAAGGCATATTTGGAGCACATCTGGAGTGTGGCAGAGGCCCTGCATGTCCAAATGACCAGTGATACCTCAAGGGTGACTGATGCAGTTCATAAGTTGGTGCATTTGGACCTAACCCCAACTGCCATTTTGCCCATGCTCCCTGTGCACCTTAAAGCAGGGGTGTCAAACATCTGGCCCAGGAGCCAAATCAGGCCCTCGGAGGGCTCCTATCAGGCTCCCAAGCACCTGGCTGTCATAAAGTTCCTTCTCCCTCTCTCTTGCTTCCTTCTGTGTAACAGCTTGCTTTGTAAGGCTTGCTCAATCACACAGGAACTGCAGAACAAAACCTCTATTTTCTCCATTGACTGAAGCTCCTCCCTTGGGGAAGGGGGGAAGGAAAAGTGCTTTGCCAGGTTATCACAATGGCACAGCAGAGCTATTGAGCCAAGCCTCTCTTCCTTCTATTGGCTGAGACTCCTCCCCCTCCTGGTCCCCTGGAGAAGGCAGGAAAGAGTCAGAGCTTCCTTTGCCCAATTCCCTGGATCCCACGGGAGAAATACAAAGAAAGCACCTTTAAGACTAATGAGTGCTAATGATTTAAGCATATTACTTTAATTGTGTTTGTCTGTGTCCTTTATAAAGTTTATATCTCTGCTACCAAATCTTAAATAGGTAGGCACATGGTCCGGCCCATCAAGGTCTCATTTATGTGAGATCTGGCCCTCATAACAAATGAGTTCGACACCCCTGCCTTAAAGGCTTAAAAGAGGTCTGGGACAAGCCTGATTTGGTTAGCCCCATGTCAAAGAGGTATGAGGTGATATATAGAGTACAACAGTTGGATGCAAAATTCCTATTCTTGCATCCTCCTCCAAATTCAGTCACCATCTGTTCCTCATCCAAGTTGAAACAGGTCCAGCACCCTGCCCGTCCTGACCATGATGGGAGGAAGATAGATGTTCTTGCCAGAACATCTACTGTCATGTCCAAAATGCATAACAGAGACCATGAAGAAGATTGCTTACCTGGAAATGATTATCTTTGAGTGGTCATCTCTGCAGTCACACATGCCCACTCATCCTTCCCTATTACTGGCATCTCTTGTTCACTTACCTTAGTTGATGGGGCTCATCAATGGTGGTTTGAAGAAACTGAGCAGGAGGGTGCTTTCTCCTCAGCTCCAGACATGCACAGTTGGTGCCTGTTCCCAGGGGGGTGGGGGAGGGAGTGTGCCAAAAAACATTAGAGGCTAATATTTTCTGAGGTTGAGTTCATGCACAGGCACTTTTCCACGTGTGTGATTGCACAGATGATGACTCAAAAATAATCAATTACAGTTAAGCAACTTGTTTATCCTACCAGCTGGGCAGCCACAAACTGGCAGCTGCTCTTGCTCAAATCAGACTGAGATGACTTAGTCCTTTTATTCTAATGCTTTATTCTTTTCCTTCCTCCTTCTCAGGGCGTGCCATACAATGAAAGAAATGGCATGAGCAGCCTCTATAAACTACAGGTATTTAATAAACTGCAATCCAAATTCTGTGTTAATTGATTATTTTACATGAAGTCATACGCAGTGTTTTCCCCATTGCAGGGGAGTGCCAACGTTGCTGGTCCACCTGGAGCTCCTGTAAGTATTTAATCACTATATTCTGTGGTATTGACCTGAATATACAGTAGATTGAATTTCAAAACATGCCCATACTTGAGCTGTTTTCATATAGCCCCTAGTTAGGCACACATGTGTACCATGAATATTGACTGACTCCTTCAGTGGAGCTCACATTCACAAAGCTGACCTCATAAACCCAGTGTAGAGAAAGTAACTGTCCTCTACTGTAGGAATGCTGTCTTCCATTTTGTACTCAGATACTAATTCATTTTATTCATAGCCCTATATTGCTGAAACTCAAAGCAAATTGAAAAGTTTAGAACAATGCAATAGGAACAGTATAAAATGTATAAGGTTGCAAAGTTTGAACACCGTGCAATAAAAACAGACATTACGTATAAGCGCTAAAACACTGGCTGTAGCAAAAGGCATGCACTCTTCCCAGACCCAATAATCCTAAGAACGCTAATTAAAGCAAAGCAGTATATAAATATTTTAATAAACCCATATACATAAAATACACACAGGTAAAAATGCAATCCAAATGTTTAAGAATACTAACTTCACACTCAGCTAAAGTTAGGATATATAATCCAAATTAGATTACATATCCCCCGCATGGCAGCTGCAGAGAGCTAAAGTCACAAATGCTGCAGTGGCCTAGTTCAGATCAGGACCATGGCACAAGGGGAGGGGTGGAGAAGGTGTTTCAGTCTCCTCCTGTGCCATGTTCCTGATCCAAAACAGCCAGGGAAGATTCTTATTTGCCCCATTGGGGAGCCATATATGCTCTGAATATTGCACATGTGTCTTATGAGAATGAGATAGGTTAAAGGTATATTCTACTTTAGCCCCATCTTGGCTTACTTCTAAAAACAAGGGTGTGATCCCTAGAATCATAGCATTTATGAAAGCATGGCACTTAAAAGGAAATAGAATATGGTCCTTTGCAAAGATCTTACAAACAGCAAGACATAGCCAACATTAAGGAAGAGCTATATTCTCAACATTTAAAACATCCTAGTGTTCCCAACATTTCCATTTTTGGAATGTTAGCTGCTTATAGTTTACAATGCTACATATGAGGTAAATGTAAGCAAACAGGTCCAAATGGAGCCTTTATTGAATATTAGAATATCTGATTGTCAAAAAACATTATTTTGTATTGTTTCTCTACATATTTATTTTATATCATATTGTTCCCCTACATATTTAATGTTAATTGATTGATTTAGGTTAGTACTGGAAGAAAGCACCAGTTCTTATTTTATTCCTGCCCAGTGGCTCATAGTAGTAGCAATGTCTTACTATTTTGCTTCAAAATAATAGGTGTGATGTGCATAGATTGTGGCCTTGTAGAGATTTTATACAACTTGGAAAATGTGAACATATGAAGCTGTGCTACTAGTGCACTTATTTAGCCTCTTTGGTACTCTGGATGTTTATGACCTTCCTAACGAGTTTTTTTGACAGTAGTGCTACTGAACTGATTTCTACCTTGCTCTATTTGCCTTATCTGTTCTTCCATCTCCAGTTTCACCTTTTCTATCCCACCCCATCCCACCCTATCTTGTTCTCCGTGACTTTTTGGCTTGTTGCCCATTGCAAGCCAAGAAGTTGCTTGCATGCAGGGGCTTGCTGGCCCTTGACAGCATTGAGCTTTTATGCTTACTGCTCTGTTGCCCTGTGTTCTGTGGGTTTCATCAGCAACTTGTGATCCTGTTACTTCTGACCTTCCCAGCTCTCCAGTGGGAGTTGCCCAGCATTTGCTTGCTGTTGGATCGCTCAGATTGATGGGGCTGGTGGCTGGGTGTGTGGCTGGTGTATTGCATAGGGGCTATCATAATTTTGGGTAAGGGCAATGAATATCTGATTGGTTCTTCTGTTTTCATATAGCCCCTACTTGTCTTGGCTGCCTTTTTGGCCAGTGTAATTTTTCTTTTACTCAGTTTTGCCCATTTTGGATCCCAGTCTATGTTTTATCCCATTAAAGGGTTATTAAAAATGTTTAATCATGCCCCCTGTTAAGCCCTTTTATTAATTATTAATTGGTATTACAATTCGATGTATCTATTTTGTTTTATCTTGACATATGGGCAAATTGTATGCTCATTCCTTTCTGTAAGCTATTGTTATGCCATTAAAGGTTATTGGAATTGGATTTCTTTTTGTGGTCTTGTTTGCATTCTATCCTAGAAAAAACATCTGAGATACCTTTGAGTGTTGTGCAACAGTACAGAAAGCTGGGGGGGGGGGCGAGGTTAGTGCAACATTTTGAGCATGGATTGATTGTACTTCAGAATTATTCTGTCTTGTCCTTCTGTCTATTTCTATTGACTATTGCAAGTGATGACTTTTTGATTTTATTTTACTTATGTTTTGTAAAATATTTTTTCTTACAGGGCCCAAAAGGTGACCCTGGAGCTGTGGTATGTAACTTACTAAGATGAAATATTATTAAAATGTATCTACAAAAATTAGTACTTTAGAATGGTGCGTCTTTACCAAACATTTGCCAAACTGCCTCATTTCAGAGTAATTTCTTAATGAAGAAGAAAAAAAGTAGTGTTTAATTCTGTTCCACTCTAGTACAGTAAAGCTGAGGTTTGCTTGCTTATGGAGAAGCAGCAATATTATATCTAATTATTACCTACCTGAAGCTTGACTTACTTTGAGAGAGGATATTGGCCCAAAAATTGCTTCCTTAAAAAGTCCCTGATGATAATAAATGGAGGGGAGATCCTTTTTCCTGTCCTTTGTACATATTGTTTTGCATTTTATGGTCTTTTGGTTTTTAATAACGTGCTTTTGTTTGGTTCTAATGTTTTTTGTGTTTTTATTACATATGTTTTTTAATCTGCAAGCCATCTTGGTAACTCACCCAAACAACGTATTCATTTTGTCACCTCTGGGCTACCTTCTTGCTCTCTTGTTCTTCTGGTGACCTTTTTACATGCCATTTTTGGTTCTTACAGCAATTCAAAGGGCCACCTGAAATCTGGAAATCTGTGTGTGGGTGGTTGGGTTTTTTTGCAAAGTCTACACAAGTGCAGATGTTCCAAATAAAATGGGGGCATTCACCCCCAAATTAGTGCTTTTCAATATAGTCTTTCAGCAAATGTAGAATTTTCATTGGGTTTTCGGACTCCTATATGACAGTCATTTAGGGCTTGTTGACATCTTTGCTTTTACTTATAATAATTAAAGAATTTTACTTTACATTGCTTGATTGAACTGTGCAGTAAAATGGAAAAGATGTATAGGGGACATGTTATGTAGCATATTATGCCTAATAGTTGCAGTTTGTGAGGCGGACTATTATTCTATTAATCTTTTCTGTGCAAAGCTCCTTCAAGCTGCCTATTGAAATGTTGAAGTCTACATAATACAAGTTCTACAGATGTTGCAAAAGGATTTTGGAAGCACTTCATTCTCATTTCTCAGCAAGATGGTAGATTTGTGCTTGACCTATGGCCACTACAGGTTGCAGAGGGAGCTTGTCATAATGAATGCTTCTCCATATTAAAATAACAACAATAACAACTCCTATGTATAGAAAATGAGTATGTTAAGGAAAGGGCTATGTTATACCACTTTTCCCTGACATCTTACAGGGAAGGAATATTTGTTGTATCAAAGAACGTTCGATCATATGAGCCCCCCTTGATAGCCCAGAGACAAATTTACAGTTTCAGTGAGAAGGATGCCTCTGACATTGGCTTATCAAGGGAAAACTGACCTTGCTCAGGCAATACCCATCAAAGTATTTTTTCATCCTTGACTAGGATTTTTAATCAAAACTGAAATGTTTATTCAGAAAATAAGCATAGTCTAATTCTGGGAGCAATTTTTTATTCTCAAGTCATTAAAACACTCAATGGGGCAAACATTTTCATCTCCTAGTAAGCAGCGTGCTTAGCAGCTTGTGAAATTCTTTCAGATTGAATGTTTAACTTTATTTATAGAGGACGCAGAACTGAAGTAACATTTTTTGTTCTTTACAAGGGCGAACCAGGCCCAATGGGATTACCAGGGCTGGAGGGACTTCCAGGAGAGAAGGTAGGATTTTAATAATAAACCCAAGTCATCTTTTCAGTGCATGTATTACTTGTTGGCCAAGATGATTCTTTAGCAAATCAACATTATGTGCTGGTGCTAGCAAGAATCTATTTCCTCAATGAAATGTTAAAGCAGAGGGCAACAAAACTAGCTAGTAAACTACTGTACAACCAAGCCAGCTTTTTTTTTTTGCAGGGGGGGGATATGCTTGCTTACACAAAAGGTCTGTATAGCTTTCTTGTGACAGCTCCCTTTGGCGTGGTTTCACAAAGCAGTTGGGAAGGAGGCTATGAGGTCACATGAGCTGCCTCTTTGCTACCCTATGAATCTCTTTCTCTGGCAGAAGCACTGGCACTGCAGCTTCTCTTTAGCGGCTTTCTATGAATGGTATTACAACCCATGAGTACGTTCAGTGTAAATGTGAATGAAAATGTATTCGTAGGGTTGGATCCACAGAATGTTTCTGCAGCCTGTGGACTGTAACTTTCTTACCTCTCGTTTCCTCCTGCAGCTCAAACTATCCCTGAAATGCAGATCTTGGGGCACCTGTTCACAGTAGCTGCTATTTGCTTCTTCCCCTCAGGGGCTCCATATATCACTCCACATATCACTCAATATTAACAAAGGCTACAGTTCTACCCCAAAGCCTTTCTGATTCAGTTGAAGGGTTGATGGCAAAAATGCCACTATTGCTAACAGGATACAAGGCAGTTCATTGTTCATGAACTGGTAGAGATAACATTGGCTAGAGTGGCCAGAGCTGTCATAGAGTGCAAATGCCACTATTATGATGCAACCTTACCTGACCAACTAGGCCTCACAAATTGCTTGCTTTTGTTCATAAGTTGTAGTCAAGATGCAAGCATTCTATGGCATTTATTTATATTATATACATTCCCTACCTTTCTCTTGTGGCTCAAAGTGGCTTAAAAATGCACAAAGTGCAATAAAATCTCATTAACAGCATCCCCAAGAAAATGCCTGCAGTTTAAACCTCATGAAAAGCCCTCACACATAAAATGGCTTTAGAACACCTTCTAAAACCTTCCATAGATAGCGCCCCCTTCATCTCTTCAGGCAATCTGTGGGACTCACTACAAAGAAGGAATGATATCTAGCTGCTGCCAAGCAGGCAACCTTTATTTCCTTAAGCAGGGGAACAATGACAACAGGGAGCTCCAACCTTTTTGCACTGTTAAATTCTTACACTTGATTAGTAGGTGCAACCACAAAATGGCTGCCACAGAAGGCAGAGTCACCACAAAATGTCAGGACCCTAGTAGAAGAAGAAGAAGAAGAAGAAGAAGAAGAAGAAGAAGAAGAAGAAGAAGAAGAAGAAGAAGAAGAAGAAGAAGAAGAAGAAGAAGAAGAAGAAGAAGAAGAAGAAGAAGATATTGGATTTATATCCCGCCCTCCACTCCGAAGAGTCTCAGAGGGGCTCACAGTCTCCTTTACCTTCCTCCCCCACAACAGACACCCTGTGAGGCGGGTGGGGCTGGAGAGGGTTCTCACAGCAGCTGCCCTTTAAAGGACAACCTCTGCCAGAGCTATGGCTGACCCAAGGCCATGCCAGCAGTTGCAAGTGGAGGAGTGGGGAATCAAAACCGGTTCTCCCAGACAAGAGTCTGCACACTTAACCACTATACCAAACTGGCTAGTAACAAACATTTCAGGCATAAGCTCTGCTTAACATGATGCCTTTTGAAATGAACATATTGTTTAAAAATATTTTCTTGCATATGCACAGCTTCCCTTCAGTCACACCATGAAGCTTCTTGTGCTGTGATGGCAGCAGCTGCTGAAAGCAATGTTTTAAAATCTACTTAGCTAAATATTTGCAATGGTTGGTGAAAATCCCTGCTGGGCAAAAACTCCACCTTGCCCCGCTCAATTTCTAAAATACCTGGTGGGCACCAGGAAGCATGTCTGCAGACACCATGGTGCCCACAGGTGTCACGGTGGGGGTGGGGGCTGGACTAAAAATCAGAAAATCACAGTTGGCTCACAAAAACATGTGTGAGTGCTGGTCCTTCAGATAAACAGATCTGCCTGATACGTCTCTCAGATATGTTAAGAGCTTTAAAGGTATAACTAGCACATGGAGTTGAACTTGGGAACAAACTGTTAATGTAACTAGGTGAGATGTTTAAAATAGGTTGGATGTGCATTCATCAACTAGCCTCTGGCAGTATTTAGGCTGCCACACAGTATTCAGGCTGCCACACAGTTGTAGTTTATGGGTTATCTTAAAGTGCACCTGAATGCAGTGTGTGTGTTACAGTAATCCAACCACATGGTTACAGAAACATGGATGAGAGTACTCTGATCGGTTGAATCTAAGAAAGGATAGTGTTATCAAACCAAACACAGGGGACAGAAGGCATCTAATAGAGACTCTATTCAATTCTTGTTATGTTCATTAAACTTTCTTGGCTTCCATGCTATGTCAAAGGCTCAATCCATTCTTGACCTTGATAACAAGAAATATTGCAATAGACTGATATCTCCTTCTATCTCTCTGATCTCCCAAAGGGAGATCGTGGCCCAGCAGGTCCTCCGGGAATACCAGGAATACCCGTAAGTATGTCAGTGAAAGACACTATTTTCATATTGGAAGAAATAATGTTAAGTATCTAATACAATGCCCTGACCTGGATAATCCAGGCTAGCTCAGTCTCTTCAGCTCTTGGAAGCTAAGCAGGGTTGACCCTCATCAGTATTTGGAAGGATGACCTCCAAGGAATACCAGGGTCGTGACATGGAGGCCAACACCTCTGAAGTCTCTTATTCTACAGGGTTGCTGCCATAAGTCAGCTGTGACCTCACAGGAAAAAAAATGATGCAATAGTAAATCCTGTGACCTGTAATCAAATATGCCTAATCCTTTTCTCCGCTTCTTCCTCTCAGCTGCACACAGTCCCTCCCTTCCTCCCTCCTAAGAGGTTCCTAACATGTTTGAAGAGGCAAACACACATCTGGAGCTCCTCAAGGGGCTAAGTGGCTTGCAGTTTTCAGGGAGAAGAGTTGAGTGCTACCATCACCCACTACTTACCCAGTCCAAATCCCACCCTCTAAGCAGTTCTCTATGCACATTTATATTCAACGTTCTATGACATTACAGCTATTTAATCAATAACAGCAAAAAAAAATGCACAAATTATCAGCCACAACTCCCTTGCATTTTCAGCCTTCTCCCCAGCCTCCCTTCGTCTTTGGTCAGTCCTTCCTGTCGTTCAGTTCCTCACTAAGATCCCTCCTTCCTTCACTAACCAACCTCTTCCCTTAGTCCCTTTCATCAGCACATCACTGACACTGGTGGTATTTGCTCCTAGATCTTCTATGACAGCATAGGATTTTATCAAATGGCAGTAGAAGGAAGTTCTCATATGCCCCTTGTGGCACCACTGTTATACCTGTTGTACATGTCCTGCTGCCCTCATCAATATTGTAGCTGGGAGAATGTGAAAGCAAGCTGCTGTCCAAAGCATGAAAAAATACTACTGAGAGAGATTAATTTAAGAGTGTGAACCAATATATGTTCAGAAGAAGGCAAAATATATGTTGTTGGGTTGACGTGATACCTTACTTACTCTGCTTTCCTAATCAGAGTTATACCCTTCTCAACCCAACCCTTCAGTAGATTTAAAAGAGTGTAAGTCTGTATAGGTTTAGGATGGCACTATGAATGTTGTCGGAAAGAAAGGAGGGGCGAGACACCCAGTGGTTTGCAGTGCTTGCATTGATGGCAGCATTGGTCTAGTTGCAACTGGACTCTCAAGAAAGCATTTTTGCCAAAGCCAATAAAAGTGCTTTATAGAAATAAATATGACAATAAGCTGATATTCTGATTTGCCCATTTGTGGAGATAAGTATAATGCTTTACTAAAGGAAATAAATAGATTTTTTTTTGTTTTAATTACATTTCTGTTTAAGAAAGAGGCATTCAGCCTTCAGGATAATGAAGTAATTTTTATGCAGATTAACTTTTTGCTATTAAATTGGAACGGCTCCCATGCAGTTCAGGAATTGCTTTTTAATTATGAATGTCTTTCATGAATTTAAAAACATACACACACACACATAAAACTGAGGCTATACAATTTCCCATGTACTTTATGTGAGGTGAATGAGGAACAAAAAGAATAAGCATCTTAATTTTAGAAACTTCCCTAAAATAAATATATAGTATGAACAAAAAAGTGAGGCTAATTTGTCTAATTCATAAAGCTAGATTAATGGTTTCCTGTCATGTTGATTTATAATCAAGGTTTATCTACTGTCTAAGGCATTAAGGATCATCAGTGAAGCTGCCACTTAGGTTAATGATACACAGGTTTCCCTATGGGTACATCCAAGGCCTTGCTTCACATTTAAAGTATCATTAAGCATTCTGAGTGTATAAGAACCATGCAATTAGTCTCATCCACAATGTTAAGTATTTTGTTAATGAAGTCTCAGTACAAAAATAGGTGCCAACCCATAGTGTATTATCTCCTTGATCTCATTCCCTCCTTGCTTCTTAAATGACTTCACCATTTGTGCTTGTTGGATGGATCTGAACTCCACTTTTTGACCAGATTCCCCAAAGCTGCTCACAACATTTGTTAAACGCAACAGCTTCATTTAAAAAGTAAGCAAACAAAACCATGCTTCAGTCTGGGGAGCTGCACCAGGAGCAGGCAAGGGATCATTCCCTCCTTCTTCAGTGCCTCTTTCACAGAGTCATTGATAGGGATGGGCACAAACTGTGGCCCCACAAACCCCATTGAAAGGGCCCTCAATCCCTTTAGACAGGGTTTGCAGAAAGCCTGAAAAACAGCTGAGCAACCACTCAGCTGTTTTCGACTTTCGTGTGCAGTCCCTCCACGAAAAAGCCCAAAACAGCTGTGTGGCAGGCTGCTCCCCACTCTCATCTGTTTTGGAGAGAAACAGAAAGCAGGGGTTTAAAGGGACTTGGAGTTCCTTTAAACCCCTGCTTTCTGCTCTATCCACGAACTGCCACAGACGGCTTTAAAAGCTTGTGGACCCTTCACAAACTTCGGATTGTGAACCACAAACAAGGCCACATGCTTCAGTTTGGTCCCATCTCTAGTTTATTGTTCTTAATGGTTGTGGATGTGGGGGAAGGAGCAGTCCAGTAACTGATTTTTTATTTTGTATGTAAAATATTTTGGACATTTAAGTAGCAAATGGTATAAAAATTATAAATAAATCAACTTTGTCTCAGGCTCCACACTATGTAATTTGCTTCCCCATATCAGAAACCACCTGTACATGAAAAGCATGGCTGGCCTAAACTTTTCAATGACTTATTAGCTTTTCAGGAGAGGGTTTGGGGCGGGGTGGGGGGGGGGTCCAAGTGTGATTTCCTCCAGGCATTTGGAAATAATATAGAACCATGTGCTTTCCCCTGGACATTTTAACTGGCTCATGATTTCAGTTTCTAATTTATAATATGACAATTAATAGTAGCCTTCTTCACAGAGCTATCCTGAGGTAAGGAAATGTGGTAGCCCACCTTTTCTAACATACTGTAGTGAGTAGTGTTTTGCATATTTTCTGCCATCTACTATCTATCCCAGTACATTTCATAAGTATCCCTTTTGGATGAGATACTTACAGAGATTCTTTAATCATTTTCAGATGCCTCCAGGGGTCTTATAATTAAATAAGAATTTCATTAAACCAGTTTTTACATAGTCTACATGTGCTTAATATTACTAAATGTATTAAATCAACTTTGATTATATAATTAAAATACATTTTAAGTCATGTTTGTTTAAATTTCTACAGGGAAAGCCTGGTGCTCCAGGCCCAGCAGGGATTCCTGGAGAACCTGTAAGTGCACCTACTGCTGAGAATTTGTTTGTGATACATTCTGATCATTTTCAGTCACCTGAAAGATTTTATGGTTACCTTTCCTTTTCTCAAGGGTGAAAGGGGCCCTGTTGGAGACATTGGTTTCCCTGGACCAGAAGGACCAACTGGAATACCAGTAAGTAATTTACAGTACAATTAAATAGAAATCTCCCACAATCAATATTTGATTGCTACGTCGCAGGAGAGTTTTCAGTGCTGAGTTATCAGTGAATGGGAGGAATATGAACTGGTAGGTATTCAGAAGGAATTATTAGGGCTGTTGAAAATTCTTTTGATACACAAAACCCCAGCATGTCCCCCCCCAAAATATATATATATATATGCAAATGCATTCCTATGTGGTTTTACTCAGCTTAAGATTGTTCTGTTAGTAATATAAAATCACAGGTCTCTTTTTAATAAGTTATAAAAACTCAGTTAATTCT
The DNA here is from genome assembly GCF_032191835.1 of Heteronotia binoei. Taxonomy (NCBI): domain Eukaryota; kingdom Metazoa; phylum Chordata; class Lepidosauria; order Squamata; family Gekkonidae; genus Heteronotia; species Heteronotia binoei. The sequence continues at coordinate 71,204,977 of NC_083223.1, forward strand.
TCATAAAGTGACAGGATAGCCTCCCCATCTTCTTCAGCCAAAATTTTCCTTTTGATTTCCAGAAGTGGATCGCTATCAAGCACTTTCTGTAATTCATTTTTGAGTACCTCCAACCATCTCAAGCGTATAGTGGTCATAATCTCAATTTCAGGAGACTCTACCCCAGGGGGACATATTGGGTCTCAAGACAAAAAGGAAAATAGGAGAGGTTGGTGGTCACTCTCTGGGAGCGATCCAACTTCGAAGTGAACCAACTTACTCCAAAGAGATGGAGAAATTAATAAATAGTCAATCACACTGGCCCCCATACAACTAAAATAAGTAAATTCACCAATTTTATCACCTTCAGAGTTACCATTTACTATCGAAAGACCCAACTTATCAACCAATCGATTAAAAAACCGACCATGTCTATTCACAACAAGGTCTTTCGACTGCCTCTTACCATAGTAAAATTCGCTAGTAAGCCCAGTGCCAATACGAGCATTAAAATCACCAAGCAAAATTAATTGTGCATCAGGGTAAATAGCTTCAAGATCACATATATAGTCTTCCAGGTCTGACCAACTATTCATATCATAATGGGGAGACGAGTAAGGTGGAATATAAACATTGACTGCCAGAACAGTCCATTTCTTAAATTTCAAAAGGCAGGCCATAGCTAGGGGGGACAGCAAAGGAAGAGTTATCACCTCACAAATCAAAGCAGTTGAAACCAGACAAACCAAACCCCCACTAGGTCGCCCTTTGGCGGGGGGGGATAGGGCATTTAACGAGTAGGTAAGAAACCCATTTAATATCAATTTTTACATTAGCCAGGACTCTTGAATAAAAACTATGTCATACCCAGTTATAAATTGCAAAAAAAAACCAGCCTGACACGTTCCAGGAAATACACTTAATATTATACTCACTCTGATTTGCATATTGTCAATCTGACTTCTCTATTTTATCCAATTCCTTTGAAACAACTAATATTGACCCATTCCTATATGTATAAGCAGGAACTAAATTGGGGCTCTCAACAGAGCCAGCAGGGAGAGGACCAGTTGTACCAATCTCATGCTCCTCTAAAAAACGGTTAAAATGTTCCCCAATTACAAGGTCAGATTTAATTTGGTGTTGGGGTGGGGTATAATCTGCATCTAGAATTAACAGATCACTACTCAGTGGGACGTCCGGTGGTTTACCAGGCCCTACTTCTAGCTGCATTTGGTGCATTTCTTCCATACCAACCGGCTTAACAATTGGGGGGGCAGGAACTGGCTTCTGGGGGAGGTTATCTAGGACCACTAGTGTATTCCTCAAGCACTCAAGCCTATCCGTCTCCTCTTTCCCCCCGGTGAGCTTGATGGACTTCCTCCAACCTTTTATATACACCTCCCAGTCTAGTGAGTATGACAGTTTGATCCCTTTCTGGGAGATATGCAAAGTCCTGTAGGAGTGTTTTTTCCTCAGGAATCTCAAGCCAGCCATTTCCTTCTTCTTCGCAACGAGTTTCCAGGCCACTCTGGCAAGCTGGAGTAATAAAATCCTCCATAGACTGACCCAATAAAGGGCCCTCAGTCTCCATTCTCTTATCAAGATGTTCATTCCCAGCTTGCTTGCCTGTGAGTGGAACACCAGCAGATGGTAAGTTCCTTTGGCCTAAATTTAAGGAGCTATCAAAGCTCCAAGTCTCAGATCTAATTTTTAAGTGGGAACCACCACAGGGTCTCCGGGAATATAAATCCCACACTATGATGTCTTTGAATACGCTCTCTGGGAAAACTCCTTTCGCACTCAAGTTCATTTTTTGTCTGATAAGCAGGGAGGGGACCTTGGCGGAAAAGAAGGAGAGTAAGACTTTCAGCATTTGGGTCTGATGATTAAGCGGCTCTATCGCAGCAAGATCAATCACAGCTGGATTAATCCCCAAAAGTTCACTGAGTCGTCTCTTAGCCATATACTTGTTTCCCCAGCTTGGATATGCTCTATATTTGCATATCATCAAACAGATTTTACATGATTGAAGAATCAGTTGCTGGCGGTTCTCACCTTTCTCACTCTGCAACTTAGACTGACCAAACCTCTGCGAGTTGCTGTAACCATGGGTGGATGCCGGTTTAATAGCCCGAAGTTGACTGGTATTCTCTGGGAGAGAGAGCCCAGCAATTACTTCCGTAAGAGCTTTGAGTTTTGTTGTGATCTCTCCCATGCCTTTAAAGATGCAGTCAACAGTTCTTGCAACTAAATCAAGCAGGCTACAGTTTGTGAGAGGAGACTTTGCCTTCTCTGCTGATTTCAGGATGGGCGGCTGCCACGCCCTGGCACCATCCACAGCCAGTGCCCTCCCATCCAGCCGAATAGGCGAAACACACTCCCCCTCATCTAGGAAAGCTGACATGGGAACTATAGGTGAATTGAAAACAGCTGTGATTTATAATCACTTATCTTTATCGTATCCGATATTTTCTTCATATTTTGTTACTTTAGCGAATCCCAAGCTTCGGAAAGCATTTACGAGGGCTCGCTTTGATCTATTACCTTTATTGACTAATGAAGGTCACTTTAGGCAGATTCCTTAGTGGAAAAGAGTTTGTATTTGTGACCAAACCTCTATTGAGGACCTTTCTCATGCCATGTTTTATTGCCCTGATTTTAACTCTGAACGGAATAGGTTTTTGGGTCTTATTCTGTTGTCTCTTCTTGGAAAGTCAAATCAGGAAAAACTAGTTTTTTTACTATCTGATAGAGATAAATACACTACTTTTCAAGTTGCAAGGTTTGCGGCTGTCGTCATGAAAAAGAAAATGAAGACTGCCCCTCATTGATCGCTCCCTATTATCACTCTCAGTTCTTTTCTAGTGTAGTCCTGGTTAAATTTTGTTGATGTTTTAAATTTTAAATTTAGATTGTTAAGGTTTTAAAAGTTTAGAATGTATAGATTTTTAGGTTTTAAAATTTTTATTGACATTTTATTCTAGATATTTTAGGATTGTATGATTTTTTATCATAGTATGGAATGAGGTACTGGATGCTGCCTTGTGTTTTCTCTTCGTTCCCTTTCATCTTATTGCTGTATTTGGTTGGTTGCTATGGCAATACTTTTGCTAATGCAATAAAGATATTGATTGAATAAGTTATAAATGTAAGACATTTTAAGCTCTTAGGGAAAATGTCTGCTCCATGCTAGGCTTGAATATGGAAAACTCAGACTCACCTGTAGTCTCTTTACACACTATGAAGTCAGTGATTTAAGATTTCCACAGGAGTTTTGTCTTCCAGAATCATGTGAGCCTTTTCCTCCTTGTGATCCAGGTGTGTGGGCAGAAACAATGGCTGCCTTCACCTGTTTTCTGATTCTCATCCATAAAGCACTGCCCCATGCAGCAGCTGTTCACTCTGTTACAAAACATAGTGCAGCCACATAAATAATCACTATTATATCTAATCAGCTCAGATTTTTCATACAATTTCCCTAACACTTTATGTTTGCATGTATTTGGCTCCTGAGTTTTGCTAAGAAAAAAGTGTATACACTTCATTTAGCAGTTTTTATGTTAAGATAATAATTTCTTGAAACATCAGAGATCAGAAACTGTTTTTTAAAAGATTATTATTATTATTATTTCCATAGGGCATAAATGGGAAGGATGGATTACCTGGTCCTCAGGTAGGAAAACTATTATTTATAAGTTTTGATTTACATAAAGTTTGTAATTCTTCATTTCAGACAACTGTTTTTGGCCACCATGGAAGATTAATTCAGATATTCTTTTAATAACTGGTATTATCACAATGTCTTCCCTTTTCTAGGGTTTGATGGGAAGACCTGGTGACAGAGGCCCCAAAGGAGAACGTGTAAGTTATATTTTTAAAGGAGGAGTTTGGTTCATCATAAAATTTGTCTAGTTGTCAGGGTCATACCTGCAGTCTGTTTGTCTTAAATGGAAAATATCCATTGACTGGAGTGGATCAAGATTGTATACCAAAGGCACTGATAAACAGCCATTGTGCAAGTACTACAGGAGTGTACTATTGAGAGCCCACTGAAAATGTGTTTTGTAAAACATAAAATATAGAATAATATTAGGTCTGCAAGTATCTCCTGGTATGCTGCTCTTGCATCATGAGGATTTTGTAAAGCAATTTTGAGATATATTGCAATTTAGATTTGAATAGGATAATTGAATTTCTTAAGGAATGCACCATTATGTACTTCTCAGTATTATGATAAAATAGTGATTTGGGTCTAACCATTTACCAATATCTTCAAATTATGAACTTTCTACCAGTTAAACAATTTCACATAAATATTTTTCAACCTCTTAGTAAATTTGAGTTACTCTTAGTACAGCCACATAAGTGTAGGTGGCTTGTGGTACCCATGTATATTTTAATGGTAAATGTGGAACAGAAAAGTAATACTTATAAGGGAAATAATTTTTCAGTTAGTATATCTGGAATATTGCAGATTCATTTACATAGAGAAATAAAAAAATTTCAGCAAATGTGGATATAAGGGAGAATATACTTAAAATTCTGTTAAGATGGTATCAGCACTGGAAAGATCAGTTTAAAATGATACCCTTAGCTTCAGGTTTGTATTGGTGGTGCAGAAGGCAATTAAGTACCTTTATTCACATCTGGTGGCATTGCCGCATTGTACAAAAATATTTGGCTAAAATGGTTGAAGAGGTTAATGAGATTTTGCAATTGAAACTTCCGCATGATTCTAAAATATTCCACAAGGAATTGATAAAAATGAAACATAAAATTTGTAATTCATTCACATCAGACATTGCCAGGTCCCCTCTTTGTCACAGTGGTATTAGCCAAAATGCCTTTTTAAGTTAATTTGGGGAATTGTAGTCAATTAGGCAAGATGGCAAAAATTAGTGTGGGATCAATAACCTATGTATACCAGAGTCAATATTTCCCAGAAGCCCTGAAGTCAATGATAAGATGTTGAGTATAAAGCAAATTATATTTATTAAAAGAAACTCAAGTGTACAAGGGGAAAATCACACATTTAACACAAAGAATTCATAACTAAAAAAACAGCTAGAAACAGATAGGGACGTTTGCATTAGCAGGAGTATCATTGGTGAGTAATATATTACAAGTCAAGGCGAGAAGCAGAGGTTCAGCAGCAAGGGGAGGGCAAAATCTGTGAGACAACCAGTGTCACACAGACAAAGACCAAAACTGATCAGGAGTGAGGGTGACTCTTCCTTCAAAGTCGCTGTCAGGAAAAAGTCACACCTGAATGGCAGGAGAGTTTGCCTTAAAAAGCCAATTTTGTCACCTTGGGCAGGCCTCATGAAGGGATTACCTGATTGGCCAGTGGTTCCCAGGAAATTTGACAATAACACCCAGAGAGTGATTAAGGTGTCTCTGAGCAGAAACCAAAACCAGAATAGACAATTTAGGATCTTCTTCGTGGTCTCTGTGCATCACACCGATGGGAGAAGGCGCCTGCGCCGATCACGATCGGTAAACTTCAAAGCTGCGGATTTCCGCGCCTCCGTCCCAGCACGCATGCCCAGACGCCCCACTGCGCATGCCCACCGGGACGGGGAGCGGACATCCCGCCAGTTCTCTTCTGACCGCCGCGCTGATCAGTCGATCCATAGGCTACGGTCGGTGAACTTCGTTCTGTTTTTTCAATAGCTGTATATATTAGTGTAGTTAGTGTTAGTATAGTGTAGTATAGTATAGAATAGTTAGGATTGTTTTTTTCGGGGGTCTGGGGTGTGTGTTTTTCCTCCACCCGCGGGTGGCCCCCTCCCCCCGTTTTTCTTCCCTTCCCGCCTTTGGTCTCGCATGGAAAGGCGGTGGGGGTTTTTCCGCCGGTGTTCCAAGTGCGGTAGTAAAATCGCACCACCCGACGGACATTCGTTGTGTTTATGGTGTTTAGGGGAGCACCACAAGCCAGACTCTTGCGGACATTGCGCCCGTTTTTCTAAACAGACGAGGAGAAATAGGGCTGCAAGACTGGCTGCAGCGCTGATGGAGCAGGCGCTTACCCCTAAGAAAATGGCGGAGGAACAGACCGCCGCGCCCGTCGAGCCATCGACATCGAAAACGGCCGAAGCCGATCGAGCTCCAACCGACGCCGATCGCCCACCAAAGCGCTCGGGCTCGGCTTCCGCAGCGGATCCCTCTGTGCCTGCAAAACGGCTCAAGGATGACGCTGGAGAGCACACGGAAAAGACTAAGAAGGCTAAGAAGGCCGATAAGGCCAAACACTCTAAGCCTCCACTGCAGATTTCTCCGGAATCACCTCTGGCACCGACACGGCTCGTCCCTCCGCTGAAGCTCTTCGCGTCGCCGGTGCGTCGACAAAGCCCCCAGATCTCGTCAATGTCTACCCAGCTCGTCATATCGGACTCGGATTCCGAGATCGAATCGGCGCAACCTCTCAAACCCGACAAGAGTCCGACAGGCCGTCTTACACCAGGCCCAAGGACCCCTCGCCCCCAAAGCCCACTGCGGGATCGATGGGACACCGGTCGGGATCGACCCCTCGACATTCGTTCTCCACACCGTGAGGACACTCAAGATCGACCTGTGACTCATGTGCCTTGGGACCAGCGCCAATGGCAGTACCTGTATGGAGCGTACTCCATGCCGCCACCCTTCCCATGGATTCCCCTCAAACAACCGGAGTGGGACCAGCGGTCGGAAACATCGTATCGCTCTCGGACGTCCTACCATACCCCGAAGCGATCGGCATCGGCACCGGTCTCAGTACCGAAATCACCCGAGGTCGAACAACGCCCCAAGCTTGCTCCTGAGCTCGTTACCAAACCGACGGCACCAGTGTCGCCACCGGTGCGAACCCCTTCGGAGCCTTCGGACTCGGCATCCCCACGATCCCACCGAGAATCGTCCCCGGAGGAGATGGAAGATTCCTCCCCTGAGGTGCCTTCCCCGCCGGACAAAACTTCGGACGAGCACCCCATTTCCCCATCAGAGGACTTAAAATCTTACGGGGACTTGGTCAGACGAATGGCACAGTCATTGTCCCTTACCACGGAACAGCCGCAACCGGTGGTCACAGACAGTGTTTTCGACATTGTCCAGAGGGACACGTCAACGGCGGTGGCGCTCCCGCTCACAAATGTCATGCTGCAGACAGCGAAGTCCTCCTGGGACAAGCCGGCCTCTGCCCCAGTGTCTTCACGACGTCTGGATCATATGTATAGGATCCAAGAGAGCACAGCGGAGTTCCTTTACACCCATCCAAAACCTAATTCCGTGGTTGTGTCTTCCTCGTCAAAAGCTAAGAAGACGCACTCCACCCCCCCCCCCCCGATAAGGAGGGTCGGAAGCTGGATGCTATGGGCCGACGGCTTTATTCAACGGGCTCCCTTGGCGTAAAAATAGCCAACTATTCGGCATGTATGGGCAGGTACCAGTATGCCCTATGGGACCAGGTCTCTACTATTCTCCATACCCTTCCGGATCAGAGTAGAAGTGCTCTGAAGAAGCTTCAGAAGGAGGGAATGCTATTGGCGAAGCAACAACTAAATGCGGCCAAACATTCTGGGGACACATGTGCCAAGGCACTGACGGCGGCCATTTCACGCAGCGGTCAGAAGGATCTGGCGGGATGTCCGCTCCCCGTCCCGGTGGGCATGCGCAGTGGGGCGTCTGGGCATGCGTGCTGGGACGGAGGCGCGGAAATCCGCAGCTTTGAAGTTTACCGATCGTGATCGGCGCAGGCGCCTTCTCCCATCGGTGTGACTGCACAGATGACCACTCGAAGATCATCAGTTACAGGTAGGAAACCTGTTTTTCTAATGGTTTGTGATGGCTACACCTCTTTGGGAATGGGGTTTTTTTTTATGTTACTTATATCCCGCCCTCCCTGCCAAAGCAGGCTCAGGGCGGCTCACAACATAAAACCACAACAAACAGTTAAAATGAATACATATTATAAATTACACATTCAATTAAAACAGTCACACCATTGATAATTAAAACGATTGATGCTATTCTCTTTGATGTTATGTTTCAGTTTTCAGTGGCAATGGTATTTCCTGAGTTTCCCTACAACACAGGCTCAACATCAGTTGAAAGCCAACTGGAAGAGAGTGGTCTTACAGGCCTTGCGGAACTGAACAAGGTTCCGCAAGGCCCTTACTTCCTCTGGTAACTGATTCTACCAGTAGGGGGCTGCGATCAAGAAGGCCCTTTTTCTAGTGATCTTTAATTTGGCCTCCTTCAGCCCGGGGATTACTAATAGATTTTGAGATCCAGATTGAAGTACCCTCTGGGGAACATGTGGAGAGAGATGGTCCCTAAGGTAGGCAGGTCCTAGGCCATACAGGGCTTTAAAGGTAATAACCAGCACCTTGTATCGAATCCGGTACACTATTGGCAGCCAGTGCAGTTCCCGAAGGCCCGGCTGTATGTGCTCCCACCTGGGGAGTCCTATTAGCAGCCTGGCTGCCATGTTCTGCACTAGCTGCAGTTTCCGGGTTCGACACAGAGGCAGCCCCAAGTAGAGGGCATTACAATAGTCCAACCTCAAGGTGACCATTGCACGGATCGCTGTTGCCAGGTCGCCACGCTCCAGGAAGGGAACCAACTACCTCACCCGCCTAAGATGGAAAAAAGTGGATTTAGCAGTGGCTGCTATCTTGGCCTCCATTGTCAAGGCAGGCTCCAGTAGCACCCCCAAGCTTCTGACCCTGTGCGCTATTGTCAGTAGCACACCATCAAATGCTAGTAAGGGGATTTCCTTGCCTAGACTGCCATGACTCAAGCAAAGGACCTCTATCTTTGCTGTATTCAGCTTCAAATAACCATCGTGCCAAGGCTTGCCACACCAAATCCAGATTTTCTGGAACAGAGCCAGGCCGTCCGTCCATCAGCAGATAGAGCTGGGTATCATCAGCGTTCTGGAATGTGGGGAAAACAAAGGGAATTGGGAAGAGGGGAGATGGGTAGCATGATTTGGCTGATGATAGCTGTGAAATGATAAGATCAGTCCCACAATGTTCTATTGACAGAGGTGCCATTTGAAAAGGTGGCAGGAAAAATCCTTTGTCCTTCAGTGATTGTCATGATTGCCTCACATCAGTTCCTTTGTTTCTGGCTGGGCAGCCTACATCTGCATGATTAAAGCTGATGCAAGGACCTTGGAATGCAGCACATGGAGAATATACAGCCTCTTCATGGCTGCTACAGGAAAATAGTGTGTTGTTTTGAAATCTTTCGGCAACATGGCTTCTCCCTGTTCTAATGCCGGTCTTGTCTCTGTGAAGACAGGGTTGCAGGTGTCTGCAACAGGGGCTGGGCAGCTAAGGATGAAGCCCAGTCTGATGTCTTTGCAGTTTCTGTAGGCAAAATGGTTCACAACATAATAGTCTCAGTGGGGGGTGGCTATTGCCTGGCTTGGCTCAGCACCATGATAGTCCAAAAGAGCCAAGTGCCCAAAACCTGATTTGGCAGGAGTGCCAGTCCATTAAAGTTTACAGTCAAGTGTGGGGGTTGCTAGAAATCATTGCTCTTGGGCAACAGTGGGGAGATTTGGGGGGCATTCCAGGGATGGGTGGGATGACATCCCCTACATGATGACATCATCCAGATGTGATGCCATTGCATTCTTGACATTGGAGGCGATGCTGTGGTTTTGGGGCAAAACTATGGGGTTTTTGGCTTCAAAACCATAGAGTTTGCCCAAAAAGCAGAATGCCACTGTACAATATCCTCGCCACAATAATGTCAAGTGACGTTATTGCATTGTGGACATTATGCAACAACGCCACCATTTGGAGGTGAAGTTTCGTCCACCAGCCAGTTGGTCAGAGGTGGCCCAAAGCCCCCAAAAGCTGGGAACCCCTGCTGGGACCTGGGGGCTAGCAACTGTAGACATTTGTTTGCTTTTATTAGAAAGGATTATCATATTTGATGTTGTATTTTTTTAATTCTCTTTGTCTTACAGTGTGTATAATGTATTATGCTATTCATGATCAGTTTATCTCACAGTTATGTCTGTCTTTCTATCTATCATCATTTATAATCATCTATCAATCTGTCTATCTATCTGCACACGTCAACCTGCAAAGATATTTCTCCCTTCAATATTTTCTTTCCTTGAAAGCCAGCATAGCTTCTCGCCTTTTCTTACGTCCTTTTCCTCCTACCTAAGCAGCAGCCAAACGACCTTTATTTCTTGCTCTCTCTTCCACTCCCCTTCAGCAGCATTTACCTAGGAAAACTATGACCCAGTTGTATGGTTTCTGTTACTGGGCTGGGCCCAACAGCATGATAGAGAACCCTCAAAGACTTGTTGGGGGCACATTACTTTCTCCTGTGTTCCTGTCCTCACCTTATTTTTCCTTTCCCCCATATCCTCTCCCAGACCAGTAGCCAGAAAATTTTAGGTGGGGGGGCCATGGAATAAAATTTCAGATGATGGCCCCCACTTCTCTGGCGGCCCCCACTGTCTCCACCACCACTGCTCTGGTGGCCCCCATTCTCCCTGCCACTGCTCTGGTGGCCCCTGATCTCCCCACCACTCTGGCAGCCCCCCCCCTCCGTAGTGCCTCCTCCTCCCTTTCTCCTTCCCACCCAGTGGAGCGCCGGCTCCTGGGGCTTTTTCAAGGCCCCCCTTGGCGATCAGCTGATTGGCGGGAAAAGCCACAGGGAGGCTGGTGCTCCTCTGCCAGCCTTCCAGCTCTTTCCAGTCCTTTAGCACTGGGGCAGCAGTGAAAGGAAGGACCAGCAAGCCCTGGAAAACCATCCACCACCTCCACTGCTTCAGGCACTTTTCCAGGGCTTGCTGGTCCTTCCTTTCATTGTCCCAGTGCTAAAGGTCTGGAGAGCACTGGAAGGCCAGCAGAGGAGTGCCAGCCTCCCCATGGCTTTTCCCACCAATCAGCTGATTGGTGGGAGGGGGGCCTTGAAAGAGTCCCAGGAGCTGGCACTTCACCAGGTGGGAGGGAGGAAAGGAGGGGGAGGTGCCATGGAGAGGGTGGGGGCTGCCAAAGTGATGGGGAGATTGGGGGCTGCCAGAGCAGCAGCAGGGAGAGTGGGGGCTGCAAGAGCCATGAAGAGCAGGGCTGCCAGGAGGGGCCATACAGGTCAAAGGGGGGATTCGATGGAGAGGCCGGGGCCCCCCATCCTCTGTGACTTCGGGCCTGTGCTCTCCCCCTCTTGTTTTCAGCCATTCACCAATCTACCTCTTACCTGTCTCCCATCTTCAACTATATTTTTATTTACTTCATTTATAACCTATTTTCTTCACAATAGAAACCCATAGCAGCTTACATCATTCTTCTCTCCTCCTTTTTGTACTCACAACAAAATTGTGAAGTAGGTTAGGCTTAGTCAAAATGTCTGTCCCTAAGTCAGGAGGTGAGCTTCTATGAATGAGCAGGAATTCATACCTGGGTCCCCCAGATCCCACTCTGAAGCTGTAACCACTATACTACACAGGCTTTCATAGGGTGGTTGCTGTTGAACAATGGCAACCAGCCAGGCCTAATTAAGTCATGCAGGTTGGGTATTATTAAGTCATCCAGAGACTGCTACGGGTCCTAGCCCTTATACAGCCAAAACAGCCCCCCAAAAGGCCCTCCTCCTGCATTTTACTGATAGAAATAAAACCTAAACTACTCTGGTTGCCTAACAAGGTACAGGCACTCCTTTTATGATCTGGGTTTTATTTTTACCCCGTCCCCCTCCATGGTTGTAGATAATAATGTTGTTGGTTTTTTAGATTTCAAATTTCTTTGCAAATCTGGGGATTTTTCTGGTTTCTAAAAAGATCTGTCTTGTCCTTTCATGGGTCCAGTCACTGGATTTAAATATCCGTAGATGTGGTCAACGTGACTATTAGAATATAGAAGGGGGTGTCTGTAAGAAATTTGTGGGAAGGGTGCATCTCCTCCCCCTCTTTGCTTCTTTCTCTCTCCCCCCTTATCTACTCACCCTTCCCCTTCTGTCAGTTTTCTCCCTTTTCTATTTCTCCCTCTCCCCTTATCTGTCAACATACCCCATCTATTTTGTCCCTATCCTTTCTCTATTGATCTTCCCCACCCCTTCTCTGCCAACCTACCTCTCTCCATTTATCCCCCCTCTTTGTCCTCCTCTCTTTACCTGTGGAACCACCCTCTCTCTCTTTAACCCCACCCTTTCTCTGTCAACCTCCCCCTACTCTTCTCTCTCAACCTACCTCTTTATTTCCCCTCTGCCTCTTCTCCGACTCTTCCCCCTCCCCTTACCTGTCAACCTACACACACTCTCTTTTGCACCCAGCCCTTTTCCTTGTATCTCCCCTTCTCTCTCAATGTACCCCTCTGTCTGTTTCTACCCCTCCCCTTCTCTGACAATCCTCCATCTTTCATCCCCCTCACCTTATCTGACAACCTACCTCTCTCTCTTTTGTCCCCAACCTTTCTCCATCTGTCTCGCTTCCTCTGTCAACCTACTGCTTCTCCATTTCTCCCGATCCTCTTCTCTGACAGCCCCCTTTTTTCTTCCCTCCTCCTCTTATCTGACAATCCATCTCCTCTTTCTTTTACCCTCACTTCATCAATCTCCCTTTCCCCCTCTCTAACCCACCCCTCTCTACTTCTCCCCCCTTTTTCTCCCCCTCCCCCTCTTGTCAATATTCCTTTCATTTCTCTTTCTCTCCTTCCTTTTCTTACCTTACCAGTCACAGCAGCTGCAGTTCTTGAAGCTGCTCTGGGCTTGGAGCAGTTCCCTCATTGCTGATCCAGGTGCCGCTCCAGGCCCCTGGCATAACATCTGAGCTACTCTGGGCCTGGAGTGCCCGCTAGATGCTAACACCATCATAGCTGGGCCCAGAGAAGCTCCTTGACACCAGAACTGCAGCCAGCCCCAGAGCTGCATCTGCTGCCCATCCAATGAGGTTTTTTTTTAAGTTGTCAGATTTTTCTGCAAACCTGGGGGTCCCCCAAATTTGCAAGAAAATCTGTTTAGTGTCAATGTGGCCTGATCCATAGATTTAGATGTCTGCAGATGGGAGCCACACTTGAGAAATATATAGATGATGATGATACACATTTTTGTTGTTGTTCAGTTGCACGGTCAAGTCTGACTCTTTGCAACCCCATGGACCAAGTCACACCAGGCCCTCCTGTTTTCCACCATCCTCCGAAGTCTGCTCAAATTCATGTTTGTTACATCAGTAACACTGCCCATCCATCTCATCTTTTGCTGGCCCCTTCTTTTGCCTTTTGTCTTTCCCAGCATCAGGGTATTCTCCAGTCTCATTTGGTGGCCAAAGTATTTGAGCTTTAGCTTCAACGTCTGACCTTCCAGGAAACAGTCAGGGTTGATTTCCCTTAGGACTAACTGATTTGATCTTCTTGCAGTCCAAGGGACTCTCAAGAGTCTTCTCCAGCACCACAATTGGAAAGCATCTATTCTTCTGCGCTTGACCTTCCTTATGATCCAACTCTCACAGCTATACATTACTACTGGGAATACCATTGTTTTGACTATACAGACTTTTGTTGGCAGGGTGATGTCTCTACTTTTTATTATACACACACTATAATGTAAGAATTTTAATTAAATAAATAAAAAGGAGGGAAAGCAGAGCACATTAAAATACAGCAACATAAGCTGCTGAAGTATTAGAAAACAACTGGTTCTTAAAGAGAAACAGTTGAAGTGCCACTACTGAGGAAGCTCTGCTCCAAGGTCTATGCAACCTTGTCCTAACAGGGACACCTTCTGGAACAGATATTCCCCAAATAAGTTTAAATGTGCTTATGAGACAATGTCTTTGGATTGAGCAAGGAGCCAACATCTTTCTGCAAAAGAAGAATGTTCATTTAATTGAAAATAATTTTTCTTCCTTGCAAATTGTAATCGTTAGGGTCAACCATGGAAAGTATTGCTATTTAAAGTATACAGTGAATTGCAGCTGCTATAGAGAATTGGGAAAATGCTATCTTTTGCACAGAATTAGCATTAATATTCACCTTACTATGAGTCCTGTATGCAATCACCCCCGACAAGGAAACCATTATTTTTAAAAAAAGTAATCTCCCTCAGGACTTCTCTCCAGATTTTTAATGCTTTCAATAAAGTTGTCAATTTTCTTTCTGCACCCCATATGAGCATCATTCTATTCTAATGCAAACTGCTTTTTTAAGCTCTGTTGGTTTAAAAAAGCAATTAAATCTCTAAAAGAGAGGCCTCTTGGAATTGCCAGTCAAATGTATTTTAACTTGCTATGTATTTTTTCAAATATTTTAATTATCTGTGCATAATGAGAGTGCACTGAGAAGATTATAATTCAAAGGATGAACAACATGAATTCTTTTCTGAAATTAATGCTCATTCATTATAGAGTATAGATTTCTGTTCCTTAAACTAAAGGACACAAAGATTGTATCTTTTTTCTCACCATGATCCATTAAAGTAATATGCAGACTGCCTCATCATTAAAATTGAAGTCTAATTTTCTTTCCTCAGAATCTCAAGACCTAATGAAAAGTGTGCAGAAGATTTTTAAAGTATCTATTTCAGTTCTGATATTGCAGTGTTCGGTTGTTCCTTCTGCAGTTTCATGATTAACCAGCCATTTGAGTTAATGAAATGATGCATCTTCAGTATGGCTGGAGTTCACAATGGAAGGAATTCTTCCTGAACTTCAAAAAAGAAATAATAAACTGTACACTGAAGGTGTAAAACTTTGATGATAAATTTCCAGTTTCTCCTGATACTTTTGAAAGTACATAATTTGAAGATTTGGTAAATAAGAAACTGGAACAATATTTGATTTCCCAGCTCTGTGATCCCAGTCCCACTTAAATGAAGTCAGAATTGCAATTGGTTGCTTGAAATCAATAAGACTCAGCCCCTGGTTTTCTCTTCCCGTAGTGTGTTTATTCTTTCCATTTTCTTTCTTTCTATGCACAATTTTTAGATTAATGTAAAGGCAAGAAAAGACTGTGACCTTCAGAGGCATCTCTATGTTCACTGAAAGGTCAAATGTATGTTCACAGCATTAGTTCAGATCTAACAGTAAACTTTTATGGTCATTTTAAAGATACTACAATGTTTCTTCCATTTCCATTTTTCTTTTGCCAGGCAGTCCCTTTTCTTCTTCATTTTTCTGTCTGTCCCTTCCAGTTGTTTAAATATATATGGATATGTGCAGACCCAACCAGGGAACTGAGGAACCAACAAAAATCCTTATGTCTTGATAATGGCACACGAGGAAAAGGAAAGGTCCCCTGTGCAAGCACCAGTCATTTCTGACTCTGGGAGGATGTTGCTTTCACAGCATTTTCACAGCAGACTTTTTACGGGGTAGTTTGCCATTGCCTTCCCCAGTCATCTAAGCTTTCCCCCTAGCAAGCTGGGTACTCATTTTACCAACCTTGGAAGGATGGAAGGCTGAGTCAACCTCGAGCTCGCTACCTGAAAACCCAGCTTCCACTGGGGATCGAACTCAGGTCATGAACAGAGCTTATGACTGCAGTACTGCAGCTGTAAACTCTGCGCCACAGGGCTATTATGACACACGAGAGTCTGATGTTAATTTAAAACAAACAAGCTGCTTTATTTCACTTCTATGAGGAAACAATTGGGTAGGAATTGGGGTTTAAACTTGGCAAGTGAACAGGCCCATAAGAATGAGGGGTAATAGTGTACAATTATAAACAATAGTTTTTCACAATAAAGTAGCTGTTTGGTTCTACAGACAGGTCTTTAAAACCATGGCAAGAGATTGTCTTTCACTTTGTATATTAATAGGCATAAACCTCTTTGTAATAAAATTATAAAAGTTTGCAAAGGCAGGAACACACACACAGGTTCCAATTTCTCTTCTTTAGTACTTGACAGTATCAGAAGTTATTTCTCTCAGGGAAGGACTACTTATCCCACTTCCCAATTCCTTGATCTTCCTCGATCCACTCACTCTTCTTAACTGACTTCTTAAATGAACTATCTGCTATTCTCAACTGCCATTCTTGACTACCACTCTTGACTGTAGAATTTCATTTGGACCCCTGTCAATCATGGTTCTCACTTAGACCAGGTTAACACATTAGCCATTTGCTGCCCATTACAGATACATTTCTTTAAAACCCAAGAAAATTATCAAGCAGCACAGTTATGAAAACTAAACAAAGTTTGAGTTCAGTGGCACCTTTATGACCAACAAATTTTTATTCTGAGTATATGCATTCATGTGCGTGCACACCTGAAGAAATGTGCGTGGACATGAAAGTGTATACCCAGAATAAACTTTGCTGGTCTTAAAGGTGCCACTGGGCTCAAACTTTATTTTGCTGCTTCAGACCAACCCAGTTACCAGCTTGAAGTTACGAAAACTGTTACTGCTTAAATTATCAATACCTGATTTATTACAGAAAAATTAAATCTTTACAAATTATTTCACCCTAGTAATAAAGCCTGTTGTGAGGAGAAAAACAACAGGTGCTAGAAATTTTCTGTGGATGAGTGTCGTGGTGGGGGGTGGGGCTGGGTCTGAAGGGAAAGATAGAGGGTGGCAAGGTATGTTGAGAAAGCTGCTGTTGGGAAAGTGGGGAAATGTGGGGTAGGTTATCAGAGAGGGGAAGATTGAGAAAGAAGAGATGGGGCAAAAAGAGATGGGATAGATTTCGTTCCATCTCCTCCCCCCCCCCCCCCGACAGCCTCTACCTAGGAAAAGTAAAGTCTTTCTTTGCAGTGGTGACCAAAGCAGCTTACATAATTCTCCTCTCTCCCTTAATCTGTACAACAACCTTGTAAGGCAGATTAGGCTGAAAGTCTGACTGGTCCAAAATCACCCAGTCAGCAGACTCTGTTAGACCCTGATCTGAAGTGGCGACTGCCACATCACACTGGCTGTCATAGGGGAGTGACCTCAGCAGAGTATAATGATTCAGAGTGTACCATTTTCTCCAGGGGACCAAAGCAGTTTACATTAGCATGTGCTTGTGGTGTGATCTGGGGGGGGGGGGGGGGGTTGGCCTGGCATAGTTGTGTTATTGTATACCACAGAGTACCAAGGTGGTGGTTTTCTGTAGGGGAAGTGATCTGACTTCAGCTTTGTATCTCCTCCCCGCTTCTTGAGCCTACCTAGGAAGAGTACAGTCTTTCTCCATGTTGAGGACCAAAGCAGGAAGGAACCAACCGTAGCAGGGTTTAATGACACAGATTCCACCCTCCAAAGCAGCCATTTTCTCCAGGGGACCTGATCTCTGCCATCTGAAGAGCAGTTGTAATTCTAAGTGATCTCTATCCCTCACCTGGAGATTGGAACAGTGGTTCCCCAGGAGAAAATGGCAGGTTTGAAGGGTGGAGTCTATGGCATTGTACATGTCTGAGGTCCCAGCCCTCTTCAAACCCCACCCTCTCCAGGCTCAACCCCTTAAATCTCCAATTGAGGGAAAGCTTTCTGTGGCAGTTTCCTTCCTCCTCAGGGAGAGCTTCCTTTATCTCCTATGCGAAGCAGTGCCAATTGAAGTAAAGCTTTCTGTGGCACTTTCCCTCTACCTCCCTGCCTCAGCAAATTGAGGGAAGGCTTTCTTTATCTCCTCTGTGAAGCAGTGCCAATCAAAGAAAGGCTTTCTGTAGCAGGTTCCCTCCTCCATTGTCTGCCAATCAAGGGAAGGCTTTTTCTCCTCTGTGAAGCAGTGCCTCAATCCTCACCCAATGGAATGCAACAGACCTTGACTGGCAGTTGATAGGACAGTGGGAGAGCTCCATTTTGCCAATACCGCTTTGCTTTTATTATAGAAAGAATACCTCCCACAAATAGAGCAGAACTCCATCCTTTACTATCAAGGCTGAACAACTACCTTGAGTAGTATTCTTTTGCCAGAATAGAACCTCATAGTTACTGTGCTTTCTTGACATCCATGACTGTTCACCATATCCTCTACCTATACCAGTAATTGCTTTCAATGGGTGAATCCTTATTGTGTCCTACCACTCCACTGTATGTTTGATGTCTTCCTCCAGCCGAAGGAGCCTTTTACCAACTTAATTGGCTCTTCCTCTAATAAAGAAAGGCTCCTTGGAAGAAAGCTGGATCCACATCAGTTTCCCTGTTCTTTCTCTTTTTCAGCTTCAGGTGGAAAACTTACTATACGGGAGCTACACATCAACTCAGCATATTATTTATGCATGAGAAGTTAGTTATTGATAGTACCTGACTATATTTTAAGGTGTATTTTGTTCCACCACATTACTACTGCCCCAGATTTCACATTTTAGAAGATGATAAAATCTGCCTCATTGCATGGCACAGTTAGGATTGCCACCCAATTCTTTCATCCAGCTGCTAGTCCTAATCATATTGCCACTTGAATAATGTCTGCCTGTTTGCTCAGTTAAGAACAAAAGTAATGACACCATTCTGTAGCTCAGTAGAAGATCCACATTATATAGCATTTTCGTGAGATTCTCGCAACTTTTTTGTATACTTAACCTATGTACCCCCATTCAAGTTATTCAGTTGCTATTGTCATTTTGATGCTCTTAAAGTAATTTTTCCATATTCTTAAAATTTTCCATGACCTCTGGCACCACTATTGTAGAAAACAGCAAGAATTTTGATTAGGCATAAAGCTGTAGAAGCTAATTGTTTGTTTCCATCTGTCTCAGACAATTGTTCAGGTCTGCAAAACCAACACTTGACTGTCATAGTTATTCTAGCCTTATATATTCATTTCTTGTTTTTTCTTTTTTCTTTTTGTAGAGTTCAGCTAATACAGCAAGAGTGACTACAGAAACATAGCATTTGTTTGATCATAGCCTGTCAGCATTTTCTCTATGTAATTGTGCTGCAGTTTAATGAAATGGTTCTCAGCATCCTTGACTCAGATTTTAACGAATAAAAGACAATTGAGAGTCAAACAGATATGACCAAAAAAAAAACCTGCTCTCTTTCTTTTGAACAGGGGGATCAAGGCATACCAGGAGACAGGGGGCCGCAAGGTGAAAGAGGAAAACCTGGCTTACCAGGAGACAGAGGTTCTCTTGGACCTACGGGACCACCTGGGGACAAGGGCAACCCTGGATCACCAGGTCCTCAGGGCCACCCAGGTGTCCCGGGCTTACCGGTAAGGCATCTGTCTCTTGAAGAGGCTTACAAGAGCTACTGTTTTTAAGCAGGACTAAAACCTAAATATGCTAATTTTACAGTTATTATAATTTTCATCTTTGTACTGTGTTATACTTATAAATATTGATCTTATTGCCAAGCTCTTATAAGACATACTACCAAACACAATCCAGCATCTTTGCTTTGATTATTTCGATACTAAGAACATCTACCCTTATATTTACCATTTTTCAAAAATTACTTCATCAGGCTGATTCCATTTCATTTGAAGAAATGAAAAAATATATCAGACAAGAGGTTCTTAGAGTTTTTGAAGGTAAGGAAGGACGGCAAAATGTAATTGTTTTGCAAGAGTTGTAAATGTTCACTCAATTATTTTACTTCTGGAATGTAAGATTTGAAGGCATCTTTTTCTGGGTTTACTTAACATGTGTGGCATAGTCCTATGCATGTTTATTGGGACTTACTGTGCAGTAGATGGGTTTATGACTGCAGCCTTATTCCAGTGGATTGGGAAAAAGAGAAAGACCAGTTCACATTGTACAATCCTAAACATGTATGCTCCTATGTAAATCCCATTGAATTCAATGGATTTACAACATAATTGGCATGTTTAGGATCGCAGTCTTAGTGAGATAGTTACCAGACTAGCCTAATCCTATGTATGTCTACTCAGAAATAAATTCCACTATGTTCAGGAGAGCTTATGCCCCAGTAAGTGTGCATAGGATTGATCCCTTAGTGTTCTAGAAGCCTATATATTGCATTCACATAATTTAACATTCAAAAGACTTACACAGAAAAAAAATTAGACTAATGGAATAGTAAAACTTGTAAGATCTTGAAAAATCACCTGAGGCACATCCCCAGTCTCAGTTAATAAAAGTTAGTTAATTGCCAGCCATATATTTTGGCTTGCCAGTTTCTTGAAAATGCTTCTGTCTTTGCAGTTCCAAGCAGGAAACAAAAACAGAAGCTTACCCATGACCAAATTGCATCTTTTTCTAGGTAAGCAGGTGACCTATAGACTCTTTGCCTTGATAAACTGACCTAAGGCTAAGAATTCAAGGTTGATGTGAAGGCAATACATAGAGACAGATTTGATTTTTCCAATTCCAATTGAGCTGGGGATTCCGGTGCTCCTGGGGAAGGGAAAGTATAGCGGTGGGAACAGGTATTTATATAAGGGAAGGAGGCCGAGATGCCAGAATGCTCGACCTCCTTCCACCCTGCATCCCATCCCAATGGCTGCAAGCAGTGGGGCCAAGCTGAAACATCCGCCTCCGACATTGGTGTTGTGCAATGCCAGGTCCATTAATAATAAGATCGCTGTCTTGTGGGATTTCCTGCTAGAGCAGAATATGGACCTTGCTTGTGTGACTGAGACCTGGGTGCAAGATGGGGAGGCAGTTGCTCTCTCCCAAGTAGCTCCTCCTGTGTTCTCGGTCCTTCATCAATCGTGGACTAGTGGACGGGGGGGAGGAGTAGCGATGTTCATCCGGGAGGCTTACTTCTTCTGGGCAGTCATGGCTCCAAGGATCACCAATGTTGAATGTACCGATCTGGTGACTGAGACGCAAGAGAGTTTGGCTATTTGCCTGGTGTACTGACCGACCACTGCACAGGCCAATGCCCTGCCAGCCTTTGTGGAGACCATAGCAGGCTGGGCATTGGAGCACCCTAGACTTCTGGTCCTGGGTGACTTCAGTGTCCATGCCAATGATGTGGGCTTCACATGGGCGTCGGACCTGGTGTCATCCATGGCAGCACTGGGACTCTCTCAATATGTAACAACTCCCACCCATAAGGCTGGACATATTCTGGATTTGATCTTTGCAGCGGGAATGACAGTGGACCGTATTACTGCTGATGCAGTGCCGTGGTTGGACCACTATGCCCTGAAGGCCCACTTGAATATCCCGTTCCAACCCTGTTTGGGCAGTGGGTGTATTTAAGCCCGCCCATGGAATCTATGCGGTTCCAGATGGCTCTTCAGGATCCTTGGCTCCCTGGCTATTCTCTAGATGAGCTTGTGGAGACCTGGCATAGCAGGCTCACCACGGCCGTTAATGAAATCGCTCCCAGGCACCCTCTGCGCCCCCATACAAGGCTGGCGCCCTGGTATACTTTGGGGCTATGGCAGATGAAACGGAGGCTCAAACGGCTAGAGAAGCAGAGGCATCAAGCCTGCGACGAAGTGACAAGAACAACTTATAGGTTGTATATGAGCACCTATGAGATGGTAGTCAAGGCCGCTAAGAAAATATATCTTATGACCATGATTGCGTCTGCGAACTCACACCCAGCACAATTATTTAGGACAATTCGGTCTTTAACTGGATATTGGCTGTAAAACATTTGCAAGTTTTTCGCAGATAAAGTCCTGGCATTCCACCGTGACCTCCCTGCCATCTTGGAAACAGTAAATGAACTTGAGGCCCCGAGCATGTCTTCTAGTCAAGTTTTGGATTCTTTCACACCACTCAGCCTAGAGGAAATTGACAGAGTACTCTCTACTGTGCACCCAACCACCTGTAGGCTGGACCCGTGCCCCTCTTGGCTAATAAAAACTGGCCGAGAGGAGCTATGGGTTCCGCTAAGGGAAATTGTCAACAGGTCCCTTCTTGAAGGAACCTTCTAAAAGAGGCAGTGGTTCATCCCCTTTAAAAAAACCATCTTTGGACCCTGCTGAATTGGCTAGTTATCGACCGGTGTCTAACTTGCCATTCTTAGGCGAGATTATTGAAAGGGCTGCGGCAGTGCAGCTTCAGAGTTTCCTGGATGATGCTTCCATGTTTAACCCACATAAATCTGGTTTTTGTCTGGGTCACAGGACAGAGACAGTTCTGGTTGCCCTCACAGATGACCTCCAGAGGCACCTGGACAGAGGTGGCTCAGCAGTGCTGATGTTGCTAAACCTGTTGGCGGCATTCGACATGGTCGACCATCAGCTACTGACTTGTTGCCTCACCGATGCTGGGATTCATGGGTTGGCCTTGAACTGGCTTTCTCCTTCCTCCAGGGTCACAGACAGAGGGTGGCGCTAGGAGACAAACTATCCCAATGACACCCACTTATATGTGGTGTGCCACAGGGAGCAGTTCTTTCTCCGATGCTATTTAACATCTACATGCACCGACTTGCCCATGTTGCCCAGAGGTATGGGCTGGGTTGTCACCAGTATGCAATGACATTCAGCTCTATCTGTTGATGGGTGGCCAGTCCAACTCCACCCCGGAAGATCTGTCCACAGCATTGCAAGCTGTGGCGGGGTGACTCAGGCTGAGTGGACTGAAATTAAATCCGACGAAGACGGAGGTCCTGTATCTGAGTCGCTGCTGTCCGGGACTGGAGGTCCGTTTACCGACCTTTGTTGGAGCCCAGCTCATGCTGGCACCCAAGGTTAAAAGCTTAGGGGTGCTCTTGGATCCCTCATTAACAATGGAGGCCCAAGTAGCTGCCACTGCCAAGTCAGCCTTTTACCTTCTGCGGATGGCAAAGCAGTTGGTCCCCTTTCTCGAACGCGACAACTTGACAACAGTGATCCATGCAATGATCACCTCGAGACTGGATTACTGTAATGCTCTCTGCAGGGCGCTGCCCTTGTCTCAAAGCCGGCGACTTCAGCTAGTGTAGAATTCTGCAGCCAGGCTGTTAATGGGAGTTCCTTTATGGGAACACATCCAGCCTATGCTGAAAGTGCTGTACTGGCTACCGATAGGGTACTGGATTCACTTCAAGGTGCTGGTCTTTACCTTTAAAGCCATATATGGCCAGGGTCCTGCTTACCTTAGGGACCGCCTTTCCCTGTACATACCCCAGTGAGCACTTCGGTCCAGGTCTCAAAACCTGTTGACAGTTCCCAGTATCAGAGAAGTGAAGCTCAAAACGACAAGAGCCAGGGCCTTTTCCATTGCTGCCCCTAGCTGGTGGAATGAGTTGCCGGAGGAGGTTAGGGCCCTGCAAGAACTCCTACAGTTCCGCAGGGCCTGCAAAACGGCACTCTTCCACCAGGCATTTACATGAATGGTAACATCTGCAGCAATGGGACTGGCCCATAAGAACACCACCAATGGCCTACTGCACTACGCTATGGCGATCCTGAGACTTCTGAGTATAGCTAATCACCAGAATTTAAATCGCTGCCTGAAATTATGATAGTAGCACTTACAAATGTTTTAAATTGTTTTTATGTTCTATGTTTTTATTGTTGTTTATTGTATTGGTCACACTAATGTGTTAGTGTCGACCCTTGGTTTGTGAGCCGCCCTGAATCTGCCTTTGGTTGGGAGGGCGGGATATAAGTTAAATAAAATAAATAAATAAACTGGTTTTATTCTGGCTAGGATCAGTTAATGCTGCATGTCATTAAATGTAGTTGACAAAAAGAGCTTTGGACCACAAAATTCAATGTATTATTTATTTGTTTGTTATGGGTTGTACTCCCCCAAGCCCTGGAAGAGCAGAAGCCCTATTTCAAAGGCCAAGTAAAATGAGTTACAAAATTCCCAGAGAGTCTGTCCCCCTCTAGTCTAAAATAGTAGCTGCTGCAAGTTCCTTTTAACTACTCTCAACAACTACAGAGTTGTGGTATGCAACTATTGCTCTTTAAGTTTAGTTATGTTGGAAAAGCCTATTTTATTATTTTTCTCCTTCACACATTATGTCTTTTAGAATATTTTTATAATTTTATAATATATAATATTCTAAAAGGCATAACATGTGAAGGAGAAAAATAATAAAATAGGCTTTTCCAACATAACTAAACTTAAAGAGCAATAGTTACATACCACAATATCCCAAGCAGGTGTTAAGTTCAGCATCCAAACTCTTCTCCTCAAAGACAAGGTAGGGCCTTAGCCCACAACAACTGAGCTTGGGCTGCCACTAACATATTGACTTGCCAAGTGATTACTCAGCTAGCACCTAGACAAAAGGCTGGCTGACTTATAGAAAAGGAATCCTGACCTTCTCTGGGCCCTAGAGCCAATCACAATCCAATAGCTGATGTAACTTATTTCCCTCATTACTGAGATATGTGACCACATGCTGCAGATGGTGGTCTCACTTCTCAGCATCCAAGGCCATTTCTTCAGCTGTAAAGAATTTGCCAATTAAGAAGCCCTACTAAGGATGGTACTGGCTTCACTCATGTGTAAGCAGTTTGCTTGAAGGTCACTTACCAACTTTCTCTGTGAGAAAATATTTGTGCAGGCCTAGTCAGGGTTTCACATAGGCACTCTTGACCAAAGTCTTTGCAGAGAACTAAAGTTCTTAACAATATTACTTATAGTCCACCTTTCTTGCTGAGATTCAAGCAATATACAGTATAAAGCAATGTAATCAATAGAATATGTCCAATAAGCAA
Organism: Heteronotia binoei; assembly: GCF_032191835.1. Taxonomy (NCBI): domain Eukaryota; kingdom Metazoa; phylum Chordata; class Lepidosauria; order Squamata; family Gekkonidae; genus Heteronotia; species Heteronotia binoei. The sequence goes on from NC_083223.1 coordinate 71,229,405, forward strand.
TGTAATAGGACTAGGAATAGCATAAATTTGAAATGAAGCTGTTTTCTGAACAAAGCATAATTATTAAACCTGGCATATTAAGCAATTCAGAACATGATTTAGAACATAATATAGAAACAGTGCATTTTCCTGGACCAATCTTTAACAATATAGCCCTCTCTCCTTTATAAAAATGCCCTTCTGAACAATTCTGTTTTTGATAGTTGGCAAAATGCCAGGAGTGTAGAAACCAGTACTCCCTCTAAGCTGTGGAGTCTTGTGAGCAAAAATTCTACTTCATGAGCTAGTGGAATTAATATTGTGAGCTACTGCATAAATTAACTTGCTTAGGGACATTTTTCCAGAGCTAAGACAACAGTGAGTGAGCTGGAGGCGAAAAAAACTGTGAACTCTAGCTCACACTAACTCAGCTTAGAGGGAACACTGGTAGGAACCTTCTTGACCTCCACAAATTGAGGGCCAGTACGAAATGTATTGATCTTGTCCATTTACAGGATGGCACCTGCAGAATGCCCCAAATACATGAGCAAATTTGTCATGGAACAACATACGTGAAGAGGCAGTCTTGCAGATATAATGATCCAAGACTACGAAGGACTTTATGTGTGATAGCCAATACCTTGAGCTGAACTTGGTTACTGATGGGTAGCCAATGAAGTGACTGGAGAATGGGTGATACCTCTGCTTTGCCTGGCTCCTGATAATAACCAAGCCACAGCATTCTGCATCAATTGGAATCTCGGAGTTGATTTTGAAGGGAAACTTAGTAGAGTGCAGTTCAGTAGTCTAGTCTCAATGTTACTGTGGCATGGATCTAGGTAGCCAGATTGGTAGTCAAGATAAGGCGTCATCTTTTGGACTAAACAAAGTTGGGAAGAAGCATATTAACTCATAGGCTCTTAATTTCATCCACAAAGATAAGCAGAACTCCAACAAAGGTTGGAAGCACAGTGTCCTTCAAGATCTTCCTTTTCAACCAGCATTACCTCTGTCTTTCCTGGGTTCAATTTCAATTTGTTCACTTTTAACCATTTAACCACAACAGTCAGGCAGTGGCTGAAGACCTCTACTGTATTGCCAGCAGATTTGGATAGACAGATATAGATTTGGATATCATCATCATATTGATGACATCTGATTCCAAAGCTACAAATGCTTTCTCCTAAAGAATTTACATAGAGGTTGAATAACATGGGGAATTGTGCCTTGTAGAGCCCCACAGGACAACTCCCACACGGAAGATAACTGGTCTCTAATGGCAACCCTCTGAATCTGATCCTGGAGGAATTATTTAAACCAGTCCAAGGTGCATACCCTGACAACTACTTTTGTTTTCAAACCCCTCAACATGATTTACTGAATCAATGGTAGATCCATTAGGAGCAACAAAGAAGCATGGCCTTTGTCTAGACTCAGATGGAGGTTGTCAACTAAAGCCACTAGGGCCATCTCAAAAGTCTGGGTTGAAATCAGACTGAAAAGCATCCAAAGCAGATGAGTTATTCAATAAGACCTGGTCTGCTACTGGTATCTTAATCACTTTGCCCTGGAAGGGCACATTAGAGGCATGGTGATAGCTGACCACATTAATTTTTGGTAGAGACAGTTTTTTAAGTAGTGGATAGATAACCACCTCTTTGAGGGCAAATGGAAAGTATTCTGGGCTACTGAAAAAATAAAAGTAAATAATCTATGATAGATGCCAGTTGTCATGTTGTTATTATGTGATTTTAAGCAGCCAAGATTCAGTGCACAATCAGTGGCCTTCACAGATTCCCAGATCCTGTCAGCATCCATCACAGTAACTGGGCCAAAATGGTCCAGATGATGTATTAGGCATATTGTCTGCCTGGGATCCAGATCAGAGCATATTTGTGTTATTTTATCAGCAAAATACTTGGCTTATAACTTTGAATAACAGCTAATTGTTCTCAAGACAATAACAGTTCAGATTTAGGGATCAGCAGATGTCTTAAACAATTGGGGTGGCCGTGAACTAGCTGATGCAATGGTTGCCGAGAAATGACATTTCTTTTCTGCTGTCACCACTGGTTCCTACGTCTTCCAGCAGGCTCTATAGCACATGCTGTTGGATTCAGTGCAAGTTTTCTGCTAGTGGCCGGAGATGTCAGTGAGGTGTAACCTTATCAATATCTTTGAAGAGCTTCATGTTCCAAACTCCCACTGCAGCCTCAACAGAGCATGTGTTTGGAATCCTAAAATCTCCTGGAGCATTCTGGATTCCGGTAAAATTCATGAGCATACCAGTTAATTGACTCCTACCATATTTACCCTTGCCTTTAATGGAGAGTGCTCGGGGCTGGCCCTGCCACTAGGCTAACTAGGTGATTTCTTAGGGCACCAGTCTTCTGAGGGCACCAAGTCACCCATGTGACTTAGTGATGTTATCAGTGCAGGGGCGGGGGGTGGTGCCAGAAGTTAGCTTTGCCTAGCATGCCAGGCAATCCAGGGCTGGCCCTGAGAGTGCTCAGGCTGCATCTCCAACCCTGAAAGAAGACCTTCCTTCAAAGGCTCAGTGCAAAAGATTAAGTTCAAGGTATGACCTCTTTTATGTGTTGGGCCCATCACAATTTGAGAGAGGCCCAGGGCATCCAAGGAAGCTATAAAATCCTTGGCCAGTCATGGTGAGGAAAACTCAGCATGAATATTGAAGTCACCCAGAACAATCAGTCTTGGTGTCTCCAACACCACATCCTAGAACACCTCTGTCAACTCAAAGAGGGTGCCCACTGGGGAAGTAGGCATCCAGTAAACAAGCAGAATCCTTGTTCCCTAATGCTAGGAGGATACACTCAATGCTAGCTATAATTTGTACCAGGGGTCTGCAAAAGTTGAAAGTCTCACAGGGATTCATCAGTGGCTGCTGGTCATGATGACTAATAGAAACTTCCACATTCAGAGCCAGGAAACCTCCACATTCAGAGGAGACAACATTGGATGGATTTGGCCTATATGCCCAGTTAATGATCAGTAGAGAGATTAAATTTAGCTAAAGTTGTTTAGGAAACTGGACTGCCATATGATTAATTGACTACTGGTAATCTGAAAGATCTAAACTTCAACTAGTTTAATAAGTTAAGGTGCAATGGGGATCACTTTTTCATTTTATGAAAGCCCAAAGACTACTCATGCATTAAAAAAAATCTTTCATTATTGCAGAGAGAATGGCTCATTTTGTATCTCAGCTCAAGCTGCCAGCTGCCATGTTGGCTTCCCAAGCTCATGGAAAACCAGGTCTTCCAGGAAAAGATGGATTACCTGGACCACCTGGAGAACCTGGATCACCAGGTAGGATTTCCAGACATACACCTTTTATGTATTTTATTTTTAAAGTTTCCAAACACTGTCAGAGTTGGGTAGAACTACATATGTAGCTTCCTAATAATTAACTTTTAAATCAATACTACTGTTTTTCAGACTAGACAAATGTATTAACCCTTAGTAGATGTGTGTTTTTGTACATTAAACACTTCTAATCAATGCATAATAATCCTAATAACTGATAACATTAGGTTACTGATACACACAGCTTTCCTAAGTTCTAGGTTTGCCTTCAGTCCCAATGATCAGACTCAACAACATTCTAGCAATGAGAGAATTACCCTACAGCTTTTGACCTCTGGGTCTGAGATCTTGTGTCTCCAACCTTCTAAGGGAAAAAATACCTTTTTAGCACACAAATGATGAAACTGAACTATGACTCTAGTTAAATTCACACTTCCATTTCCACTAGCTTTGCACCATATCTAAGCCTTTCAGTCACTATGTTCCACCACACATATGGAGACAATGCCCTACGTACAATCCTCCCAGTCTCCCAGTATGGAATAATAGCCATTTTGTCTAAAAAGAGTGATACATGTTGCCCCTCTTAGACAAAATGGTGAACCCATGTATTGGGGAGATGCGTATTGCGCTTTTTCCTACATGAGTAGTGAAATGTAATGACTGCAAAGGGGTCTATATTTTTAATATAATTAGCAGTTTGTATAAGACAGTGCATTGATGTACTCCCTCCACCCATTTAAAAACAACAACAACACCTGCCAGTAAATCAGTCTTCCTCTTTGTTTTACTATTCATCTTTGGGACCAGATTCTATTGTCATTTTAGATTTATAGGAGAGAATAATTAGAGTACATGCTATAAACAGATTATTGTAAAAAGATTATTGGGGTAGTAAATAATGAACCATGTGTGTATATAGGTAGTTCTTAATTATTATCTTTTGTTAGTTTGGTCTGCTCTGGAGTCAGAGCAAGTCAGACTGGAATGAAGAAGCGAGAAAACAACCTGAAGAGGGGCGGAACGCAAAGCTGTGAGGAGAAGAATAAAGGCTAGAGAGACTGATAAGAGCAAATCCTTGACTGAAGGTTGAACAGTGTGATGAGCTCAGAATGAGAAGAACCAGAATAAAGGACCGAGGAGAGCATTAAAAGGGACTAGAGTTTTTAACACTGAGTGGCTTGCTCAGCATCTGAATATTCAAATTGTTGTAAATGGTCAACTTGGAATGATTCTGCCAGATTGTTTTAATAAGGATGCCCATGGTGGATAGTTTAAGCCAAGCTATAATGTGAATTACTTCCCAGCAGCATGTTTGCCAAATGATGACTGTGAACTGTGCTTTTTGGGGAGGAATAATGGAAGCTGCTTTTAGTATTTAGTCATGAGAATAATACTGTGTAGCTGAACATAAAATATCTTCAAAATCACTGCAGTTTTAATATGACAGAACAAAAGTCAGGTCAACTAAACATAGACCCACTTACACTTTCTTCCCATTACTTTTTCTCCACATAGTGTATATTTTAAAACATGTAAGTTATATATTGTCACAAGCATATGCACCTTTATGATAAGTGTGTCAGCAATTAAAAACCAAAGCTGCAACTGAAGTCCCATTGGATTTGGAGGGATTTGGTTCTTTGTAGACACACAAGCTGTAAAACCCATTTCTCTGAAAAAAAATGCCATTCGTTTATTTTTCTTCCTTATTTCCAGAACAAAAGACAATTCTTTAATTTTCTTCAGTAATTCAGAGGGGTTTTTTTTAATCTATTCAGCCATGGAGGAGGCTGATAAGCTTTTCTGTCCCCTTGTAAAAGATGCTGTTATAGTCCAAAGCTTAGTGAAGAAAAGTGTTCTCATAAGCCTAACAAAGAGTTTTGTGGCACCTGTTAATTCTGATAAACATACAATAGCAAAAAAAAACCAGAGCCTGTCATATGCTTCATACATCTCTTGAAGGGGGCTCAAGCCTATCACTGAGCATACCACAATTATGTGTATCTTTCAGGTGCCACAACAGTCTTCACCAGTTTTTGCTGCATCAGACTAACCTAGCTACTCTTGCCACCAGCTCTGGAGTTGTAACCGTATATTTAATGCTAATGTATAACCTAGAAATTTGACCTTGCATCTGCAGTTGAGAAATTCATGATGGATATACTAATCATGATGGATGTACTAGTATACTAATCAATATATTGTGCACTGAAGGAAACACTACAGCCCTTCTCCTTGCTATCTGATTGTATCCATTTATACACAGCAAATAATGAAATCTGAGATATGAAGAATGAAAGAGACAGCATGGTCTTGTAGTTTTCAGTTTCAGTATTAAAAGGACAATGCAGAGCTTCAGAGATTTGTGGTAGCAGATGAACTTGTACGCACATGACTTTGTTCAGGAAAGCATGGGCTTGATCCAGACACAGTTAACCTTTCCTAGTGGTTTTAAAATTAGTCTATGAGAGTTATGCATATGCCTAACTCTACTACTAAAATGAAATATGCTTCACTTTGGTTGAATTCCACCTTATGTTTAATAGCGCAGAAACATATTTGATGCGATCTAGCTAGAGTGATCCAGATGGAAAACATATGGTGCTGCAGTCTTTCTGGTTGCAATCCTGAAGATGCAAAAAATGTGCCATGTGGGGAGAAATATTCTGTACTCAGAACCTGAAGTATGCCTGTAGAATCTCTCTACTGTGTATAGAGAAGGACATGCCACCTTTCCCCATCTTACCTGATAAAACTTTGAAAAACAGGTGGTAATTGCTAATTGCTGATAGTGCCAACTATCTATATGGCCAGGGAAATCCTAGCACATTGAAAAATGTGCTGAACTGTTACCACATGTCCTTGATGATAAAACAAAACAAACAAACAAAAAGAAAACCAGTTGTTCATAATACAAGGGCGAAATTTTCTTTTTTCCTTACATGGATTTCTTGTTGCTCACTTAAGAACATAAGAGAAGCCATGTTGGATCAGGCCAATGGCCCATCCAGTCCAACACTCTGTGTCACACAGTGGCCAAAAAAAACCCCAGGTGCCATCAGGAGGTCCATCAATGGGGCCTACTACAAGGACAAGAGCCTTTTCCGTGGCTGCGCCTGCCCTTTGGAATGCCCTCCCTGAAGAGACCAGGGCTCTGTGGGATTTGCCACAATTCCACAGGGCCTGCAAGACATACCTGTTCAAGCAGGCTTTTAACAACTAACTGGAGGTGCTCTTAACATCTATGGGGGTGCGTAGTATCCACCATCCCACAGTATTAACATAAATGATTTTGAACAAGACAGAACGCCAACTGAAACTATATTTGAAATTGTATTGAAAATTGTTTTAATATTTTAATAATGTTTTTAATAATTTAAATCTGTTATCAAATTGTTGACTGTTGTTAACAGGCCTGAGCCTGATAGGGGAGGGTGTGATTATAAATATAATAAAATAAGTAAATAAAAGTCCTCCCACTGTTCCTGATCAGTAGCAATTTCAACTTTTCAAAGAAGCAACTTTTTACAGCTTAAGTTTCTTTGTAATGACAGAGCATTGGAGTCTTAAATCTGTGTTTATAATATGTGTTTATTAACAAATATATCCTAACTGGGAATACAGACACCCCAACTAGTGCTAGTGTGTCAAGTAGTTGCAACAGCATGCCCATTTTAACTCCCGCAAACTGGACCTTCCCAATGAGCCACAAGATTTAGGCTTCCTTTCTCCTTCACTGGCTACATTCAAATTGCAAACTCCTTTCTTTCCTTAACATCCCCCACTCCCACAAGTGGGTAGCTACCAGTTATTGAAAGCCATTAAATAAGCACCTTAAGCTAAAAAGCTTTGAGAAGTGTTTACTTTTGCATAATAAAAAAAAAATTGCTCTCAGCACATGCAAGAACAAATAGATTATACTTAGTAGGCAGTATCCTGCCACTCTGTACACAGAACGCTGAGTTTTCCAATGATCTTCTCCATTCCTGCAGTGCCTTCTGATCCCCAGATAGATCATCCTCAGGGTTGCAGGTCCCACTGAGAGGAATAGTTGTGCAGGTTGCAAAGTTGGAAGGAGTGTTGTGAGGAAGGACAAGAGGGTGAAATTCCTCCTTCCCTTTTCTGAAAGCAGAGCTCTGTTGGGAAAAGGGACTGATTTCGTCTCTTTGTCCTGCATAGTTGTTCCTCTGTGTACATCCTGTGACCAATTTTCCTCTAAGCTGTGGAGTCTTATGAGCAAAAATTCTATTTTGAGAGCTACTGGCATTAAACGTGAGCAAGTGATTTGACTACTGCGTAAATTAGTTTGCTCTGGGGCCATCTTTCCTGAGGTATGACAAAAATGTGTGAGCCAGAGGCTAAAAAATTGTGAGCTAGCTCACACTAACTCTGCTTAGAGGGAACACTGGCTGTGACCCAAGGAAAGATCTTTTTGGAGACCCAAGAGAAGAGTGCGGAAAACTTCTGCGCATGGATAGTTGTAGCACTTGGCACTTTCACATCTGAGAAACCCTATGGGGAGCCAAAGCTCTCAAATGCCTTCCTGCGTTTAAAGCACCTCCACAAGTGCATTTTGTGCACTGGCCCTAATTTAATGTATGATTCTGGAGAAGGCTAGAAAATACTAGAAACATAACCATCTCAAGTGGGGAAAGTGCAACAATACTTTGCTAGTATTAGTATTATTAGTATTAGTATTATTTATTTATATTCCGCCCATTCCCCCATTGGGGACTCAGAGCGGAGTACAGAAAATAGAAATAAAATCACAATAAAATCATAATAAAACCAATTACAACATTCATCAAAGTGCAGCAAGATGATTCAGCAAGATGACATGACAGCAAGGTGGTATAGCACAAAATAGTACCACAATACAGCATCACAGTACAGTAGTGCTGTAGAGCAGCAGAGCTGTAGGGGGGAGGCCAACTGATCGATAAATAGATGCCCACTGCCTCATCCAAAGACCTGGCAGAACAGCTCTGTTTTGTAGGCCCTACGAAAGGCCAGCAAGCCAGGTAAGGCCCGGATCTCCATAGGGAGCTGATTCCACCAGGTCGGGGCCAGGACAGAGAAAGTCCTGGCCCTGGAAGAGGCAAGACGGGCATCTCTTAGACTGGGGACTATCAGAAGATCTTGGGAGGCCGAATGAAGCAACCTTTGGGGCGTATATGGGAGGAGACGGTCCCATAGGTATGTTGGTCCCAGGCCACACAAGGCCTTAAAAGTCAAAACTAACACTTTGAAAGGGATCTGGTTACTTTATAGGCAGCCAGTACAGGTCACGGAGTGCTAGCCATATGCAGGTGAGCTGCTGCATTCTGCACCTGCTGCAATTTCCGGATCAATTTCAAAGGTAGGCCAGCATAGAGCGAGTTACAGTAGTCCAGCCTGGAAGTCACCATTACATGGGTCACTGAACCCAGATCTTGGAGGGATAGGTATGGTGCTAGCTGCCTGATCTGCCGTAGATGGAAAAAGGCAGACCCAGCAGCCACTGTGATCTGGGCCTCCATGGAGAGGAAGGCATCCAGAATCACCCCCAGACTCTTCACCTGTTGGGCCGGTGCCAGAACGGCACCGCCAAGGGCTGGGAGCTAGATGCACGAACCCAACCCCCTTGACTCAGGTACAGGACCTCTGTCTTAGTTGGATTTAACTTCAGTCAACTCTGCTGTAACCATCCAGCAATGGCTCCTAACGCCTCAGACAGCTGTTCAGGGGTGGAAGATGGTCTGCCATCCATCAACAGATAGAGCTGGGTGTCATCAGCATACTGGTGACAGCCAAGTCCAAAACCTCGGGCAATCTGGGCAAGGGGTGTTAAATAATATATAGATGTTATATAATATGGGCGAGAAAATAGCTTCCTGTGGCACTCCACATACAAGTGGGTGCCGCAGAGAGGTCTGCTTGCCAAGCATCACCCTTTGTCCCCATCCCTGGAGGAAGGAGGAAAACCATTGCAAAGCTACGCCCCGCAGCCCAGCAACGGCGAGGTGGTGGGTCAATAGGTCATAGTTGACCATGTCAAATGTTGATGATAGGTCAAGAAGAATCAGCAGCACTGACCCGCCTTGGTCCAGATGCCTTCTTAGGTCATCTGTGAGGGTGACTAATACCGTCTCCATCCCATGGCCCAGGTGGAAACCAGACTGGAATGGGTCCAGGGGAGATGTTTCATCCAGGAAAACCTGCAACTGCTTCGTTACCACTTTCTCAACCACCTTTCCCAGGAACGGCAGGTTCGAAACTGGGTGATAGTTAGCTAGTACTCTAGTCTAGGGTATAGCAAAGGTTTTTTCAGAAGCGGCCAAATTACAGCCTCCTTTAACATCTCTGGGAATGTCGCACTTATCAAGGACAGGTTAACAATATCACCCACCCACCCATTTAGTACCTTTCCCATTTAGTGAACTCAAACACTACTATATCCCTTCTTTTCATGGAGAAGATAGTTTTGTATGTCAATTAACCCCGGATCATTAGGGACATTTTCTATTAATTTTGTTACCTGGATAGCTGGCTTACTGATTAATGATGTGGTTCTGAACTGACTTCATGTAGAAAATGTGCCTCAAATATTTACACAAAGAGTATTTTCTTCAAGCATCCTTAAAATGGCTTCAGCCATTCAAATTCTGGATATGTGATTTGCCCACAATAAAAAGGTGTACGTGTGAAAGGAGGAGTTGGATTAATTTTAGACACGGTGTGAGGTAGAGGAGGGCCTGGGGCTTCTGGAAGTGAAATTCTCTCACAGCTAAGGGTTTAGGATTGCACTGCCAGTAGTCAAACCACTTGCTCACAACTTTAATGCCAGTAGCTCATTTTAAATAAGAGTTCATGTGTCTGGGTGGCAGCTTATGCTGGATTCTTTTGCAAATTCCTCCAGCTCCATTCATTGTTCTCTTTCCCTTAACATGTTATAGGGCAGCAGGAGGAATATATTACCAGTTCTGAGTAAAATGTATTATGTATCAAACAGTAAGAGAATGTTAGCTATGTTGTGGCATATTGCCTCTTTCTGTGTTTGAAAGACAGGTGACACACAGGTTGCAAAGATATGGGGATGCTTTATTGGCCACAAATTAAGTTCTATAAGGTGCTAAAGAACTTTTAAAAAAAATCTTTTTAGCCATTTCAGTGAGCATTGTGTAGAGGAACTCAATATCCTTTAGCCCTTCTAAATGTATAACCAAAGTCCAGCTCACGAAAGCAAAGCAGCAGTGTTTATTTTCTCATTGTGATCACATTCTCAAGTGGATAACTGCAAACTGGTTGGGGACAGCTGCAGCCATTTCTGTGATTTCAGCTGGCCTTTTTAAAAGCTTTCACAATCACAGAAATAACTTGGCTGCCTTTGTGAAACTAGTTCACGCTAAAGCTCCTCAGTATGGTCATGCTCCCTCAGGCCCAAAATAGCTACCGAATCTCTCCTAAAGAAAGCCATCTGTGTTGTCCAGTTCATTTTATTCAGCAGAATCTCCAATTCATGAGCAAGGATGCTTAGAGCCTAAAAGGTGCCAGCTACTGCTGGTTTGGGGGTGGGGTATAGGAGTGATTTACGGATGTGCTCCTCCTGCCAGTGAATGACTGCCACAAACAGGTTCTTGGTGTTCTGCCAGGTTCTAATAAATGCTATAACGTTTGGTAAATATTGTTCCTTATGTAGGGAGAAAAAAGGTCAATACACTTATCTGCTGTCACTGGAATATTTATTTACTTTTGCTATTATCTCCCCACTGGAAACTCAAAGCAGCTCACAAAGAAAACACAGAAATATAATTTAGACAAAGGAAAACAAATATATGAAACTGTCTCTCATGATCCCTGTAATGGATCAGTTTCTGACTACTGTTCCACTCCCGAGCACCTCTTCTGAACAGACCTCAGAGATATTTTCACCTTTTATTAGCAATGCACCATTGTTCAGAACCTGCTCCCTCTTCCAGACATGCTCCAGTTCCTCAGAACTGACTCTCCTTCATCTCCACAAAGCAGACAGACTAATCAAAAAATGTTCCTTCCACCATCCTCTCCAGAAGCTGGCACAAATTCTGTGCATTTTGAATTAAGGCCAATTGTTGAATTTATATAAAGAACACAAAATGGAAGAAATAAAAATATACATGAAGCTGGCAATGTGAGCTGAAACCATCCCTTCTCTCCTCATCATGAATACACACTCGATCGTGTATCCCTTACATTGTACACTCTCTCTTTTTTGATGAATTACAGGTGCTTAGGAGTCTATCCTGGCTGAAAAGTAGGGTAGAAATATAAAATAAACATATCCAACTATATCACCACTTGGAGATAATAAACACTGCTCATTTGTGTTCCTTTCTCAATTTCTAATAAGTTTTTAGAGCCTAGAGTTTACAAAACAATGATTCTGGTGAACCATGTTCCTTTGTGATAGCATTGCATCTACAGCAATTCTCACTATAACCACTCAATATATGAACCCAAACAATGTCTTTTAATTGACTAACAGCCTGGTTCTATAGCTATAACTCTTTCACCTCTGCTATAAGAGGTTTCCTGAAATGTGCTCAGGTCGACTGTGAAATTAAACTTCAGAAGTTTAATCATGGCACTTAGTAAAATATACCTCATGTAAAATTGTGTTATTGCTGGACATCTATTTTGAGTTGTTCTTGAATGGTGTTTGCATACAACATTTAAATGTTTTTCTTACTGTCTTGATTATGTAAAATAAAACAGAAGCTTAGAAAGACATTGGTGAAATGTTTCATTACATGTTTGCTGCATTGTTACTCAGCAGTGTACAAAATATTTGTCTCTGTATTATTCAGATATACCTAAATGTTGTTTACACTATTCATAACCATAAAATGTGAGTAGCTAGACTGTTGTACTATTAAATTTCTTTAATGACTTGAATTTCAATAATGTGCGCCAAGTTTCTCAGTCTGTATTGATCTCTTCATGTCTGTGATGTTCCTTCTGTGCGTACAGTTCTGATAGGACTTCTGAAGGTGATTTGTTATGAATACCGTTCATTTCTTTATGGATGCAGACAGAAATTCAAAAGCTAAGCGATTAACTGGATGACCCTCTTGTGAATGTATAGCTTAACATGGCTTGTTTTGATAAATGGTTTCTACTGTAAGGAGAACAGAGGTGGAGCAGCAAATGGGAAATGTAATAGCTGTCCTGATTATGGAGTGCAAGTGCAGTTATAAAAAGCAATTAAAATAAATTGCACAACATTTCTGGCTGACAGTCGTACAAAGAATGCATCATGGTAACTGAAGATCAATAAATAATAATTTATAGTTCCACTTAGCAGGACACACCTTTCACAACTAACATATGAAGAGAATGGTTTCTGCTTCTTTTTTTACTTTATAAAGGATGTTTCTGCTCTTAGTGCATGCCTGCTTGCTTGCTTCTTTAAATGTAAGCCTGCTCTGCCATGCCATGCATGTTCCTATCATGTGCATTGTACCAAGCTGCATTTCCTTTTTCTCTCCTCTGATGACGGTGAGGGACGGGGAGGGGAGGGACGGTGGCTCAGTGGTAGAGCATCTGCTTGGTAAGCAGAAGGTCCCAGGTTCAATCCCTGGCATCTCCAAAAAAGGGTCCAGGCAAATAGGTGTGAAAAACCTCCGCTTGAGACCCTGGAGAGCCGCTGCCAGTCTGAGAAGACAATACTGACTTTGATGGACCAAGGGTCTGATTCAGTATAAGGCAGCTTCATATGTTCAAAGTTGTTCCAAACAATATTGTTGGGATGTTACCAACAAACAAATGCAGTCTTGCGCTTCATGGTCCACAGTGACAGCAAAAGTGACTATTCCGTTACTACCAATTTGTTAATTAATAGGAAGACTGTATGCATTTTGTGCTTCGTGGTTGTTGTTAGAGCTGAGTGATGTTAATAGTGCTACTTTCTTGCTTTCAGTTTCCTGAAGTTTGGCCCTGAGATGGTACGGCAAACAACTACAAAACAAAATTATTTGTACCCCTGGCAGACTCTATTAGAGTTGAGGTCATGTTAGCAAAAGCTATTGCAAGCTTTGTGTTCTCTTAATGGTCTCAGCAAAAGCACAGCAACCCTAGGAAAGAATGCCATGCCTGACACTGGGAACAGGCTGAAATATATGCAACCAAGAGTTCTTTGTTAGGAACATCTTGGACTTCTTAACTTTCTGAAGCTGCTATTTCCCATTGCTGTTCTGATCATTATCATGTTCTGCAGTCTAGTCTGTGACTGTGTCTGCTGGCTTCTGGAGACCAATGTGGTGCCTGCTAAACTAACATTTTTCTCAGCTGCTTATTTCCAGTTAGTTCCAACATTGGGAGCAGTGTAAGAAGGTGCTATAGGTGGTCCTGAATAAGTAATAGAAAAGGCTCAGTACTGACTGCTCTCAACTAAATGTTGCAGACCTCTTCTTCTCGTAATAATAGAACATGTACCCTTCTGAAATATCTTCTAGCCCTCTTTCATGTGCCACAGAAGTTAAGAACCTTAATCTTACCTGGATAGGCATGATGCTTTATGGAACTGGAACATTTACATAACAATTATGAATTTCAGCAAACATCCATATACTCCCATTTTGAATGTATATGTGTTAATTTAATTGCAACAACCTGAAAGAGATACTTCCGCTTCAGTTTTGCTTTTCCAGATGTTTGCATAAAACAATCTTCACAGGTTGTCCATTGACACGTAGCCAGTTCCAAAATTAGATACAGATCTGAAGAGAACTGCTTCAAGATTTGTTCTGTTCATATTCTCCGAAATTATATGACAAGCTGTGACCTATGCAAGATTTTGAATGAATCTTGCCTGCCTCTATCTGTAAAACATTTTTATGTCAAAACCTTGTTCATTGAGATCAGAGTAGTGTTTTGCATAATAGATCCATGATGATCTCAGATGACAAGTTCCTTCACTCTTTATTTTTTTTTAAAAAAAGATTGATTCCACTTTAGACAACATGAACAGTGCAATCCTGCTGCAATTAATGGGCTTAGATTAGAGCAACGTTTTGTAGGATTGCAGTGCATAGTTCCATGATTTTACCCATTATGTAGTGCCATGTCACATGGATTGTCTGCATCATGTAGAGGGTCTGTATGCAAGCTCCAGGCACAGCGTGACATTCTTTGCACTGTACGGAAAATGTAGGTATTAAGCAGGATGTGATACAGCCCCCATGTAGAGAGGACATGGACTTTTCCCCAGCTTCCATACAGGGGTTGCAGTTTCCACATCAGCTTTTAGTTTTGCATGGACTGAGCAGGCATTGGAACATGCGTCTGTGTTTGAATACAGCGTGATGCTGACTTCCATATATTCTTGTGATAGTAAATTGATTTTTTTTTCCTTTTTAAATTTAAAAAGACATTTTGCTTGGGTATGCCACAATGCTGTAAACTCATAAACTGCAAACTATAATGTATTGCCATTCTTTCCCACTCCTGTGTTGCATGACCACCCCACAGACTGTTGTCATTCCCTGGCAGCTCCCCATCAAACTCATCAGGGAGGCAAATAAGTGTTAGGGTGTGTATATATACATGCTATTGCAATGCATGCTTTCATCGTCCAAAAAGGATTTCTTCAGTATAAACCTATTAATCAGAAGATAATCTAGCTGAAATTATTTTAGTCTCAGAATCCATTTACTTCTGATAGAAAAATTTCAGCTGTTAGATTAAAGCTAAATAAAACACTATTTAAATGGCCAGCATCCTTAAAAGTAATTACACTTTTGATTGCTACATTCTGTGGAGGTAGCCAGAGGAAGATAATCTTGAAATTACTGGGCACTCTTATTTCTTTTCTTTGTATCTGTTTACCTTCTCTAGGCTACAGAGGACAGAAAGGTGAAAGAGGAGAGCCTGGAATTGGGTTGCCAGGTGAGCCTGGTCCACCTGGCCCATCAGGTAAAACACCACAATTTATATTTACTTTGCTAAAACCACAGGTGACATAAACCAAAAAAAGTAAACTCTTAGGATTCTGATCACCTGTGAGTTGTTCACTTTTGAAAAATACATTCTAGATTCAATATTGTAATACTAAGTTTCTGCATTCCATTAGAAATGCTGTTTAACCTATAAAGTTCTAAACGACTGATGTCCAAATTATTAAACACCTAAGCTTTTGGATTAATGAGAGGACTTCTTATGGAAAATGGCATTATATGGGGTTTGACTGCTGGAGAATTGTTGGAGGGCTGTTTTCATTTGCCCTGTCCCCAAACTGGGGGGTTATCTGCCCCAGGAGACAAGATTGGTGCCATTTTTATTCCCGGAGAACTTTGATTGAAGCTGAAAGAAATTTACAGCCACTCAAGATGATATGCTGATATCTGATGCTGCTGGTTAATTGAATTATTATTTTAATTGAGAACCACTTTGGGGCATCTCAGTAAAGAAGAAAGGCAACATTATAAATGACTAATTAAATGTATCATGAATAGACTTTAATTGCAGGGGGTTTGATGATTTTTTTTTGTTTTGTTTTATTGTTTTATTTAGTCACAGGCATGCCAGGTTCACCAGGAATTCCAGGAGCACCGGGTTCACAGGGCCCCCCTGGACCAACTGGAAGGTGCAACCCAGCAGACTGCTATTATCACGCTTCTCCGACTCAACCACGAACAGCCAGGAAATGAAAATCTTCTTTGTGAAGACTTTGTGATTCCTGTTTTAGCCCTTTGCTCATCCATCCCCTCCAATCCTACACTTACTTTCAAATTTAAGCTTTAAAATACTTGGTGGAATTTTTTTTTGTCTACATATACTACATTGTGTATAGGTTGGTTTTTTTTAAAAGCATCTCAGTGGAGCCATTTTTTTCTCAGAGTTTGTCTTTACGTGCATTCCATATGTTTAAGATTTTAGACTACTTTTCTTTAAGAAATGTTATTTTCTTGTGCCATAATGTCCTTGTTGACCTCTTAATTATTTTAGTTCTGTGACTTACAGAAGTATAATTACAGGTTTTGTATTTTAACCTCCTAAGTTATCATTGATAGTTAGGGCGTTGTGTAGATAGGTCCTGACTGAAGAGAAGTATGTAACTTGATAAGTACCAAAAGGCCAGCAAGTACCTTCAAAAACAGCAGGAACAGATCAGGAAATATTTCTTTCCTTGTCTTTGTCTTCCCATAGCAGCTCAAAAAAAAGTATTTCCAATGATCAGGGAACCCTTGTGCACAAAATACCATATGATACATGGGGCTTCACTGAGAAGGAAAAATCATGTGAATCATCCCTCTTCCCTCTTCTGCTGGCAGTATCCTCTGGTATAAGAGGCTCCACAAAAAGAAAAGAGAAGTGGAATGTGATCTTGCCCATAATTCCACCTCCCTGCTACAGCCTTCATACTATGTTTGGGGGTGGGGGGGTGGTCCATTGGGCTCCACTGCTGTGTAGCAGCGACTCTTCCTAGGCTGATG
The DNA here is from genome assembly GCF_032191835.1 of Heteronotia binoei. Lineage (NCBI taxonomy): Eukaryota > Metazoa > Chordata > Lepidosauria > Squamata > Gekkonidae > Heteronotia > Heteronotia binoei. Next base: position 71,246,165 of record NC_083223.1, read on the forward strand.
TGGGAATGCAGGCAAGATCCATTTCCAGTGTCTGAAGCTGATATGCTCCCACCCAGTATCTGCCTCTGCCATTCTCAGTAATAACAGTCAAATGTGATTATTATAGCAAGAGTAAGTTTCGTAACTCAGGAAAATTCACAGTGGCATCTGTATGCAACTTTTTAATTAGCCACTTGCTGGGGGAAGTCGATATTTTGTTTCCCTTAAAGATAACAATGATACACAGTGAACATTATATCAGCTGTAAATAGAGCATTGGTAATAGAAAAGTTCTGCCATGTAGTACTAGAGTTCTTTAAAATCAAAACCACTTTAGGAAACAATGGTCTTACCCATAGCTATTCCTGCCATAAATGTTGATTGGTCACAACTGTATTGAGAAATAGGAGTTGACTAGATGGCAACAAGAGGGAAAAAAATCAGATGAAATAATTCCTTTTCAGAATCATGTTACAGCTCCTCTGTGTGATTGTTAGCTGTGTTCCACAGTTCTGAAGTCTGGATTCACGAGTGAGGGAATTATATATTTAAAAAACCTGAACATCTGTGAAATTTCCTTATTCCAAGTCAGGCTATTGGTCCATCTAACTTATCTACCCAGAGTGACAGCAGCTCTCCAAAATCTTCACACCTGCCACCAGAGAGCCTGTAAATGTAGATGCTAGAGATTAATCCTGAGACTTTCCGCATCCCACAGCTTCAGTTAGGGCATGATCGACTCCCATATGTGCAGCTGAATAGCTTTCTCTTCCCTTTGCTTTCCATGCTGGACTTTGGGCAGATGTAAGTGCTTAGAAATGCACTCATCTGTTACCTGCTCTAGGAGGCCCAACCACTTCTTCTTCAGCACTACATATGCAATCTACTCTGAGCCGCTCTGAGACTCTTCGGAGTGGAGGGTGGGATATAAATCCAATATCTTCTACTCCAGAATGAACCATAAGTAAGAAAAGTCAGATGACAAGATGAACTTACACCCCAAGCTTTTGGATATTTTCTTTTTTAAAAGCAAGAAATATGTAGGAATTAAATATTAAAGCATTTGAACTGTGAAAGGTTTGTCAGAAATTATTAAATTCCCTGCAAATGAAACCTTATCTTAATTAAGATTATATGAACCTCTGATTTAAAAAAGTGCAGCAGTATTTTGGTGAAGTAAGTGGATTCAGTCTAGCCAAGACACTAGACACTATCTCTACATAATTTCAATATAGGTGGATTTTGCACTAGCCAGATATTATATAATCCTTGGCAGGGGTATTTCCCCCCTCTTAAATTGTCCAATTTGTCTTATTTAAATTTCTCCAGTGATTCTAAATTTAATTGAAAATGTTCCCAGTATTGTTAACTTTGAATTTATTTTAGACTTTACTATAAGGTTTTTAAAGGTGCTGTATTTTCATGGAAGTTATGGTAATTAGATTCTGTATAAATGTTCCATTTGGGAAACTATACAGGTCAGTTGGTGTGATATATTACTTGGTGCTGTGTGTATATTTTGGATTTTAGCTAGCTGAACAAACCTTAATAAGGTACCTGGCAATATTATATAATAGTTCGTTTACTTGAATTTGTCAGAAAATTTTATATATTTTGGGGAAATATATTTGTTCATTCGCATCATTTAGATATATTTTTATCTGTTCTAAGTATGATATTTTCTTGCAAATATTTTTGCCATTGTGAAACTTTTAATAGAAAGTAGATGGATGTACATTTGAATTATTTTTATTGTCTAATGCTTTCCTTTTTTTAAAAAAAGAGTTGTTTATACATATAATTATGTTCTAGTATTTTTATGCAATTCTCAAGACATTAAGTCATTTCTCTTCTTATGGCCCTATGCAGATGTCTTTCATGAACCCAGCTTGCTGCTAGTGTTGTAGGCTGTCTCCTCCCTCCCTTACACAGTGTGAGGCAGTGCAAATTCTTCCACTTTCAATAAACTCCAGCTTGCTGTAGTGTCCTGATGCAGTTAAGTTAATAAGGGTTTGTTTCTCTCCCACAAACTGGGGTCTAGAATCCCACTCTGTGGGAAAGAAACTTTAAAATTTACCCAGGCGCCTGCAAATAGACATCACAACCAGGGCCTTTTTTTTTTTTTTGTAGGAGGAACTTCTTTGCATATTAGGCCCTGATGTGGCCAATCCTCCTGGAGCTTGCAGTAGGCCCTGTACTAAGAGCCCTGTAAGCTCTTGGAGGACTGGCTACATCAGAGATGTGAGGCCTAATATGCAAAGGAGTTCCTCCTACAAAAAAAAAACCCCTGATCACAACCAACTGGAGTTTGGTGAAAGCAATCCAAAGCAGGAGGCTTCTATGATTCTCCATGTGTGAGAGGAACGAGGAAGTCGGTGGGCAGGGCAGCAAACTGCACTGACACCTGCCATCAATCTAACAAAGGTTTGTTTATGGCATTCAAAGGCAGCCTATGTCTAAATCCAACAAATCAGAAAAGCATTGTAGATATGCATTTTAACCAAGGCCATACTGTGATCTGAGACACACACTCAGGTTTGCCCTTTTTATCTTGTGTGTGCAACGAAAAAAACCCACACAGGCACAGCTTCTGTTCGTCATTTGAAGTTAAAAGTCACCTTTTTGTAATTTCTATATTGATGAGGATTTTTGGTTGCTTTAAAGAATTTTATATAACATATTAAATAGCAAAAAAATGGCAACAGTTCTAATACCACACAATATGAGATGTTTCTGTCCTGTAACTATTAAGCTAGAATGACACTCCATTTGGAGTGTCCAGTGGAGTCTCCAAAACAGAATGAACAATACCATCAAGCTAATCCAGGCAATGACATCCATGCATTTGCCCCCCAAGTCGGAATAAAGAGTCAGACACAAAGTAATTAGATAAAACTAAGGGCCACTTTATTTAACTTAGATAACAAACAGCAAGGGCTAACCAGAACCATGGCCTGGTCAGGGCCAGAGGTCTCGACACCTCCCCTGCCATTCAATGGGTGAGCTACCCAGCCCCTGGTCAGAGCTGTACACTGCAGCTCCAACCAGGCTGGCTCAGAAAGCAGGCAAAACCCAGATGGTCCAACCACAAGCCAGGCAATGAAAGGAACTTTCCAAGTAAGTCCCAAAGGACGGTCTGCATTCTCCCACTCTGGGCTGGCAAACCCAAAGGTTGATCCTACCAGACCCCTAACCCAACAAAGGGGGATGCTTTCTGGTCCTCCCCTAGCCGCATAAGATCATCAATCACAAAAAAACCTTCCACAACTAAATCCAAGCCTCTGCTTAGGCCTTAGCACCCACCGGGAGGCCCAAGGCCACCTGCAGCCCTAGCCAGAGGTCTCTCAAGAAGAGATTGTTACCTTTCTCTGAAAGATGAACCCCATCACCTCTGTAGAGGTCAGGACACTTGAAACGAATGTCAGGATGGGGCAGATAGTGGCCCAGACCTTCTTCTAAGGCTTTCCTAATTTCATTATTGGCCTTGCAAAGAGCCCTGTCGATATGTAAGATGTCCCAAATATCATGCCAAACAAGGTGAGAAATCATGGCCAACCCAATTATAATGGTTCTGGACCATTTCTCTTTAAGAGCTCTCAAATCATCTTTGGCCTGCAACACCAAAGCCTTGCCCTTCACCAACCCCAGATCATTACCTTCCAGATGAATAACTAAGAACTGGGGAGGAGGGCCAAGCTTCCCATGAAATAACAGTGGTATAGATAATCAATGGCAAGGACTATCCAGAACTCTGCCCCTCCCATAATCACAGGCTCAAACAGACCTGCTTGTCTTCCTCTCTTCCTCACAAGGAGGCAAAGGAGTCCCTCCGGTCTCACAGCCAAGGCTGCCAGCTGGTTGGAACAAAATCAGGAAGTTTTCTGCTTGCAGGCTTCCCTATTGGGAATTATGCAAGTGATTGTTACCATTTGAAGAAATCTTAAGAACATAAGAGAAGCCAAGTTGGATCAGACCAATGGCCCATCCAGTCCAACACTCTGTGTCACACAGTGGCCATATATATATATATATATATATATATATATATACACACACACACACACACACACACACACACACACACTGTGGCTAATAGCCACTGATGGACCTCTGCTCCATATTTTTATCCAATCCCCTCTTGAAGCTGACTATGCCTGTAGCTGCCACCACCTCCTGTGGCAGTAAATTCCACATGTTAATCACTCTTTGGATGAAGAAGTACTTCCTTTTATTCATTTTAACCGGACTGCTCAGCAATTTCATTGAATGCCCACGAGTTTTTGTATTGTGAGAAAGGGAGAAAAGTACTTCTTTCTCTACTTTCTCCTTCCCATGCATAATCTTGTAGACCTCTATCATGTCACCCCGCAGTCAACATTTCTCCAAGCTAAAGAGCCCCAGGCAGTTTAACCTTTCTTCATAGGGAAAGTGTTCCAAACCTTTAAACATTCTAGTTGCCCTTTTCTGGACTTTTTCCAATGTTATAATGTCCTTTTTGAGGTGTGGTGACCAGAATTGTACACAGTATTCCAAATGAGACCGCACCATCATTTTATACAGGGGCATTATGATATTGGCTGATTTGTTTTCAGTTCCCTTCCTAATAACTCCCAGCATGGTGTTGGCCTTTTTTATTGCAATCGCACACTGTCTTGACATTTTCAGTGAGTTATCTACAACGACCCCAAGATCTCTCTCTTGGTCAGTCTCTGCCAATTCACACCCCATCAACTTGTATTTGTAACTGGGATTTTTGGCCCCAATGTGCATTACTTTGCACTTGTCCACATTGAACCGCATCTACCACGTTGACGCCCACTCACCCAGCCTCAACAGATCCCTTTGGAATGCCCCTGTGTTGAAGAAAAATACTGACAAATAGACAGTGATCAACATGGTCATCTGCTCTGACAGTGCTGAACACCTGTGATGATGGGGGGGAAGAAGCCTCCATCCAAAGGTCCTCTCTTCCTCTCACCATCTATTTTCTAGTAGAGACCCTGTAGACTGCAGGCATTATTCCAGGGGTGTGGATTTTCCCTTGCCTGAGACCAGGGGGGGGGGTGTAGAAAAAGCCCAGCAGGAACTAATTTGCATATTAGGCCACACCCTCTGACCCCAAGCCAGCTGGAACTGTGTTCCTGCATGTTCCTGCTCAAAAGAAGCCCTGGCTGAGACTATTGTGTGTCATAAAAGATACCTTGTGCATGCAAAAGTTTCTCTCTACCTCCCAAGTGTGGTTTTCTGTATCACGGCCAATGGTTACAATCTAATAGACTATGATGTGCATGTAAGATTTTATGGTTGTAATTCACAAATACTACAATGCTTTTTAAACAGACTGTGGGGGTTGGGGTAAAAATAGATGATGTGTCTCCAGAATTTGTGTTAGATGTTTTATTTTTTACTCTAAGCCCACTGATGAAAGTGGATGAAACATTTTGCCAAAACTCCCTGAAGTTCTACTTCTCTTCTATACATCCTTTATTTCTTATACCCACACCTACTAATGGCAATGTGGTAGTTAGCATGGAGCCACGTACAATTTTTCTGTACAGTTACATGATCTTGTATCTAGAATGCTCTTGATAGCAGGAAATGTTAAGGAAGTTACTGTAATTATTCTGGTTTAGCTGTAGAATACCATAAGATATGCTTCTTATATTCCTTGATTTAAATATAACAGAAGTTTTACCGTCTCAAAATTACTTAAAGAGACTTCTGAAATGTCTTAAATGAACACTGTGCATAGAATTATTTAGAAGTTTTTTCCCCAAGAAGGGATTGTCACCACTGTAACTTAGCTAATTGTTAACACTTTGCAAATCTCTTCAGGGTCTGTGCTAGACCACCTTTCAGTCCCTAAGGTGGCAAGCAGCACATTTTTAGTTGTGTCTAAGATTTACTAGAGACTGCATTCTACAAATGTATAGAAGGCAGGAAACAATGCACTACATAGATTTTTTTTAACCTTGTACCAAGTTTTCATTTTTGTCTTTAAGTTGAATTATAATTATCTTTGAATTTTTGACTTGTGCTCACTTTGGCAGCACAGATACTAAAACTGGAGCAGAGAATTTCTGTCTCAGAATTTATAGTTTATTATATTTTAGAAATGTTTGGGAGAATTCAGCCAAAGTTACACTTTTCAAAGTCACAGAAGAGAAGACAGTGCTGAACTTTGGTTGGATCATTCCCAACTTTGGTACTTTATTTCCAGGAGAATCTGTGTAAGTTACAATTTACTATATGTATATAATGTAGCTTAAGAATAGAGTAACAAAACCATGGGCACGCTCTAGCTCCTCCCATACCTGCAACTTTGTGTATGTGGGAGAACATCCCCCATAAAGGATTCAGTTGAACTCCTCCTTCTCCAAATTTGCAATATCACTATGACAGAGATAGTCTATTTAAATACTGCATAAATAAATATGCCTTGTAAATGATGTGAAGACCATTTATCTTTGATATTAATGTTTTAATATTAATATTTTTGTATAAAATGCATCTTTGGTTTCTGGGGTAATACAGGCCTGAGTGCAGTGAGCTATTGTTGGGGGGAGGGGGTTTAACCTTGATTTTTTTCCTTTGCATTTTCTGATTTTATGCAATTAAAGGTGATGGAAGTGAATGTTTGCCATACTGTTAAAGCTAGTTTTCAACACATCTGATAACCTTAACAGAGTTTCAGTTGATTATGATGATGGGTGGTGGTTTTTCAGGTTAGTTGAAAGAGACACTGAATTAAATCTAACTTTCAAGGAAAGACAGACCAAAGTTAGCTAATTAGACATTCAATGGACATTAATGCTACAATCAAACACAGAGTTAAGCATGCTAAAGTCCATTGATTTTAGTGGGTTTACTTAACCCTCTGTTGGATTATGACCTTAGTATGTTTTTAGATTTCTCACAAGAAAGCAAATGCATTTAAATTATTTGCTGAACTTTTCTTTGTCATCAATGTACAAATGTTATTTTATTGTTATCTCCTTAATATCTAAATAACCTTTCTTTATATAGCCTTCACTGTTTGTCCAAAAGGTTCTTTGGATCACAAAAGGAAGATTCAGGGTTTTTTGCACATGCTCAGTAGATTGTAATCTACTTGGTTCCTTTAGTCTTAAATTAATTTTAAATGTCATTGAACTGAACTGGTAATACCAGGTGTGTTTCTTGTGCAACTACAATTTTAAATATGCAGTTACCTTTTTCTTTAGAGAGACACTGTAAAGGTGTGAAAATCCTGTTCGGAGTCATTTTGATGAACTTTGCATTTTTTCCTCCTTGTACATTTGTCTTCTTTATTACATTTGGTAAAATTGTTTTCATTCTCTTCTCGCATTACTTTGTTATTTATATGGTGTTGCTATGGTTAAAATAAAAGTTAATTGATGGAAGAATGACTTTAAAAGTGATGTTCCCTCTGCCTTGTCTTCATCCTAAACACATTGTCATGGGAATGAAGTGGGTTAGTTTCAGTGAACTGGATCCTATGGTGACAAATCTCCTCCCCACTTCCCTTTCCAACAGCAGTCTTCCAAAATCCCAGAAAAGACATGGCCAAGGCTCGTGGGGGCCCCTTGAGCATAGGAAGCTTCAGGGAAGATGGGAAATTGGGTGCAGTTGCCCCTTTTTTGCTGTTGCACTGGCTTCTTTTTCTAACATTTCCATCAGTCAAGAGTGAAGTGAGGCAATTTTGCCTCCTACCTGGTGGCTCAGAGGGTTCTTGTGAGCCCTGGCAATTCATTTTGGGGCTCATATAGGGCTGCTGCAGGATGGGGAAAGTTGGAGAAGATCTACTACTGCAGCCCATGTAAGCATAGGATCCAACACTGCAGTAATCTCATGGAAATACATCATATAGGGCATTCTCTCCCATGGATTGTAACATTTAATGTACTTTTGTGATTTCATTACACTTACGTTAATTAGCAATTTATGGTAGTCTTCACAGTAGAATTACTGTAAGGAAACAGTCCTGCCTGCAGAATCTGCATGTAAAATACCTATTTACTTAACAGACCACCTGTACATATCATGAGAGTTTATGCATTACACTCCAAACCATTACACCAGAACTGTGTTTGTTGAGATTACTGAGATGTTGGTATTTGTTAGCTGATTTTTGTCTCGTTTCTGTGCCTGATACAGAAACACAACAAGGAAATCACTGATACCATTAAAAAAGAGAGAAAAACAACCAAATGCATTATACTTTTCCAAGATAGTATTAAGATCATACAATCATAGAGTTGGAAGGGACCTCTAGGGTCATCTAGTCCAACCCTCTACACAATGCGGGAAACTCACAAATACCTTCCCCTAAATTCACAGGATTCACATTGCTGTCAGATGGCCATCCAGCCTCTGTTTAAAAATCTCCAGGGAAGAAGAGCCCACCACCTCCTGAGGAAGCCTGTTCTACTGAGGAACCGCTCTAACAGTCAGGAAGTTCTTCCTAATGTTGAGCTGGAAACTCTTCTGATTTAATTTCAACCCAATGGCTCTGGTCCTACCTTCTGGGGCCACAGAAAACAATTCCACACCATCCTCTATATGACAGGCCTTCAAGTACTTGAAGATGGTCGTCATATCAATTCTCTGCTGCCTCCTCTCCAAGCTGAACATGCCCAGTTCCTTTAACTTTTCTTCATAGGACTTGGTCTCTAGAACCCTCACCATCTTCATCACCCTCCTCTGGATCCATTCCAGCTTATCTATATCCTTCTTAAAATGTGGTGCCCAAATACTCCAGGTGAGGACTTACCAGAGCAGAGTAAAGCAATACCATCACTTCACATAATCTGGAAACTATACTTCTGTTGATACAGCCCAAAATTGCATTTGCCTTTTTAGCCACCACATCACACTGTTGACTCATGTTCAGCATATGGTTCACTAAGACCCCTAGATCCTTTTCGCACATACTACTGCTAAGACAAGTCTCCACCATCCTATAACCATGGATTGGATTTTCCTACCTAAATGCAGAACTTTACATTTATCCCTGTTAAAATTCATTTTATTGGTTTTTGCCCAGTTTTCCAAGCTGCCAGTTTTTGCCCAGTTTTCTATCCTGTTTCTGTCTTCTACTGTATTTGTAACCCCTCCCAATTTAGTATCATCTGCAAATTTAATAAGCATTTCCTCTATTTCTTCATCCAAACCATTGATAAAGATGTTGAACAAAACAAATCCCAGGACAGATCCTTGAGGCACCCCACTTATCACTCCTCTCTAAGAGGATGAGGAGCCATTCACAAGCACTCTTTGGGTGCAATCTGTCAACCAGTTACAGATTCACCTAATGGTAATCCAAACCACGTTTTACCAACTTGTCAACAAGGATAGTATGTGGAACCTTATCAAATGGCTTACTGAAATCAAGATATACTATGATTACAGCATTCCTCTGATCCAGCAAGGTAGTCACTTTCTCAAAAAAAGAGATCAGGTTAGTCTGACATGAATTGTTCTTGAGAAAACCTTGCTGGCTCTTAGCAATCAGATATGCTTACCTCCCAGTAAACTTCTTCACTAGTAGGTACTTGAGCTCATTTTTACAGCATATGGGTCTGATATATCTACCCAGACTTTGCAAAATAAATTACTGAGGAATCAATTTTCTCATGACATAACTCAGAAATGGAGCCCTGTTCAAGGATGGTGGTCACAATGAGGTACATACTACACCAGCTGCAACATATTCAGAGACACAATTTGAAAGTAATAGCCAGCAGAGATACAACTTTCAATGGTAAATCTACTATTGAGCCTAATAGATCTAGACCACATCCACTGCAATTAATTAAAATGTTATTTATTCCCTTTTATGAAAGAAACCTCCATTCTGAAAAAGTCTCACAATTATATTTCCTGTTATAAACACAAGATGGCCCACTAGTGGAAATGGAGAAACATGCAGAGGAAAATATTGATTCTTCCTGGTGGCACCTATATTCAAGATGGTCCCAAACAAGTTTACTTTTGCTGAAAAATACTAACTGCAACATAGAGAAGGGGGTAGTGATCGTGATTAAAATAAGGACATTTTTATTTTTGTCTTGCAAGACAACAGATTTGAAAATATATATAATTAAAAACAAATTTACAAAGTAAAAAGAAAAAGACAGAGAGGAAAAGAACACTAATTTACACAATATAATTTTGTTTCACTAAGAAATGAAACTAGTACCAGTAGTATAACTGAAGATATCTTTGGGATGGCAGGTCTAGAAAAGTGTTTTAGTCTTATTTACCATTCATACAAAAAATGCGCAGGGTTAAAAAACATTTATTTATTTCACTTTTTCTTTACAACCAAAGATGTCATTTAAGATCTTTTAAAATAAATAAACACAGCTGTTTCCAAAGATTAAAATGACCTTACCAGTGGCTTTTTGACCTCTTTGAGTTCAGACAAGGGCATATGGTAGAAAATGGTGGCAGTGTCATATGAAACAGGATTTGATAGGTATTGGAGCAGATGATTAAGAACTGCCCCATGTGTCAAGGTTATTTCACATGATATGGTACTGGTAACTTAGCATTCATACACACACATTGTTTTACAGCATGCAAAAGTATTTGGCATGATTTTACATGGCAGCCATGTCTGATGGTTTGAAATCAGAATGACAGGGAAGCATGGCTGGTGAACACATAGCACCGGCATGACAAAAATGAATGCAAATTATCTTGATTTAATATACAAATGCAGTGCACCATAACAGCTACAATTGAATTACTGAACGGGGGGGGAAAGGATGATTAGTATTTAAAAGGAAGTCCTTCAAAAACAAAAGAATTGGATAGCTGCCTTTCACCACGAGAAGAATAAAAGCCATCTGGTATCATTTTTGTAAGCACCATTTTGTTTTTGTTTTTTTAAAAAAAAAAGTTTGGTTGCCATGTGCTGTTTGCACAAGTTGTGAAGAAAAGGACAACCGGTTCATCTAAAGTCTGTCAGGCCTCATAAGATTCTCTCTGTGTTTACAGTATGCTTTGCTTCTGTTTTCTTTCTTGTCAAAGGTATGTGCAGGTAAGTGCACTGTTGCCAATAACATGAGTCATTGCATTCTCCCTTTTCAGGGCCCTTTCACGTTCTTACCAGCTCGTAGCCCTGCTTGCACAGTGCAGGCTGAGGGCTCACAATAGCCAGGAGGGCCGGGAGGGCCAGGAGGGCCAGGAACACCAGGCAGACCAGCCTCTCCAGGTGGGCCTCGTTCACCATCTCGTCCATCTGTGCCATAGCTAGGCTTGCCTGGTTCTCCTGCAAGAACACAGACAACTCATGGGTCACGGAATTCAGCACATTCATATTCTTTGGAAGTGCACATGGAATAAACTCTTCTAGGGAAAAGCCGCCTCCTGCTCCATGCTTAGTGGGCTCTTCCAGGATAGTATCTCCTCCTGGTCACAACAAAGGTCCTGCTTCTGACCCCATCATTTTTTACCTCACAACAACAACCCTGTGAGAGGGGTCAGGCTGAGAGTGTGCGACAAGCCCAAAGTCATCCAGCAAGTTTCCATGACAGATTTGAGCCTGAGTCTCCCAGATACAAGTCTGACACTCTAACGACTGAAAATTTTATTTTCTCATTGCTCCTCCCACTCTCTACATGCTTCCTAGTCAGGAAACAACAGAGTACAGGAAAGGAAAGTGAACAGGGTTGCCAGGTCTGTATTACCCAATGGGAGGGGGGGCATTCAGGGAGTGGGAAGTGACACCCCCCCCCAAAAAAAACCAATGATGTCACTGTTCAGCATCAAACCACAGAGTTGCCCAAAAGCCAGAGCATCACCCCTGGTGTTGCTGTCACGCTGACATCCCTTCTGGGTGATGCAGGTATGTTACTTGAGACATCACTGTTGGGGGGAATTCCAACCTGCCAGCCAGCGGGCAGAAGCCTGCAAAACCAGGAAATTGCCAACTCCCACCAGGCAATTGGCAACCCTAAAGGCAAAAGAGATTCCATCCTAGCCTGTTCTTTCTGCCTTCAAGCTGGAAGAGGGATTCACAGACAACTGACCACTGCAATCCAGTCACCACATTGCCCAGTCCCAGCCAATGGCATTTTGCAGCGGCTGTACAGCTTCCTCATCATGCCTCACTCCGCTGCAATGAGTACCCTTGAGGAATCCAAGAACCACAATCCCAATGAGGATGTATTTTCACCTGGGCTATGGCCTACTCTAACTGGAGTCAGAGGTGCTTCAGGAGGTACAAGGTCAAGCTGGAAGAAGAGACTGGTCCAGCTAAAAGAAGAGAAGGCCCGGAGTGCCATCACAAAAGTGTAAGAAACCTAAGAAGGAGGACAGGCTTAGACACATTATCTTTCTTTCAAGTAAAAAAAATGATCGTAGCTAGAAGCCCCAGAGAAAGCTACTTGTGAAGCATATAGGGCATTTGCCAAAACTCCTTCTGCTATCTCTGCTTGGGAAGCAGTTGCATTCACCTTTTCTGGGGGAGGTTTCCTGCAGAGGAAATCTATAGAGTTGCCACCTGGACTAAATATTACAAGGCCGCAGCCAACAGGGGCATTCAGGCATAGAATTCTGCAATGAGCTCTTTCAATTGTAACATGCTAGAGATCCTGTCCTAAGAGGTAAGTGTTGCTTTTTTTCACATCCTGGAAGCAAAGACTTCCCTCTGAACAAAGGTGTGAGAAAAAGAAGTGCTACTTGCCATAAATTCCTATTCTTGGGCACCTCCAAAGGACAGTCCACCCATTTTTTGGAGTGTGCTGGTGTTTGCACCACTCTTGGGTATGTGTGGAACTAGTAGGTGAATAACCTACTCTGTCTTTCTCTTTCATATTAAGGTGTTCAATGTCCGCAGGGTTATTGCTGTCCTGATCTGAATAGCCCAGGCTAGCCCCATCTCATCAGATCTCAGAAACTAAGAAGGGTCAGCCTAGTTAGTGCTCAGATGGAAGACCACTAAGGAAATCCAAGGCTGAGCCACAGAGGGAGGCAATGGGAAACTACCCATAAAAGGAAGTACTTCTTCACCCAAAGAGTGATTAATCCATGGAATTCACTGCCACAGGAGGTGGTAGCAGATACAAGCTTAGACAGCTTCAAGAGGTGATTGGATAAATATGGAGGAAGAGGTCCATCAGTGGCTATTAGCCACAAAGTATAGATGGATCTTAATGGCAGAAAGTGAGGAGGATCTAGAGAACCTCTTGTTGATGGTGAAAGAGGAGAGCAAAAATGTAGGCTTGAAACTCAACATCAAAAAAACTAAGATCACGGCAACCCAGACTGTTCCCTGGAAGGTCAGATGATGAAGCTGAAGCTCAAATACTTTGGCCACCAAATGAGAAGGGAGCACTCACTGGAGAAGATCCTGATGCTAGGAAAGACAGAAGGCAAAAGAAGAAGGGGACGGCAAAAGATGAGATGACTGGACAGCGTTACTGATGTAACAGCCACGAATTTGAGCAGACTTTGGAGGATGGTGGAAGACAGGAGGGCCTGGCGTGACTTTGTCCATGGGGTCGCAAAGAGTCGGACTCAACTGTGCGACTGAATAACCACAAATAGATGGAACTCTCCATCTGGAGCACATGGTGCTCTTTATTCTTGGTGCTTGGGGGGAACAGTGGGAGGGCTTCTACTCTCCAAGCTCCACTGGTGGACCTCCTGATGGCACTTGTTTTTTAGGCCTCTGTGTGACAGGGTGTTAGACTGGATGGGCCATTGGCCTGATCCAACATGGCTTATCTTATGTTCTTATATGATTGCCTTGAAAACCCTACGAGATCACCATAAACTGGTTGTGACTTGACAGCGCTTTCCACTGATAGGTTTATTGCTACTTTTGTTGTGTTACAATCCAGGTGCAGAGTGGCTTTTGCTTATGGCTGTTCTGGGAAGCCCCTCTTCTGTGTGGGTGGGGTCAGAAGGTGGTGTTCCTCATGACTAGGAGGAGGTACTAGTCTGGAAGATTAAACTGTCCTCTGAACATGTTGGAAAATGGAATTTTCAATAAGTCATGTTTCCTTTGCCTTAGAAGGAAGAGAGTTAAATCTCAGACTCCAGTTTTCCTTCTCTCACACCAGCACACATGAAGACATTCAACAAAAGCATATAAACCTGCCTTAGGATGAGTTAGACTCCAGGTACAAAGCCCTGAAGCTCCTCTCAGCTGAGCTGGTGAAAGTCACTGAAGCTGAACCTGGAATCACCTCTCTCCAATTAAAGGTGGGGAAACTTTTTGAACATGTGAAACTGCCTTATGCTGTTAGACCACTAGCCTATCTAGCCCAGTATCTCAGGCAAAGGCCATTCTTGGATTCTTACTCATGAACCCCTGGACAGGAGAAAACAGAAATTGAACATGGGACTATCTGTAAGCAAAGCATATGCTCTATCACTGACCTATCTCCTCCTCTTAGGGAGAATTAATACCAAATCCCTCCCCCACCATTGCTGGCTACTGTGGTTGCATAGTTCAAAATTAGAAGAAATTTGAAACCAATTTTGTTCACATAGAAAATTTAACATACTGGCGAGGGGAGAGGGAGAGAGATACTTTATAGAATTTGTCTGCTAGGCAAATTAAGACAATTCAAACCATTTGCACTTGTGGAATTTACACCGATGGGTATTTAGTAAGTGTTCTTCACTTCAGGAGAAGGATGAATTTAGAGCATTGTGACTCACAAAAATAGGACTTGAAAACTCACAATGTAACTTTTTATTGGCAAAAGATCTTTACTGCAATAATCACTAGAGGGCACTCATGTCACATTTATAAGTAAGGGCTTCCAGGAGCTCTGCAGTTCTCCACAATGGAACAGTAAAATACAGTATGATAAATTTTGAAATGCTGGTCAACCAAAATCAGGTTTGAAGGATACACAAATGCTTATATACTGTTCATATTGTGATGATAACTGGAAAACACACTTGCCCTTTTAAATAACCCATTGGGCTTGATCCTAACCGCAGCCACATTTGCTATGTCATAAGAACACAAGAAGAGCCCTGCTAGATCAGACTAGTGGTCCATTTAGTCAGGCATCCTGACTCATACAGTGGCCAGTCAGTTCCTCTGGATGGCTAACAATAGGGCATAGAGGCCAAGACCTTCCTCCTAATGTTGCCTCCTGGCTCTGGGACTTATAGGCTTAGTGCCTCTGAATGTGGAAGTTCCCCTCAGTTACCATGGCTAGTAGCCACTGATAGATTCATGAAGGATAAATCTACCTAATCCCCTTTAAAGTTGTTTATTACTGTGGTTATCACTACCTCCTCTGGCAGCAAATTCCACATTTTAATCACTCTCTATGTAAAGTAGCATTTCCTTTTGTCCAACCTGAATGTACTACCCATCAGTTTTACTGGATGCCCTCAAGTGCTAGTATTTTGGGAAAGGGAGAAAAATTCCTCTTTATCAACTTTCTCCTCCCCACGCAAAATGTTATGACTTCGATCATGTTCCCTCTCAGTTGTCTCTTTTCTAAACAGAAAAAAACCCAAAGGAAAGGTACTCCAAACCTCTTTATCACCTCCTTTGTATTTTTTCCAGTACTGCAATGTCCTTTTGGAGGTACAGTGACCAAAACTCTACACAGTATTCCAAATGAGGCTGCACCACAGATCTATATAGGAGCATCACAATATTGGACATTTTATTCTCAACCGATTTCCTAATAATCCCTAGCAAAGAGTTTGCTTTTTTCACTGTTGCAATGATGGCACTGCTTAGTCATAATTTCCATACTTCCCTTCCATGGATTCTTGATCTCCAAACTGGTTTTGTTTAAAAGTAAATCTTCAGGTCAACGGTTAGTCTTTATTATTGCAACTGCAAGTACCAAAGGTAAGCCTGGGAAAACCAACCTCCCACTCTTTCCTAATTGCAGAGCAACTGGTAGATAACACCACAATTAATGTATTTAATTTGTATAATTCAAAAATTCAAAAATTCACCCAGATTCAGAGTACTTAAATAAGGTGACCTTATCTTAAGAGGAATACTACCTTCTAACACATAGACCATTAAACTGGGAAGAAAGTAGAGGAAACATTCAAAATCAAGAGATTCTTCCACAAAAGTGAAAAAGTCAGGGGATTGTCTGTATATTCACATAAATAAGACAGTTCAAAAGCATAACATGGAAAGCTAGAAGTTATCTCAGTACTCACTTCCCCTATGTTTTAGTATTGTTTTTAAAAGTTACAATAGATTTCAATGCATGGCTGCATAAGGACTGCTTGGACATCTGTTCCCCAAATAGTGGTCAACATTTACCTGGGAGTCCTGTTGTTCCCGGCAAGCCTTTGGGCCCTCGACCTGGGAACCCTCTCTCCCCCTTTTCGCCAGTTTCACCTAAAATGGACCAATGAAATGTATTCAGTCTGTGTACAGAAATGCTCTGTACTGAAAGTCATTGAAAACCACCTGGCAAGACTAATGAATTATTCCATGCAAGCCACTGACAGCAATATAACTGTAAAACCACATATCATCTTTTGTAACAATGCATAGGCATAACAGGCAGCCTTAATGTCTGATTGTTACACAATCTCTCCTTGCCTTTTCTTACTTTTTGCAGCTATGAGGCACATATTTATTGATTTGATTTATATCCCGCTCTCCCCACCAAAGCAAGCTCAGGTCAGTTTACATGTTCATGTATATACATGAAATATAAAAATACATTAAGACATAAAAACATAAAATCATAAAAATATTAAAACATTTCAAGTGCTATATTGATCTTTAGATGGTAATCTGTTTGGTAAGATGGATAGCTGTCTATTCTGTTTTATATCAAGTTCTGCTGTTCCTATTCTGCTGCCTATTCTGCTGTTCCAGCTGGATGTTGTATATAGAAACAGATCTTAGTTTCATGCTAGAGGCGGTCCAGATATTTTGGAGTCTGTTGTAGCCTGTGATCCTAAGTAACAAATGCCTGGTGGAAGAGCACCATCTTACAGGCCCTGAGGAACTGTGTGAGCTCTCACAGGGCCCTAACCTCCTCAGGGAGCTCATTCCACCAGCATGGAGCTACAACAGAAAAGGCCCTGGCTCTGGTCAACATGAGCTCTTTGAGGCCAGGGATTGAGAGCAGGTTTTGTGACCCTGACCGAGGTGCTCTCCAGGGAACATGTGGGGAAAGGCAGTCCTGAAGGTATGCAGTCCCTGGCCATATAGGGCTTTAAAGGTAAGAACCAGCACCTTGAAATAAACCTAGTATGCAATGGGCAACCAGTGCAGTGCTTTCAGCACAGGTTGAATGTGCTCCCGTAGGGGAAGGCTCATTAACAGCCTGGCTGCAGTATTCTACACTAGTTGAAGCTTCTGGGTTTGAGACAAGGACAGTCCCATGTAGAGGGCATTACAGTAATCCAGTCTTGAGGTGACAGTGGCATGGATCACTGTCGCCAAGTCATTGCGTTCAAGGTAGGGGACCAACTGCCTTATCAGCCAATGGTGATAAAAGGCTGATTTGGCAATGGCTGCCACCCGAGCCTCCATTGTTAAAGAGGAGTCCAGAAATATCCCTAAGCTTTGGTGCCAACGTATCCTTCAAATCTTTGGTGCCAACATAAGTGGTGCTCCATCAAAGGTCGATGAATATATCTGGTCTGCATTTCTTCTCCATATAGACTAAGCAGGTGCTTTTAGCACACATCCTTTTTCAGCTCTATTTGTTCATTCATTATTCCACCACATTTATGTGTGGTGTACTTTCAAGTGCTGATTACTGTTTGGATTCTGCCTAAAATTTCCAAAGATGGAAGGAATTCTATTTGTGGAAGTGTGGCTTCAAGCCCTTGGAGTCCCAGTCTACACACCACCTACACCTGCAAAGATCTCCCTGTTTGTGGGCTGGATACAAAATGGAACTTCCGAAATTGACTTGTAGAAAATACTACTCCTGCAGGGGAGGAGACCCCAAGGAGAATCTGCAGTGGAAACCACTAATGTGATACCAGAGGAGTCACTGTGCACCAAGCTGCAGGGTTGGCAGTGAAAGATCTCCTGTTTTGCCCCAGTTTGGCATCCAGGCTGTATGAGACATGTCACATGGATGCCTTCAGTTACAACTGAATTAAATGGCGGTTCAGAACATGGTAGCACCTCAGGGATCCCTAAAGCTGATAACAGAGTCCCTATAATGGGGCCAAGAGGGTAAGGAACTTAGACCCCTAGATTCTACCTACAATAGTTGGTTTTGGTGGGAGAAGAACATGCAGGGCATATATCTATATACACTCCAGACTAACCTAATCTCATCAAATCTCAGAAGCTAGGCAGAGTTGGCCCCAGTCAGTATTTGGATGAGAGATCTCCAATAAACTCCAGGGCCATGACATAACTGCAGGCAATGGCAAGCCACCTTTGAATGTATCTTGCCCTGAAACCCACACAGGGCCACCAAAAATTAGCTGCCGCTTGATAGCAGTTTCCATCACTACCATCAGAACTTGCTGGACTCATTCCTCCTCTACCTCACGGGCTTAGTGGAACTCTCCTACTGTTGGATTTTCTCACACAGAGGACTAATTCAGATATAAACATGTGAATACACACCTGCATTACCTGGTCTCTATGCACAAAAGAAAGCTTATGCCCAGTAGTTAAACTTGATAATGTCCTAGTTGGGAAAGGGAACTTAATAGCCTGCTTCTAAGTAAAGGCCTTTTTCTGTATGTGGGAGTTTATTGTGCCACTATATGCTTCGGAATAGGACAACCACCCTGCTCAAAGCCTCTTGCTATCTATAGGTCTTGGCTAAAAAAGTATTGCCACAGCAACACTTTCATCACATGGTACTATCAAGTATTTCACATCTACTAATAAGAAAGTTCATTGTTGCAAATCAAAAGTAAAATATGACCTTAAAAGGAAACTCCTTTACAAGCAGCGATTTGATTGTTTTTTCAATTTATTTTTGGCATTTCATCATATTTTTGACAGGCTAAGAAATCTACATTTTTTTCATGTCATTCTTTTCTTTGTTTTATCACACTGTCAGAAGAGAACAATCAAATTAAACTAGCAATGGATTTCTAGCATAATACTGGAAAGTGTGGTTCCTCGGCATACTATGATGAACATTTTGCTTTATACCACCCATTCCCCACCTGTGGCTACCCATGCAATTTCACAAAGCATGCTTTTTGAGTGTGCTCTCTTTTTTCAATTTGCCGGGCTGCATATATTACCCTTTAGGTGCATGATTCTTTACTTACAATAGTCGTGTCAGTTCTGAGATGGGCTGAGTCAGCAGCGTCACCATTCTGTAACAGTACTTTGGTAAGTCCCACCCACTTAGCACTTTAGTAACACCGATCTCTGGGTAAACTGAAGTAAATCTGGCATTTGGCCAGGGAATGCAACTAAACATTCTGGGATCAGAAACAGTGCTGCCCCACCACCATACTAATGATTAGTCAGAGTTTCACATTATAAGCTTTACCCTCAAAAAACGGTATATGAGCTCCAATTGTGAGAGAAAATGGACACCAAGGAAAATTAGAGGAAAGTGACATTCAAAAGAAAGTATAAGGCACAGAGAGCACAGGAAAGATGGCAACTGGGGTGCCCTGCTTCTACCCACACAGAATCCCCCAATATATAAAGTAGGAAATATATGCCTAATCAGACTAATATAATTTAGCAAAAGCAGTGCCAAATAATCATGCCTGTCATGCTGCAGCCAGTTCCATATGCAAAACCAAAGCAACTGTACAGATCTGGGATTGCCAGCCCCCCAATCTCCAAATCCCAGGAGCTTTGGGGAGGGGACCAGAGCCTGGGAGGAGCACACAGTCTTTCTCCTGCTGCTCGGCTGATCGAGCACAGGTGACTGAGGGTGGGAGTTTGCCTGCCACAGGCGGAAGCACATGGTAATTCCATATAACTACACACATTCTACTGCATACAGCATGAACATGACAATGAGCAGGCTGTACCTCTGCATGTTTTCTCTGAATATTCTGCTTGCTTTAGTGGGCCTCATTCCCACATATAAGGATTGCAGCCTGAGTCTCTTACCTTTGATTCCTTTCAGCCCAATTTCACCAGGAGGGCCCTTAAGGCCAGGCAGCCCCCGGGATCCAGCCTGCCCCGGGAAGCCATTTTCTCCAGGGGGTCCGGGGGCCCCTGAAGGTCCAGGTCGGCCTGGGAGGCCAGGGGCACCAAATTCAGGCCTCCGAAGGCTGGCAGCCAGTTGAGCCAGTTGTTCTGTGAAAGTCAAAGAATGAAGGGATGAATGACAAAATCAAGGTTGCTGTAAACTGTGGTTATTTGTAAGAGTTTATAATAATGGCAAAACAATTAATCTGGGCTTCCTTTCGTTGTCAGTTTGCTCGTTGCCCTCCAGCAATTGTCAATATCTTCAGACCAGCCTCTGCATCTATGAGGATTTTCTTCTTAAAAATTACTATCTAACATTCTCATTATTCTAATCAGAGCTAGCAGAGTACACAGAATCGCCAAATGGGGCCTATGGCCCTTACATTGACATTCCTTAGCATAGCTGCTTCCAGGAAATTGAGTACTGCCCTCAGCAATTAGCACAGAGCTGTTAGAGAGGCTTAGGTGAAAAGGGGTAGAGTATTCCAGTGGATAGTCAGAAGGGAGGAGATTATTCGCACAATAATGTTGCTTTTGAATGGTGCTATGTGAGAATTCAGTGGCTGCACACTGGCATTCATGAAAAGATTCAAGTTCTCTTTGGGACCACAGAAGTTTTTTTCCCAAATCATTTTCCTTTTCCAAATCATTTTCATTTTCTCCATCACTGTTTTTGGTGCCTGCAAATCACCTGTTTGAGTGTTGCACTAAAGCTGGTAACAATTTGCTTTGCATTATCGAGCAATCCTGAATTCCTTTTCCCAAGTACCACCCTGGACTGATAAAGAGAGATGAAAATATTTTGCTGGAAACTAATGCTGTACATACACTGGTGGCCAATTTTTTTTATTTTTAGAAAAAGAGTAGTTGCACAGAGACTGTCTCAAATTAAATCACAGAGCTCAATGCAAGCCTCTTAATATCCTGGATTACAGCAGTGCAATATCCCCTAGGATGTGCTCAGTTGCATCCACCTGCTGGGTGACTTTTTTTCCACACAATAAATCCCAGCCAAAAACTAAGTACTAATGTATAAATCAAGAATGAAACAAATGTTTAAGGGATGAACCTTATACATAACAGAAAAGAAGACAGATAATTAGCTGCCCTCCTATATACCTCAGCATATTTTAAACTGCTGAACCCCACCACTGTCTATTAATTCTGCAGTTTTAAGGGAATTGTTCACTGCTTTAATTTAATGACAGGAGTACTATAATGACAGGGCAAACTTTGAACGCAGCCATTTTCAACCTCCTTCTAAACCTTATAAAAATGACTCCTCGAGCTCCATAAAATGCAAATTGCAAATTAAAAATTAATGGTTCAGTAAAGTTATTTATCATCGTTCATTCTTTTGACATTAATTATGTCAATGGTATTGCACTGCAGACTCTCCAGAACTACAATTGTCATGCAGGATATGGTGCTCTTATACATTTATGCCATAAGAAAGCAAGTCAAACAATTACCCCACTGTATTCCTCAAATGCCATTCAGTTCCTTCGGTCTTGAGGCCCAGGTGAATTGAGACCAAAAACTGAGAAACCACATGCTCTGAAGGAATCCTTGATTATTCCATCCAGCTTCACACAGACATTTGTAACAAGCAATACTCTCTTGTAGTTGGATCTCATGAAGTCCTGGTGATTTTACATAGACCCTTCAAGTTATAGGAGAGAAATGCCCAGAGGACTCCTCTAAGGTGTCACCCTACGCCTTGTGGCTCATTATCTTGCTACCAGCCAGAGCTCATGCCAGCGATTTCTCCAGTAGATTCCCACAGCCCACCCCATGGAAGACTATTTATTTATTTGACAAAATTTCTGCCCTTACAAGGGCCACCAAGGCAGCTAACAATTTAAAACACACATGATAAAATCATGTTTTAAAACCATTATAATAAGAGTGGATCCACTGCTATGATTTTCCACAAACTGAATTTAGTGAAAGTTTGTCATTCAAGTTGCTTTATGCCTAAAATTGTCAAAGGGGATTTAAAAATGAATGCCTGATGTTAATACATGTGCTGACATGAGACCAAGGAGACAACCCATGCACAGTTCACATTCTTATAAGCAAACTAACTCACAGCCTTCTGGCTAGTCACATAAGTAGACAGAGATTATTTACCTTGCATTACTCTCATGCAAACCTGCTTAATGTGTGCATCAGTTGGCCCCCTACCCTGGAATTAAAAAAAATTATTTAAATCATTCAATAAACACCGAGATGCAGCGTAAGACTACTGTAAATAAAAACATTGTTAAGATGAAAGGTCCAGTCCAGCTGCTGAAAATCACGCACGCATCCACCCCTATCTCTGCAGGCCACAGCATCTCCAAGAATCAAGGAGCAAGAGGGAGTCAGAAAAAGGGAAGAAGAACATTAATTCACTTGTTCAGTCTTGAAATCCCCAAACACATTGTCTGTGATTTCTACCTCTGTGCTTTGCCACAGACATGGAGAAACCACTGCAAATAAGGAAATACTGCATGGGGGTGGGGTATGATAAGGCTGCATTCTGCTGCACTCAGTAAAGCTCACAGCCAGATGCTTTTGGAGCCCCAACTCCTTAGAGGCTCAGCTGCTGTGAGTTTCAGTAGTGGAAACCACTGCCCCATGTGCAGCTGCAGGTCCCTCCCCCTCCCCCCTTCAGCCTTTTCTATTTTCCTGAACATGCAAATGGGTGTATCTTGCTTCCAACAAGAAATCAACATCCAGTCTTACTTGTGTTTATTGTCTGATGCAAACAAGTAATAAGCTCCATCTAGTTGCACTATTTTAGGTGACACAGCAACATGAGGGCCACAGAATTCCCAAGTTAGGGTCCTGCATTTTCACAGATAAATTTAGTGCTGCCAAGCCCCCAGACACAGCCGGGGAATCCTGCCCCAGCTGCTGTTTTCTGCTGCCACTGCAAATGGTAGGGGGAGTAGGATTTAAAAAAAAAAAAATCACCAGCAGTACAAGCTTGATGATGTCACATCTGGGGAAAACCCAGGAGTGATTGCAGGAGCTGCAGGAATCACCAGGAATTCTGTGGTAAAACCCCTTCTGGTTGCCAGACCTGGCAACCCTAATTTAATCAATCATTTTAGTTTCTCACATTAGCTTTCCAGACTTTCAAAGTACAGAGTGAAAGCATCTATAACCAACAATATTATTGCTAGTATCTTGGTTTCCTCTGAACTTATGCTATGAGGAGTCAGAGAAATCCTCCCTCCCAGTTGGATCATTTGGAAGATGTCAAGCATACATTTCCCAAACTTCTGACTTATGTCATCTCATCAGGGACATCCCATACATTCCTCAAACTTCTGACTATTGTCATCACATCAGGGACATATAATGACTCCATGTTTGGGGGTGGGGCTTCTCCCGCTGGCCAATCAACTTATTACACCATCCTTTTTCTTCCTCAACAGCAATATCGAAGATGACACCATGACCTTATCTACAGACTCTTTTGAGCATCTGTATTTATTTTATTTATTTAGATTACCGTATTTGCTGGCGTATAAGACGACTTTTTGGCCCAGAAAAACATGCCTCCAAGTGGGGGGGGTCGTCTTGTACGCCGGGTGCACTTCAGTTGGGATACCGTATTTCCCCGAAAATAAGACCTTCCCAAAAAATAAGCCCTAGCAGGATTTCTATGCATTTGTGATGGGCTTATTTTTTGGGTAGGTCTTATTTTCGGGGAAATACGGTAGATCCAAAGCACAAGGGACGGGTCACGGGGCGAGAGGCTGTCTTTTGCTGTGGAGGGAAAAGGTGCTGTGCAAGCCCGATCCTTTGCATGCTTACTTGGAAGTAAGCCCTTTCTGAGTTCTGTGGTTGCTCGCTCTCTGGCTGCTGTCTTTGCAGCCTTGAAACGAAAACCCAAAGCAACCACCTATACATTACGGTATTTAGCGACCTTCTGTCTCCTGTTCCTAGGGATTCGCTGCCTTGCAGCTCTCGCTTCGGGGGAGAATAAGGGGGCAGTTTTCATTCAGCAGGAGAAAGGGGCCGTGGATGCTCTTCGAGCCTTTCTCCCTTTTTTTGCTGGTGGGCAAACCAGACTTGCATTTGCTTACAGGCTCCGTCTGTCGTTCTCTGTTTGTACGGGGAGGGGGAGAGGCAAGAGATCTGCTGGCCGGGTGTGTTTGTCTGTGACTGTAGCTGCACGCAGGCAGAGATGTGCTCCCCCCACCCCCAGTTTCCACCAACGATCATTCCCCCCTTCCCTCCCCTGTATCGCTTCGGCTGTAAATGCCCTTATTGCAGATGGTCTCCCATTTCTCCAGCTTCCAATTTTGCCCCAGAGATGGAGGATGGGAAAACGCAGTAAAAAGATATTATCCAGGGCAGGGAGGATTTCTACTTTAAAAAAATATTGCAAAGATGGCTCCTCCCCCCCCCCTTTTTATTTGCACCTTGACTCCCTGCATCCTTTGGCCTGCTGGCTGGTGGGGAGAGAAGCTGACGCATCTAAAGCGATGAGCGGCCTCCCAGCTGGCATTTTTAAAAAGGGAAAAAAGCCTCACGAAAACCAGTGGCTCCTCTCCGCACATGCTGCTTTCCAGGGTTGGGGGCGGGGGGGGCTGTCTTTGAAGCGCGCGAGCCTGTGGGTGCTCTTGTGTGCGTGTGCAGGCATCCTTCTCTGACCCGGCCAGGTAACAATGAGAGAGGGAGAGACAGAAAAAGTGGCCCAACACCACCAAATTAAATTCCTGAAAGATTGGGGATTTGAACTCAAGTCTTCCAGATTCTAGTCCAGCAACCACTATACCACACTGGCCAGGAGACTTTAGTTTATTTTACCTGAATATGCCTGTGTTTGAACTTCCTTTCCTCCTTGTTAAACTCTCCCTCCTCTTCTTCTGTTGTTTCTGTACTATTGAAGTTCTAACTATAAGATTGCTTCAGGTGGGGACTTGCTTTCTGTGTTTATATTATGCACAAGTACAACTCCCAAAACACTTTCTCCCTACTCAGCTGCCATATTCTGCCACTCTTCCTCTCCAGTGAAGGCTAAGGGTGGGAGCTCAGGGGGCGAGAAATCATCCCTCTTAAAAGGGCCACGCTTATTTGGTCTAGAGATAGACTACTCTGCAAGCTCTGCCACCCAGCGCTAGATGAGGCAGGAACAAAGAGGAGAAAGTGTGTGGAAGGTGTGCGGAAGAGGGGGTAGTCTTAAACGGCGAGTATATAACAAACTCTATATTTTGAGTGGAAATGTTGGGGGGTCGTCTTATACGCCCAGTCGTCTTATACGCCCAGTCGTCTTATACGCCGGCAAATACGGTATATATATCCCACTCTCCAGATATAGAACCAGTTGCATATAAGTACTCTGAAAAAATCAGGACTGATATGTACTCCCTTATTCTAGCTGAGAGTCAGGCAGATAAAATGGAGACTCAGGGATGTAAATATTCTGCAGCCAGAATAAAACTGGTATTACACCCAACAACACAGGATCAGTTGCTATTAGGGCTGCAGCAGGTCCTACCTTGCTGATGGCTGGGGGATCATGGATTCAGTCTGGGAGTCTTCTGCCGTGCTTACTCCATGCTCTAGGTTTTGGGCAAAAGTTCTTGAGTTTTTTGCTACAAAACCATAGAGTTTGCTCAAAAACTAGAGCATAGCTTGGTGACATGATGACATCACTTCCGACTTATGTCATCACATCAGGGACATCGCATGATGACTCCCTGTTTGGGGGTGGGGCTTCCTCCACCGGCCAATCAACTTGCTACACCATCCTTTTTCTTCCTCAACAGCAATCGTGCATAAAAACATGACAACTTCCTGTTTATTCTTTCATACCCTCTGCTACCACTTTGCTTCCACTTCTACAAATAATATTTAACAGATTGTTGCCTGTGCTGTTTAGGTTTAAAAGATGCTGCTTTCAAAAAGATTAGAGACACAAAAGAGGTATTCTTCCATCTGTATTTTCATTTCCAATACAGCCATCAGCTTTGTCACATGATAGGCCAATGACATAAACACATGAATAAAAGGAAGTTGTTACTCACAGCTGGACCCTGACTTCCTGGTAGTCCTGGAGCACCTTGTTCCCCTTGCATGCCACGAGGTCCAGGTGGCCCACGTAATCCTTCTATACCAGACAAACCACGACTGCCTTCAGGCCCACGTGACCCAGGTTCACCAGGATTTCCAACCTATAAATGACATGCACTCGGCATATTACTCTTTGCTGAGAATAGCTACTCTTCCACAGCGATCTGGGTATCCCACTGTAACACGGGTGGATCCTACCCCTATCCTACTCTCTACTGAGCAAAGTGTTTTTATTAAAATATTTATACCCCACCTTTCCTTTCGGCTCAAGTTTGAAGCCCTTTGCCAATCTATGGAGACTTCCTCTAACGTAAGTGGCTTTTTGAGGCTCTTACATTGGAGAAAGGCTCATTTGGCTAGAGAAAGGCTACTTAGAGAAGGTTTGGATCTACCCCACAGTCTGCTTTACACAAATTGTTTTATGACATTTACTGTGGGGAATGAATTATTTGTGGTCTGGTATGGTTTCATATTTAGTCTTGTATTTTGCTGAGTGGTAATACACTGTGTGGGAAATGGAGAGGCCCTTCAGCATATGAAGGTGATTTGCTTCTCCCTTTTTAATGCGGCTGCCATGACATCTCAGCATTCAAATAGGTTCTGACCCTTTAACTAAGATTCAGAATAGATCTAGTAATTAGGGGAAAAATGCAGAATGTAGTGATAGCTTCATCTGAGGCTTTCAGTTTCAGTTCCCTTTTCTTTTGGTGGCAAAGCCGGAGTTATTGTAAAGGAGAGCTGTATATATGCATTACAGTAAGAGAACAGATAAGAAAGAGGCAATTGCACAGCAAGTGGCATTTGCTTTCCACTTTTCCCCACAGGCACCTCCATAGTGATATATAACTTAAGCAATATGAATCCCCAAAGCAATTCTAAACTTTTGCAAAAATCCTATGAATACATTAAATATTTAAAAACAGCTTAACTACCAAGAAGGCCATAAACCATGACAGCCTTTAAACTCTTGATTTTTGTATTCTATAAATATAACTGCAGAGGAAATAAATATTAGATAAGCTGGAAATTGGCGATACAAATGTTTGCATATGCTGCCTTGTTGGGAGAGGGGAAAATAACTTGAACTATTTCTGTGTCTCAGAGAAATAAAAAACTCTGAAGGCAGGACTTCTAATCACAGTATTTTGTATTCCTGCAATAAAAAAAATAGTAAAGATATTGCAAAGATGTTATTGTTCCTATTCAGTGTGGGAAACGATGGAAATCGAACAAGTTCACAAGGAACCTTCACTCATTGTGTTTCTAAATTTCAGATAATCCTACATTACCTGAAGCTAAATCTCCTGAATCTCCTAAATCTCCTGAATACAGCCCTGCTGGTATACTTGCCTATGCCATATACCATATCAACTTGTGCCATAGGTGGGGGATGTAGTACTAATACACTAGCCCTTCCTGGATATATATACAGCAAATCCCTGGGGTTTGTTGAATGCCAAATTGCCATTATGCAGAAATTAGCTGGGTCTTAAATTTTAAATGAAATTCTATGGGGATTGTTTTTACTTGATTTATTGATTTACTGTAACCTGCCCTGAGCTCACATGCGGGGGAGAGCAGGATAGAAATCTCATAAACAAACAAACAAATAAATAAGGCCGTCTCTTTTTTTATAAACTGATGCTACTGTGTAGGACAACATGAGTCACTAATGACAAATGTGAATCACTAGTGATAAATGTGAATCATTAGTGACAAAAGCATAATTCTAGTTATTTTGAATTAAAAGGTTTCTTTTTAAAAAACCAACCTTAGCAACATTTATGTTTAATATCTGCATTATGCACTTGTGGTGCCCATGCAGCAATGCCTCCCACCCATGAAAGACTGAGAGGTTGTAGTCCCCAGCAGTCACAATACAGAGGAGCCTCTTCCTTCCCACATTACAAGTAGTCAGGGCATATCTCATCACAGGCTTCATGCTTGCTGCTCTGGTACCTTCCATCTATGGCTGCCACTAACTCTTTACCCTGCATGCGCTGAGCATGAGAGAGCTGCTGGCATGGCCCCCACATGCTGAGGCATCCAGTTCTCTGCCTGGGAGCCAATCTCCCACATTGCTGCCTTGTATGCACAACTATACTTTACATTCCACACCCAATCAACACTCTTCCTCTAGAACATAAGCATAGAAGCAGAACATGCAAGCATAGCTCTATGAATATATTTCAATGAGCATCTGTATCTTTGAGGGGGGAGCATTCCACTGCAATCCCTGCAATCTGTTCATCAAGCACACTGAGAACATCAGAAAAGGAAGCGGAAGCACGTAACAGAGATGTACTTATAAAGCAGGGGTGGCCAAACTTGCTTAACGTAAGAGCCACATAGAATAAACACCAGATGTTTGAGGGCCACAAGACGAGGGAGGGAGGGGGAGAGAGAGAGAGAGAAAGGCCTTCTCCAAGCCAGCCAGTGAGGAGATGGGGGCTTCAAGAGCCACACAATATGTGTGAAAGAGCCACATGTGGCTCCTGAGCTGCAGTTTGGCCACCCCTGATATAAAGCATCATAAAATGGAGTCAATCTTAACAACCCATAAATAAGAACACATTCTATGCCATTTCAGATGTTCAGTGGGAAGCCGATCCATTAACCTGAGCTGAATCTGGGCCACTGTTTCTTGTTTGTTGCTACCTCTTAAAACTATTATATTTACATCATTGGGGGAGTCCCTGTTTATTTTTCACTCTCTCTAAATCCTATAATCTTTGTTGTTCACATGAACCCATATCTAAGTCTCTTTTTCTTTCTAAGCCATCAAGCACACACCACATACATAAAAACAATGAAATTCCTTGCTGTTTTTTAATAGAGAAAAAATTAAAGTTGAGTAAATTCTGCATCCACATTCAGTGAGTGCACTATGTGACATGCATAGAAGATGCACAATCCTGTATATATGACCTGTTCAAAAATGCAATTCACAGACCCAGCTCTACTGGGAAGTCTGCAAGCTCTCTCTTGCCTTCTCGCACCATTAATTTACCTCTCTCTTTACTGGCACCCCCTCCATCCCCAGACAGCGGGTGTGGGGGGGGGGGGGCTCATGTTTCTAAACTTGAGAAACCCTCCAGCAATTTACAGCTTTAAAATAAAAATGAACGATGAATCACATTTGCCTTAACTTCCTTGCTTGGGGAACTAAATATTTAAGCTCCATTTGTGAAGCCAAACAACCACTTTTTTGTTTGAAATATTCTGCTGATTTATTATGCCTTTGATTTTCTGTAACAATGCAGTTCATCATACTTACAGATCCTTTAGGGCCTGGCAAACCCATGTCACCCTAACAAAACAAGATAAACTGTGTCAAGATGGTATATGAATGTGTTGTTTTAAATATAAAGGATTTGATATCATTTGCTAAATAGTTAATCTAAGACCCGCTATTAGAAAAAAGGAGTTTTCCTGGCATATATAAAGTACCAAAAAAAAGATGGAAAGTTGTAAGAAGTTCACATTACACCGTTAACTTTAAAAGAGCAAAATGCTGAAAGCAAAGTGTACTTATATCTACCATGAGCGCCTCCTAATGTAAGGTATTTATATTCACTATACAAGATCCTATTCAGAATCGGCCATAATATTCTTGCTTTTATAGAGGTTGGAGCACTCCTCTGATGCAAGGAGCATCCTGCTTGTGGAAGAGATGTGCCCCATTGGTAGAAGGTTCCTTGTGCCAGTGCAATGTGAGATGCAGCCCAGTCTTCTACAGTAAATATGGCCATGGAAAACTAATATAAATGTATGCTCTATGAATTTACTTAATATTTCTGATTTCTTATTTAATGCTTAGTAACATTATCATGAGGTATCCAGTTCATTCATTTCAAATATGAAAATCTTGCAGCAATAAGTAATATGATCTTTTTGTCCTGTGTCATGGGGGAGAACCTTCCAATTTTGTCTGTTTTAGATGAATGTAAACATTTCAACTCTATGAAATGGAAAGTAGATCTTACAAGGTCTCCTTTTCCTCCTGGCTCCCCTTCTCCACCAGAAGAACCCTGCATTAGAACAAGAGGCAGGTATTATGTATTTTTGCAGAATTCTGACAATATTGGAAATACAAGAAACAATAGAAATATATACTTACTTGTTCTCCTTTGGGTCCTGGTTCACCAACTATACCCTATATGGAATTTTCAAAGATTACTTTTTAAAAACTTAAATATTAACAAATAATGTAAATTCAGTTTTAGTTCGTTTAACGTACATTTTTCTCACTGAAGAGGCACATTACAAAATCTTAAGAAACAATCTGATTAGATAGCAAGTTAAACATAGCCTAAAGCCTGAATTTACTTTTAGAAAGCAGTGGCATAGTGTCCATAGGGCAAGGCCAGGCAGTTCCCCCAGAGCTTTTTTTGTAGGAGGAACTCCTTTCCATATTAGGTCACACACCCCTGATGTAGTCAATCCTCCAAGAGCTTACAGTAGGCCCTGTAAGAAGAGCTCTGGAAGCTCTTGGAGGATTGGCTACATTAGGGGTGTTTGGCCTAATATCCAAAGGAGTTCCTGCTACAAAAAAAGTCCTGGTCATCTGCCATTGGCCGACTGTAATATATAACCCAAGTCACTTAGTTAAAAAAAAGCTTTTGTGGAATATTACCTATTGTTTTCAAGTTTCAAAGATGCATACACTGCCATTGTTTACTTTCCACCACAGAAAGTAGGAGTTACAAGTGCAAAAAGATATTTAAAAAAAAAACTTAAATTGGAGGTGTGTGAGATATAAGCAGCACTGTGGATTAGGAATGTTTAAAACCTCTTTCTATATTATTCATTACAGAGAAACACAAAAATGGATTTTGATAGGTTATAATAGATGAATTTGCTATGAATATAAATGCAGATGGCAGTTTTGTGATACTAGACACTGGGTAAATCAGATGAAATTGTAACCCCAGGGAAATAAAGCCAAATATAGACATTATTTTGAAATAGTTTCTTTTTATTGAAATCTTACAGGGGCAAGAGAGGAAGGAAAGATTATGTATGAAGTTAAATATAGTCATGATTAAGTAGTTGCTTTGTATGCATACAAAAGGTGGGGCCCGGGGGGTTAACAATGTCCTTAGTTCCAAGGTCCAAGAATCCTATCTACAAATAATTTTACATTGAAATAAACTCTTCAGTATCTATATACATAGTTTTCATAAGCAACTTAGAAGAAATCTTTCTCCTAAATCTATAAGCTCCATATATATATTGTTTTGATGCACACAGAGTTCCCTCTGAAAGCTCCTTTCAGAGAGCCAGTTTGGTGTAGTGGTTAAGTGTGCGGACTCTTATCTGGGAGAACCGGGTTTGATTCCCCACTCCTCCACTTGCACCTGCTAGCATGGCCTTGGGTCAGCCATAGCTCTGGCAGAGGTTGTCCTTGAAAGGGCAGCTGCTGTGAGAGTCGTCTCAGCCCCACCCACCTCACACGGTGTTTGTTGCGGGGGAGGAAGGTAAAGGAGATTGTGAGCCACTCTGAGACTCTTGAGTGGAGGGCGGGATATAAATCCAATATCTTCTTCTTCTTTCCCATTCATATCCATGGACACTTCCCCCCCACACACACACTATCAAGTTGGAGCCAATTAATGGCAACACTAGAGGTTTTCAACACAAGAGACATTCAGAGGTGGTTTGCCATTGCCTGCCTCTGTATAGCAACTCTGGTATTCTTTGGTGGTTTCCCATCCAAGTACTAATCAAGCCCAGCCCTGCTTAGCTTCTGAGATCTAATGAGACCTGTCTAGCCTAGTCTTTCCAGGCCATGGACAATGCAGCTCCCTTTAAGCACCTGGAGCTGTCCCTTGTACTGAAGTGAAATGGGTTAAAGTGGCTTTGTGTGCATGAGAATCAGTGGATACTATAACCATGGCATCCTCATTCAGAACAATTTAATAAACACAGAGTGAAAAATAAAGAAATAAAAGCAATATTGAATTTTTAAATGAATTCAGATACAACTAGTGCTGTATCAGTAAAGAGGCTAAAAGTGTATATGCTAAATTAAAAAGGCACAGAAAAGGACCAAGGATGAAGGGCAGAGAGGAAGAAGGGAAATGTTTCCTGTTGCTGCACAAGTAACCTTATCCCATACTGAGGCTGGGGAAGCTTGTCTTCCCTCCCTACAAGAGTTCAAGGTTTCCTCCTGTAGCTTTAGCCTACTGTCCTAGCCTTCCAGGCTGGAGTTTGACTTTTTAAGATAGTTCAAATCTTCAGAGGTTTGAAGGTAAAAGGATTGAGCAGCAAATATACATTTCCAGGTAGAATAAAAAAATATGTAATTTTGTGAATAGGTGCTCCCCTGCCAGCCTTTTCAATGTAAATTTAGCACTCACTCTCAGCACCTCAGCACTGACACAAGCAACATCTAGGGGGTATCTACAGTATAAAATTGATTTTATTCTTGTTACACTGTCATAACTTCCTGAAAGAATACTAGAAATTATAATTTCATGAAGGCAATGAGAATGCTGCAAGAGATCCTTAGTCTCTTTGCAGAACTACAGTTCCCAGAATTCCCTAATGAGAGAGAGTATTACTATTAAATTAGCTTAAGTTTGCACTACAGATTTGTCCCCAGATACAGCTGTCAAGAATAATTTATTTGTAGCTGATGTACAGCCAGCTTTATCCCTACAGTGTTTGAATAGCCATGCTATTGAGTGAAGGGAAGCTCTAACATAGCAATGTCAAAATATCAGCTGCATTTTGAATATTGAGACACAACTTGTTCCTTCACTGCAGCTGAACCATTATTTTGGTTTTAGGCCACTGCTCCCTACAAGAAAACAACTATCAGAAAAACAAAAAAGCCTGCCATGAAACAATGCTTTTGCAGCCTGACTGGGATTGCAAAAACAGGATAGGTATCAAGCACCTGGCAAGCTACATATTGCTGTGTTCATCTTGGCCTGAGTAAGGAAATCCAAGCAGCCCCATGGTGCAGAGTGGTAAAGCTGCAGTACTGCAATCTGAGCTCTCTGCTCATGACCTGAGTTCGATCCCAGCAGAAGCTGGGTTCAGGTAGCCGGCTCAATGTTGACTCAGTATTCCATCCTTCCAAGGTCGGTAAAATGAGTACCCAGCTTGCTGGGGGGGAGGAAGTGTAGATGACTGGGGAAGGCAATGGCAAATCACCCCGTAAAACAAAAGTCTGCCATGAAAATGTCATGATACAACGTCACCCCAGAGACAGAAACGACTGGTGCTTGCACAGGGGACTACCTTTTTAAGGAAATCCAATTTGTAAATCCTTGCAGACAGTTCAGAAAATTTAGAGGAAATGTCAGCATTGGTACATCTGACGCATTTCCCTCTTCCAACAATGCTTCTTGTTGAGTCCCATGTTGCTATTGTCACATCATGAGAACTTCCTGCTTCCACATTTAAAACATAGTTCTCCTACAAATTTAAGTGGAGAAAACAGGACTTAAAACAGGGTGGAAAATGCAGTATTTTCTCCATATTATTTAATGGGCTGACAGCAGCTTGCTTTTGATGTGGAAAGAGGAAGAATTCACAACGATATGCAAAGCAGCATGGATTCAGAATGTCTTGTTATGCGCACAGCGCAAAGAATAGTTATTAACTTCTATCAAGATAGTGAATTGTCCAGATCATGGGCTGGATCCAGCAATCCATCAGATTATGATTCTGACAGTCATGATTTTTCCCTGCTGTCCCCACACCTCCACAACAGTCCTCTCTGCCCTGTAAAGGCTGATTCCTGGTTTTGTGGAACCTACATGGAGTAATAGCAGAGCTGTTCTAACAGAAAAGGAGGGATTTGGCCCCCTTTGCCCACATCTCTACAGCCAATAAACCCATAAGGTTCCATGTGAGTCCTGCAATCCCAGGAATCAACATTCTCAGGGTCAGACAGGACTGCTAGCGGGGAAAGAAAATAGGGAAGAGCATGATCTATGTGCAAGTAGATTGATGTATCCAATCCATTAGTTGTAACAAACTGTGTAAACTAAGCATTAAATATCATTAAAACCATCTCACTACATATACAACTGAAAAGCAATTGGTGCACCTATGCAGCTGCCAACACAAAGACAACAGCCTTTTCTAAAACATTTGTATAACCAAAAAAACCCCAAAACTTCTCAGAATGGGGTCAAGATGTGTGACTGTGTGGCATTTGGAATGCCCTTCATTCATGGGTACACATAGAAGCATTAGGGCATCAGGCCAAATTTGAGGAGGCTGAGTCTGCATGCCAGCCTCCCCTGGGAACCCTATAAAGGATCTTGAAGGTGGGGCCATTCTGCATCATACCCAAGTTGGGAGTTGGTGTCCAGTTCTCACCTAATTTTTGCTGGGCTCACCAGTAATCACTCCCAGTGAGAAAATGTTCCAAATATTAAATGGGCACTGATGAGCACTGAGATAAATAGTGTGGAGGATGTTCCACAACTTCAGGCAACTGCATAGCGACAGCCATAAGGCCTCGGATTGCTGGACCCTTCCCCATCCAGGTAGATGGAACATTCCTCACCAGGTACCAGTTTATCAGCATACTGCAGGCTAGGCTGGCCATCCTGAAATTTCATCCCAGGGACTCTGGGGTGCACTCCTTTCGTATAAGGGCTACCATGAAGACAGCAGGGCTTAGGCTCTCTCCCACTGTCATCCAGATCATTGGCACTGGAGATCCATGGCCTTTAAGTCCTTCATTTACCCCAGTTCTACCCCATTGGCTAACTCCCTTTCTTTCAGTTCTGACAGGCAGGGCAGCATCTGGATAGTGGCCCACCACATCATACATTGGGCTGGGATCTACATAGGGTCTTCATCCTGACGGGGACAGTATTGAGGTTGGAGGAGCCACTCTCAGTCACTTGAATCAGGAGCAGGGGTTGTGCTGGGAGGAGTTCATGACTATTATCACCTCCCAAGTCAGCCTTTGGGGACTTCCAGATAACTTGGGAGAAGAGTGAATTTATCAGCAGCCATGGACATGGATTGCCACTTCATTGTTTCCTGTACCTGTGGGCACAGCTCTTCTGGTTGGAGCTACTGAAGTGGTGCAAATGTTACAGGGCTGTCTTCCCAGTCAGGATTGATATGGTAGGCAAAAGTCAGCAGAATGGCCAAGCAGGTGATGTAGGCAGTGGGTGGCTCCATCATATGGTACCCAGACATTCCCTTCAGACAGATGGCATTCTTGCACATGGATGGTGTACATCTCTCAGAATGGGGTCAAGATATGTGACTGCATGGCCTTTGGAATGCCCTTCTTTAATGGGTACACATAGCAGCATTAGGGCATCAAGCCAGATCCAAATTTGAGGAGGCTGAGTCTGCACGTCAGCCTCCCCTGGTCTGGGAACCCTATAAAGGATCTTGAAGGTGGGGCTGTTCTGCATCATGCCCACTTTGGGAGTTGGTGCTCAGTTCTCACTCTCGGGTCACAAGGGAACTATGCAGTGGTGTACATCTATGTGGAACCCCAGGAATTGCCATCCTGCAGTGCTCCCCCAGCAGGTGGGCTGGAGAGAGTGGTTATATCATTAGCCAACAGGCCAGTCGCCTGATGATGGATCCATGCTCAATGCTGTACCAGTGCTCCTATGACTGTATTCAATAAAAGGCTGCAGCCATTTTTTCTCCAAGTCATCATGGTTTGCTGGTTATTCTTCCTTCTTTTTGTTCCCTCCCTCACTCCCTCCATCTGCAAGGTGTGTGAACCATAAGAGATACAGCTATATATGTTAAAGACACGCTATTGGGGTTGAATTACACCAACTTCTGTACTTTCAGCCTATGCTAGCAAGAATATGAGCACTTGAGTCTCTACTTCCCTTTTAAAGGATCAGTTCAACATTCCCTTAGTGCCAAAGCAACTGTTACAGTAGGAGACTATGGCAGGAATAATTTCTATTAATGATTGCTATTAATAACATTTTGAGATAATAACAGGCAAAGACCTCAGATATTGCAGTAGGTAATATATACTCTATTCTAAGTTTACAGAGGACCATATGGTTACTGCAGAAATCACAGATGCAATGAAGTGTGCAAAACAATACTAGTATAGGCTAAATGCCAACCATTATTGATCAGGAGTGAAGTTTTTCCATGTTATATCCTAGGAAGTGATTCTTCTGGGATCTCTCTGCACATTGCCAGTTCAGCTAAAGCCATAATGATGAATGTTGCTTGTCAAAGCATCAAAATGCAGACAATGAAAAGAGAACAGTTCCAAGAAACTAACAGCTGAAGTTAGGAAGCCTTTCCTGAGAAAGAGGATCTCACTGGCTACTGAATCAACTCAAGTTGGTGGCTAAGTTTCTGCTAATCTGAAAGCAGCTACTAAAAATTATCTGGAAAGTGGAGTATAACAGAGATGGAGGACTTTTATCCTCCCAAATGCCAACAGAATTACATCAAAATCAAAATTTGCAAGCCTTCTGCAAAGGTGAAAGTGGTATTAGCATTCATGCAACAGACGGTGAAACAATGAGATTCAGAAAAGTCATACTTATTTACCAACATAGGATGGCTCCCAAAGATCATGGAAGTTGTGGTGTGGAGAGCTACATTAGACAGACAGATTTGTAGGTGGGGTTCAGAAGGATGGAATGGATGAAAATATTGCATTGTACTACTTTTTTTATTTTTATAAAAAGCTTCAATAGACATATGAAGAGGAATTTTTGGTGAACATCATCAAAGCAGAGAGAAAAGTGGGGAAAATATCCAAGGGGACAATTTTGTTGGTGGCAACACAATAGCTTTCTGGAACACTGGAACATAAAACTATAAGCTATAACCAGCTAGGACTGTTTCTCTCCAGCTTTGCTCAAGAATTTTGTGAGGAGCCAAACAAACGGAAAATAGTTATTCCTGGTCAGAAGATTTATATCGGAGTGAGGTGTACTAATTCCTATTGGCAAACTGTATACTCACCCTGTCACCTGTAGCACCAGGCAGTCCTGGAGGTCCAGGTACACCTGGAAGGCCTAGGTCACCCTCAGCACCCTGTGCAAAGAATCAAGGTGGCAGAGTCTTAGGATAGTTTTTAGATTAAACAAAGTAATCATTAATAGCCAGCCTCTGTGAAGCCCGGTTATGGACTCCCTACGAATTGTAGGGCATAATGTAATGGTGATTGTATCCTTTTCTTTTAACTGGTAGATCATATTGAACTGTTTCTGGCACTTCACTATGGCAGTCAGAAAACAGCAGTTTCTTGCGTTTAGCTGGTGTGCTAAAAATACTATCATCCTTCTCCCCTAGGGTGCAAGCATTCCTCTCTAACAGTGAGCTCTTTCAGATCCCAAATATTCAGGCTGCCTTCTAGCAGACACCATGCAAATGACGTTGAATCATTTGAAAGAAGTCATTCATGTTCACTAGCTATTAATGCCAAGTAAAAGTGGGGAGGCGGGGGGAGGAAGCTAGCCTTTCAGTATTCCTGCTTCTTGAAAATGAATAACACAAACAAAAAGGTAAACAACCTCTCTAAACACCATATACAAAGAGAGACTTCCAATTTTGCTCCTTCATAAGACTGCATAAAAATAGCAAGCTCCACAAAGAGCTTCCTGGGATTCTAATAATGTGATTATAGTCAAGTCCCTAGCTGGGATAAGGAAAGCAAACAGCAGCCCTATTCATGTTCCTCTTTGACTCCTTTTATAAATGAATAAGAGCCATTAGCACTTGGGAAAATAAACATAAACCTGATAGAAAGAGGCATGGGCTGCTTACCATTTTACCTGGTATGCCTGGAGGACCTGCAGGCCCTGGCTCTCCTCGGCTACCCTTTTGAGAAACAAGAAGACACTGTTAGAGCATAGGTGCATTTTCTTCTGAAAGAAAAATTAAAACAAAACTGATTTTTATTAATGTTTGCTTATAAAAATATTATTGATCTCAACAACAGAAAAAAGTGGAAAATGTCAAGCTGCAGAAAGAAGTTTAAAAGCTGCATCATGAAAGCAAACACACAATGGATAATAGGTGGTATTCATGACAGTTTCTGAAGAAAACATTACTATAGAAATTATTTTTACACTTGGTTTAATAACTTCAAAAAATGACCCGTAACAAACAATACATACAAAGGATTCTACAAGATTAATGGCGGTCCAATACAAATGTCTCCACATACAAAACACACACTTGAGATGCAGAGCACAGAAAGTCTCCTTCTTAGAAGGTCCACCATTTATGTGAACTTTTCATACTAAAATACCTTAGAGACCTAGATGACAAATTAGTTCTTCAGATGGCTAAATCCGCACATATCTGCCCAATCACAGTAAGAGAGAAATGTGTGCAAGCTAGTATAGAACCCTACTCAACCAAAGAGCTCACAGGATGTCCTTCAGCCAATCAGTATCTTTCCACTTAACCTACCTTTGTTCTGTGGACAAAACAGGCATGTTTGCTGCCATGAGCCCTTAAAGGAAGGGTATTATAAAAATAGATATAGGTAATTGCATTCCATTATAGCAGGATTACTACATCTTTAAAATATTAGGGTTTTTCGAAAACAGAACATACAGAAGTCTCCTCGCATGAAAAGGTGGTGATAAAGCCACCATGCATTGACTTGACCACATCAAAAATAAATGTGTGAATGGACCTTGTGCTATCTATCCAACATGAGTTCTGAGTAAAATTTATAAAAGAATATCATATGCATAAGTAGAGATTTTCTTCTGTAAAGAATTCAGGGCATGAGTCATGATGATGGAAGCTACATCACTGATGCAAATAGCTTTGCAATCATAGAGGCAGTGAGAGAAATAGGGAACTGCCCCCAGGTGGCTGCAACTGTAGGCTCCGTTCCACAAAAACTTATTGTTCAATAAATCTGTTGGTCTAATGTATACAGAATTCTCCTAGCTTTAATACTTTTCTATGGAAATTTGCCAGAGTTCATATCAGGGCTTTTTTGGTAGGAAAAGCCAAGCAGGAACACATTTGCATATTATGCCACTCCTGCTGATGTCACCATTGTTTTACACACAGCTTTTTACAGAAAAAGTCCAGCAGAGGCTCATTTGCATATTAGGCCACACACCCTGACACCAGCCCAGCTGGAACTGCATTCCTGTTTTAAAAAAAAGCCCTGTTCATATATATGCATAATTCCAATCATCAGAAAGACCTAAGGTGTTAAAGCAGATACCTGTTACTTCTTTAGGGAAGGAGCAATGAGTGCAGGCTGTGAGAGCTGGACCATAAGGAAGGTCGAGCGCAGAACATAAGAAAAGGTATGTTGGATCAGGCCAACGGCCCATCCTCTTGAAGCTGGCTATGCTTGTAGCTGCCACCACCTCCTGTGGCAGTGAATTCCACATGTTAGTCACCCTTTGGGTGAAGAAGTACTTCCTTTAAATAGTTTTAACCCGACTGCTCAGCAATTTCATCAAATGCCTACAAGTTCTTGTATTGTGAGAAAGGGAGAAAAGTACTTCTTTCTGTACTTTCTCCATCCCATGCATAATCTTGAAAACCTCTATCATGTCACCTCACAGTCGACGTTTCTCCAAGCTAAAGAGCCCCAAGTGTTTCTTCACAGGGAAAGTGTTCCAACCCTTTAATCATTCTAGTTGCCCTTTTCTGCACTTTTTCCAATACTATAATATCCTTTTTGAGGTGCGGTGACCAGAATTGCACACAGTATTCCAAATCGGACCGCACCATCGATTTATACAGGAGCATTGTGATACTGGCTGATTTGTTTTCAATTCCCTTCCTAATAATTCCCAGCATGGCTTTGGCCTTTTTTATTGCAATCGCACACTGTCTTGACATTTTCAGTGCGTTATCTACCACAACCCCAAGATCTCTCTCTTGGTCAGTCTCTGCCAGTTCACAACCCATCAACTTGTATTTGTAGCTGGGATTCTTGGCCCCAATGTGCATTACTTTGCACTTGGCCACATTGAACCTCATCTGCCACATTGACACCCACTCACCCAGCCTCAACAGATCCCTTTGGAGTTCCTCACAATCCTCTCTGGTTCTCACCACCCTGAACAATTTAGTGTCATCTGCAAACTTGGCCACTTCACTGCTTACTCCCAACTCCAAATCATTTATGAAAAAGTTAAAGAGCATGGGACCCAGTACTGAGCCCTGCGGCACCCCACTGCTTACCGTCCTCCACTGCTAAGACTGCCCCTTTATACTCACTCTCTGCTTCCTATTAATTGGCCAGTTTTTGATCCACAAGAGGACCTGTCCTTTTACTCCATGACTCTCGAGCTTTCTAAGGAGCCTTTGATGAGGAACTTTATCAAAAGCTTTCTGGAAGTCATGGTAAACATCTATGGGATCTCCTTTGTCCACATGTTTGTTCACCCCCTCAAAGAAATGTAACAGGTTAGTGAGGCAAGATCTTCCCTTGCAGAACCCATGCTGAGTCTTCCTCAATAACTCATGTTCATCAATGTGCCTACTCATTCTGTCCTTGATAATGGTTTCTACCAACTTTCCTGGTATTGAAGTCAGACTGACTGGCCTGTAATTTCCCGGATCTCCTCTGGAATCCTTTTTAAAGATGGGGGTGACATTTGCTACCTTCCAGTCCTCAGGAATGGAGGCAGATTTCAATGAAAGATTACATATTTTTGTCAGAAGATCCACAAGTTCAACTTTGAACTCTTGGATGTATGCCATCCGGACCTGGTGACTTATTAGTTTTTAATTTGTCTATCAGTTGTAGGACCTCCTCTCTTGTCACCTCAATCTGACTCAGGTCTTTCAACACCCCTTCCAAAATGGTTCTGGATCAGGCAAACACTTCTCATCTTCCACAGTGAATACTTTGGCCATCAAATGAGAAGGGATCACTCACTGGAGAAGATCCTGATGCTGGGAAAGACAGAAGGCAAAAGAAGAAGGGGACGGCAAAAGATGAGATGGGTAGACAGCATTACTGATGTAACTAACACGAATTTGAGCAGACTTCGGAGGATGGTGGAAGACAGGAGGGCCTGGCATGACTCGGTCCATGGGGTCACAAAGAGTTGGACTCAACTGTGTGACTGAACAACAACGAGTGCAGGCATGCTCAGTATGTAGATGTCCACTGTCCAGGTTCTTGCACTTCTCTTTAAAAACAGGCCCTGCCTGAGGTATTATCTTTTGTCAATGCAAATATACCTCTGACCAGAAGCAGACCTTTCTCAATAGCCACTCCTGAGCTGTGGAACTTGGATCCCTCAAGACATCGATTTCACACCACACCTGCTGGGGTGTCAAAAGATGACTAAAGATGTATTCATTTCAGCTGGTTTTTTATTGGTGAATTTGTTTCCATCATGTCCCTGGCTATTTCTGTTGGCTTAGTATCAGTGTGGTGGGGTGGTGGTGGGGTGGTGGTGGGGGGTGGTGGGGGGTGGGCTCCCTCTGGGAATCCTACCCCCCCAGGGAAAGTGCATGCGCAATACATAGCCTCTCCTCTCCCGGTGTAGTGAACGCCGCGTGGTCACTGTCTGGCTATGCCTGGCAGATGGTCACTGCAATGGCCTCTCCTGCATTACTGCATCCGTAGCAACACCTTCTCGCTGGTCCCCCCCGTTTTCACAGAGTTTGCTACGTCATGGTGCGACCGAATTGTCCGGCGGTATAACCGGATGGGCAGGCTGGGCCCACCAACCTCGTCAGCCTAAGAGAAGGAAAACTCTAACATCAAACCCGGGCAGATAGAGCTCGTTAATGTAACACCTACCACCTGGAGGACTCACTGCCAGCGTCCCGGCTTACTGGGCCATGGCAGATGACCCCCAGGTGAAAGAGTGGAGCCAGTACCGCGCACACTGCGCTTCACCTAAAAAATTCCTCTGCGCAGGCCTGAAGGGCATATCCACACACACAACTCACAACGCATCAAGTCCTGCAGCGATAGGCAAGGGGCGAAACGGCAGGTGGAAGGTGCCACTGGAAGCCGCAGTCCCGATCCTGCATGTAGGCGGTTCAGGATATTGGTCGCCTGATGCTAACCCGGAGACGAAAGCATCTTTCGGCAGCACCCTGAACGACCAAGCAGCCTTATCTAGGGACAGCACTGCTTGCTCCACACGGAGAGGGGCCTAGAAAAGGTGGCCTAAACAAAGCTCGTCTTCCCCACCCCAGTTGGCTAGCCGCGGTCAACGGGCATCCTTACTTGCGGTCGAAAAATAACAACAAAGAAAAGGCATGCACCTGCCTCACAAAGTGTGCAAAGACTAAAGCTTGCATGTTGGAACATCAGAACCATGCTTGACACAGTAGGCAGTGGTCGCCCTGAACGACGCTCTGCTCTAGTTGCCCACGAACTTCTCAGGTTGAATATCGACATAGCAGCTCTCAGTGAGGTCCGTTTCCCTGAGGAAGGTAGTCTTCAAGAACACGGTGCTGGCTATACCCTCTACTGGTCAGGTAAGTCAAAGGCTGAGAGCCGCCTTTCTGGCATTGGCTTCATGGTCAGGAACTCCATTGCCTCCAAACTCGAAAACCTTCCAACAGGTCACTCAGATCGCATCATGTCCATGCGCCTCCCACTTCAAAACAAGCAGCATGCAACACTCTTCAGTGTGTATGCCCCAACCCTTCAAGCAGATCCTGCAGAAAAGAACAAGTTCTATGCTGATCTACGCAACCTCGTACGGAAAACCCCTACAGAGGACAAGGTGATCATCCTTGGCGACTTCAATGCCAGAGTAGGTAAAGACTCGGAAGCCTGGAAAGGAGTACTTGGCAAACACGGCATTGGCAACTGCAATGACAACGGGCGCCTCCTGCTAGAATTCTGCATGGAGCACCAGCTCACCATCACCAACACTATCTTCCAGCAGAAGAACAGTCTGAAGACAACCTGGATGCACCCACGGTCCAAGCATTGGCACCTTATCGACTACATTCTGGTGCGCCAGAGAGACCTTCGAGATGTCTTACACACCCGAGTAATGCCCAGCGCAGAATGTCATACGGATCATCGTCTTGTACGCTGCAATCTCCGTCTTCACTTTAAACCCACACCCAGGAGAGGAGGTATCCCTCGGAGGAAGTTTCAGGTTGGCAGCCTCCAGTCAGCCGAAGTTAAAGCTGCCTTCCAGGCAAAACTCCAGTCAAGAATTGAGGACCTCAGTTGCCCCACAGACCCTTCTCCAGAAGCACTCTGGGAACACCTAAAAACTACCATCCTGCAGATCTCTGAAGAAGTCCTCGGGTTCTCCACAAGGAAGAACAAGGACTGGTTTGATGAGAACAATCAAGAGATCCAAGAATTACTGGCAAAAAAGAGATCTGCCTACCAAGCACATCTTGCTCAGCCCTCCTGTCCTGGGAAAAAAGCAACCTTTCGCGCTGCATGTAGCAACCTCCAGTGCAAGCTTCGAGACATTCAGAACGAGTGGTGGACCAAGCTTGCAGAGAGAACCCAGCTGTGTGCAGACACTGGTGATTTAAGAGGGTTCTACGAAGCCCTGAAGGCAGTATATGGTCCATCATATCAGGCTCAGAGTCCCTTGCATAGTGCAGACGGCCAAGTGCTCCTCACAGACAAGGCATCCATACTGAACCGGTGGCCAGAGTATTTTCAGGTTCTCTTCAGTGCCAACCGCGTAGTTCAAGATTCAGCAATCCACCTCACCCCACTTCAACCGGTGAAAACAGAGTTGGATGAGATCCCCACCCTAGAAGAGACTGTTAAAGCCATCAAGCAACTGAAAAGTGGCAAGGCAGCAGGAGTTGATGGAATTCCACCAGAGATCTGGAAGCATGGGGGCACAGTACTACATAGCTCACTTCACAAAGTACTTGTCACCTGCTGGGAACAAGGCAAATTACCACAGGACTTTCGCGATGCAATCATCATCACCCTATACAAGAACAAAGGGGAAAAGTCAGACTGCTCCAACTACCGGGGGATAACCCTGCTCTCCATCGCAGGCAAAATCCTTGCCAGAATACTCCTG
The DNA here is from genome assembly GCF_032191835.1 of Heteronotia binoei. Taxonomy (NCBI): domain Eukaryota; kingdom Metazoa; phylum Chordata; class Lepidosauria; order Squamata; family Gekkonidae; genus Heteronotia; species Heteronotia binoei. The sequence continues at coordinate 71,290,283 of NC_083223.1, forward strand.
AACAGACTGGTGCCCACCATTGCAGAAGAACTCCTCCCAGAGAGCCAGTGCGGCTTCAGAGCTAACAGGAGCACCACCAACATGGTATTTGTTCTCAGGCAGCTCCAAGAGAAATGCAGGGAACAGAACAAGGGTCTGTATGTGACTTTTGTCGACCTTACCAAAGCTTTCAATACCGTTAGCAGGAAAGGCCTGTGGCAAATCTTGGAACGTTTAGGATGTCCCCCAAGGTTCCTCAGCATGATCATCCAGCTACACGAAGACCAGCGAGGCCAAGTCAGACACTGCAACGACCTCTCGGAGCCCTTCCCAATAGGCACAGGTGTAAAGCAAGGCTGAGTTCTCGCGCCAACTCTCTTTACGATCTTCTTTAGCATGATGCTTCAAAGAGCCGCAGTAGATCTAGATGAGGACGATGGTGTCTACATCCGCTATCGCACCGATGGCAGCCTGTTCAACCTGAGGCGACTAAAGGCACACTCCAAGACAATGGAAAAACTCATCCGAGAGCTACTGTTTGCTGACGATGCTGCACTCGTCTCCCACTCGGTATCAGCTCTGCAGCATATGACGTCCTGCTTTGCAGAGGCTGCCAAGCTATTCGGCCTAGAAGTTAGTCTGAAGAAGACAGAAGTTCTCCACCAGCCTGCACCCCAGGAAGATTATCACCCTCCCTGCATCACTGTGGGTGAATCAGTTCTGAAGACAGTCCAGCAGTTCAGCTACCTGGGGTGCATCATCTCCTCAGATGCCAAGATCGACAAGGAGATTGACAACAGGCTGGCAAAGGCAAACCGTGCATTTGGCCGACTGCACAAAAGAGTGTGGAGCAACAAGCATCTGAAAAAAGGCACAAAGATCAATGTTTACAAAGCGGTTGTGATGACAACCCTCATCTATGGCTCCGAATCGTGGGTTTTATACCGTCATCACCTGCGACTCCTTGAGCGCTTTCATCAGCGCTGCCTTCGCACCATCCTCAACATCCACTGGAGTGACTTTGTGACCAACACTGAAGTCCTCAAGCGGGCAGAGGTTACCAGCATCGAGGCACTGCTGTTGAAGACGCAGCTGCGCTGGGCAGGGCATATTTCTAGGATGGAAAACCACCGCCTTCCCAAGATTGCCCTGTATGGCGAACTCTCCACCGGCCATCGAAATAGAGGGGCACCAAAGAAGAGGTACAAGGACTCCTTGAAGAAATCCCTTAGCACCTGTCACATCAACCATCACCAGTGGTCTGACCTAGCCTCAGATCGCAAAGCATGGAGGCACACCATCCACCAGGCTGTCTCTTCCTTTGAGAACACACGCATAGCTGGTCTTGAGGACAAAAGGAGATTGAGGAAGAATCGCACTGCTACAGGACCAACCCTAAATCAGACTTTTCCCTGCAGCCGCTGTGGCCGGACCTGCCTGTCCCACATTGGTCTTGTCAGCCACCAGCGAGCCTGCAGCAAACGTGGACTATTGCACCCTTCTTAAATCTTCGTTCGCGAAGCCAAGCCGAGAGAGAGAGAGAGTATCAGTGTGCCTGCTGTTGTATACATATATATGTTTTGAAGATTGTATTAAGTGGAAATTTTATAAACCTATATGTAATAGTTTCCTGTTCATCATTGTGAAAATCTGGCCTAAAGTTGCACTGAGGTTTTGTAAATAAATAAAATAAACAGCAGAACAGGGAATACACTCCAGAAAGCTACTATGCTTGCAAGGTGGACCACTAATTTAACTATTTCTCTCTACATAATGAATTTTAAGCCTCTTTTGATCATCTCAAAAACCATGCTTGGGATCATGGGTCCAGTGCACAAAAAAGGCCATGTAGGACGAGGCTGCTGTAAGGAGAGGAATGAGAGATCCCATCTCCTCCCTCTTATGCCAGTAGAAAAGCTGGCAGGATTCAAGCCAATATTATAATTGGTTATGTCTTTGATGTTCAAGAATTAATACTTTGGAACAATCATAATGGCAAGTTAAAAGGATTGCAACCACAAATGGAGCTTGGTAATGATGTAGAGCAATTTCCAAAGCATGCATGAAGCAAGAATTATGAGAGAGAGAAAAAACTATATCTTGAATTAAGGCATTAAAATCCTATTCTGTTGTTTTTGGAAAGTAAGTTTCTCTCCCCACCCCCATAATACAGACATTTTCTATTGTAATCAGAAGGCATACTTCATAAAACAAATTGCTTATGTTTTACTCATCGTCTCCATAGATTCATCCAAAAACCTTATACTGATTCCCTCAGTAAATGCAAGTCTTAATCTTGTAACATAACAAGTCTGAACAGCAATTAAAATTGGACTCATAATCTTCTTAAATACAGCATTTGCAAATAAACAGCCTGATGCCTCTTTGTTTGTCTGCAAAGGGCGGTTTTTCACAAGCATCCTATCACTTGTGAGAGCAGATGAGAATCATTCTAAACAAAACACTTGCAAAGTGAACACTAGGCTGCCGCCCCCCATCCGTTTCTTTATTCTGACTTTCAAATTTAACTGGGAGAATCAGGAGCAAATCCCCAGAAAGGTGAAATGTGATCTAGTTAGGATCTTGCTTTGCTGTGTTAAACATGTTGGTCAATTCCTAGAATTTAGAGGTGTGTGTTTTGTTTTTGTTTTTAAAAAGATACCCTTATCTTATGATTGAAACCTTATGCCAGCTGCAATATGGTTTCTGGTCTAGGACTATGTTTAATTTTACCACTCCCACATCCTGCCCCCTATTCCACATCTGACTAGTTAAGACATTGCACCATAAAGTGACATTAATGTTACACATCTATTGTTTTGGCCACTGCACCAATTTTGGCTATACTAGGGTAGCACCTGTCTCATCTGATCTTTTTTTTTCCCTTTGCATAGCCTGGTTTTAAGATCTCTTGAGGTAAATGAGGCTAAACCAGGGTAAGTGAAAGTATGCTGATTTAAGAGAGGCTGGTGGATCATTTTATCATGAACCAACCGGTGAAACAGTTTCCAGCAAGTGATGCAATTCTATTGGCCCAGTATGCTGTAGTAAACCTGTAGAGTAAAGGTACAGTCTAAAGCACACTTTACATTAAGCATTATTAACATGGGATTGTAAATCCAATTGGAAGAAAACACATAGAGTAAAATGGAATTTGAAAGAACTGTAGTGTTTAACCACATTTTTTCATTAAAAGTATGAGATAGAACTATGGAAAGTTTTGCCACTCTAGAAGCTTATACAAAACAAGAGATGCCAATGAGACACCTTGATGGTCTCTAGAACAACAAGCTAGAGGGGGAAAAGTCAAGTGTTTAATCTGAACCCCCTGTTTCAGCTTAGTAATGGGTGTTGCTAATAATTAACACAGTGTGACAACTCCACTTTCTCTGGACAGCTGATTTTTACTTGCCTTTTAAGGGATTAGAACATAGTTTAGAAGATTATCCTGCATTATCCTGTTAGGAAACTACTTTGTCCTTAATTAACCACAGAAATGCCCACAAACATGTGTGTAGGCATGAGGACAGATGGGAAATAGTTAATCACATTTGGGAAATAGTTAACAAGACAAATGATTTGAAATTGCTATAAATGTATAAGAATATCAGAAGCACTATTAAGCCATTGCATCAAGAGCAAGAGTTTAAAAGAGAAAAGGAAAACTCCTTGGAGTTTGGTGAGTGAGTTCTCCACAGAATTCCCCGGCATGAGGCATAGAGTTTTTCTGAAAGGTGGCAGACTGAACTGTTATGGACTGGAACAACCTGGCACCTATGCCAGATCAGGGCACTTGGCCTTCATGGACTATAACGCATTAAGTCAGGTCAGGCCCAACATGCTCCTTGACTAAGCTGCTAGATTGTGGGTAACCTGTGCCCACAAAGACACATGAACCCCGGATTGTGGTTCTACCATCTGCCCAGTCTTGCAGATCAGAAACTGCACCTCTGTCTGCAGAAGACAGGACCAGAAGTGGCCCTGAGAGAAGCCATGTTCCTGAGGTGCTTCAAGAAGACAACACACTCTCCTGCAAGCAGCCATGCAGAGATGGTTTCTTCCTCACACACCATATTCCAGAATCCAGCACAAGCTTTGGAAATGCAAATACATATGCCTGACTGGTGCAACATCATTCTCAAAGACAAAGAAATCTTCCTGATGCCCATCAACAAGAATCTCTCAACAGAATGTCATTGGAATGATTGCCCATCTCCAGCCACATCCTGTCACCCATCTTCCTTCTTCCCCATCCCTTTTGCCTTCCCATTGTTTCTTCCCAAGGTGTTACAATAGTAAATATCAGACTCTAAATTGGCCACTCCAGTTTCTAAATTGGCCCCTTATTGTGAATGATGCTGGTCACTTCTTGCTCCCTCATTCTTATCTCATCTTTGCTGAGGAATCTCTCTTCTTCATTCGTCCGACAGGTATCAGTATTAGTCCTCATAGCAACAATTCCTGCTAATGCAAACTATTTTTCTTAGGATGTATGTACGTTGAGAATTTGTGTTTTCTTGTATGCTTGAGTGTTTTCTAATAAATTTGGTATAAAAATCTCATTATTTAAACACCCTCCTAGGAGGACTGACTCTTGAGAGCCAGTATGGTGCAGTGGTTAAGTGTGTGGACTCTTATCTGAGAGAACCAGGTTTGATTCCCCACTCCTCCACTTACAGGTGCTGGAATGGCCTTGGATTAGCCATAGCTCTGGCAGAGGTTGTCCTTGAAAGGCCAGCTGCCGTGAGAGCCCTCTGAGGCCCACCCACTTCACAGGGTGTCTGTTGTGTGGGGGGGGAGAAGATATAGAAGAAGATATAGAAGATTGTAAGCCGCTCTGAGTCTCTGATTCAGAAGGAAGGGTGGGGTATAAATCTGCAGTCGTCTTCTTCTTGTATACATAAGTTATTGCTCCCATACAATTTTTGCCATCTTTGCCCACCTAATTAATTCCCCCATACCTCTCTTGAGGGCAATGTGGCTAACAGTGATGGACAGCAGGCATGGAGCACACTAGCCCCTCTTCCCATGGGATCACTGTCATAAGAAGATCCCTGTTCGATCAGACCTGTGGTCCGTCTTAGTCCAGCATCCTGTTTCACACAGTGACCAACCAGTTGAATGAGGGCAGGACCAGCACACCATGCCTGTATTTTCTCCCCACATGTTCAGTCAACATGATAAGGAACTCATGTTCAGTCAACATGATGAGGAACTCATCACCAACTTTGTATTATGTGGCATCACAGTGGGATATTGGGCACCAGGTGACAGTGGAGGACAGAAGAAATGTCTATTAAGAGTTTATGTGGTCATGTACAGTTAATTTTCCCAGCCTTCAGTAAGGATTCAAAAATGGGTATCCCAGATGTTCAAATTACTCCCCCCTGGTACTTGCACACTATGCACTTTGGGTGTATGAAATTATCTGGGTTGCTATCATGTTTTAAATGTTTTAGTATTTAAGCTGGTATTAGATTCAAACTGAGGTTATAACGTTTTTATATCTATTGTTTTATTTATGGTTGTAACGAGCGCTGAGCCAGCTCGCAGGGGGGAGGGCAGGATAGAAATCACATAAAATAAACAAATATAGTTTAATGTCAGCTGTGAAGTATCCTTATTCCACTCCAACATTAAGTGGGATTAAAGAATGGTTCCAACTACTTCCTGTATGTCAATAAGATCATTTAACATGCCACGTGGCATATTTAGGATCTCTGTTTAAAATTTGCTCGCTAGACAAGATGGTGGCTGTTGTGTGTTTTTCTTCATGAGTCTTCTCCACGCAAATGCAAAAGGCACTGGTGACTTTCTTTAACAGTAGAGGAGGTAACAAGAGAGGAGCACTAAATCTTCTTTCCCTCCAACACTATTCCTACCTTCAGTCCATTACTCCAGGCACTTCCCTTCTCCCTGTGTTATATGTAAAAGAAGCTGACCAGTAATGTCTATTTTGGCCACCCAAAGCACATTATTTTCTGATGAGAAAGCCTGAATCAACACTTTCACTCCCTCTTCTTTTCCACACCATGCCTCCTTATTAAGTAGTCTGACATGTCAGAACAAGAAACTGAACTGTTATGCAGAGAAGCCTGGTCCCCATGATAAAGTATGGTTTGTTCTGGCAACTACTGAGGTTTATGTTCCTCCCTTGGGGGAGTAGGAGCTAGCACAAGAATCCTATTATTGCTCCCCAATATTAATAAAAATTGTTTATTTATAGTGTACCCAGCAAAACTCTAGTTTTATATATTCAAGCCAGGAAAAGAAAACATCCAGTTTTGTCTTATTTGCTCTTGTGATGGAAAGCATGTCCGTGAAAAGCACTTCACTCACTTTAGCCTACAAAAGCCTATCCTGCTCTCATTTCTATATCTTTTCTTCCTGCAAATTATTCCTCCCACATCACCAGTTTCTTCCTTCTAGGAAATCCTGCACTACTAGAATCAAGAAGGAATGCTATTTATTTTTCTGAATTAGACTCCTATCATGGTAGCAATTTAGAATGAAGAAATTTAAGCAGATATCTCCATACAGAACTGTATTTATACAACCATTTCAAAGCTTACAAGTTTTACACTGAAATCATGTAAAATAATAAACACGCTGTCTAAATAGAGGCAGGCTCTTTATCTTCTCTGCTTCCTCAGGACCAAATGACGAAGACCTGACTGAGAGTTTTGTGTTTCATGCTTAGATGAAATACAACAGAAATACAAAAAAACAACCTCTTTCACAAAAGAAAGTTTTGGTGCAAAATGTCTTTGATGTCAGGCCTATTCACATAGCATGTGGCAGAGTAATTGAAATGCATCTTGGAACCACACAAAATGGTAAGTACCACATGTTCAGCCCTTCTGTTGACTGTGAGAACTCTGTTTGGTGGAGATGTGTGGATTCCTTTTTTTGGAGCATTGTACAAGATTCTAGGTGTAAGTTATGAGTTTTGATTTAAGTCACTATACTGGAGAGCTTGGGTTTAAAATTATTTGAATTTTAAATCAGTACACATTGCAATACTGAGGAAACTGCTCAAGATGTTAAATTTGAAAATTAGTAAAACAAATTGCTCTTGGTCACAGTATGTTGGATACAGGCCAAAATTTTCACTTAGACTAGAGATCTTGTGCGAGTGGAAACATGCACACACACAAGACTGCAATAGCTGCTTGCACTATGTCAGATTTATTGTATCCCCACATGCATTTCAGCTTGCACAAGATCTTGTGCAACTAATTTCTGTACACTATTATGTATAGGGAGAAAAGAGCTAGGTGTTAAACAAGATCTTGCAGAAGCAGAACTGCACCTAGTCCATTTATGTTTCTGCTTGCCCATCACTGGAGCCAAGCCAACATGTCCTCCATTATTATCACAGATCTGAAAATCTAGAGCTACAATATAAACAAGCAAGAAGTGAACAAAGTACTCACAGGTGGTCCTCTGGGTCCAATCGGGCCTTGTTCCCCCTGTGGCCCTTGTTCCCCCTGTTTTCATAATTACAGGAAACAGAACATGCTTCAAAATTGATTCAGCACAAAACGCAAACATTATAGGGTTTTTTAAAAAAAAAATCAGGAAACTGGAGGTAGCAATGATCTTACAGGTTTACCCGAATTCCCCATCAAGCCAGGTATTCCAGGAGGACCTGTGTTACCCTGTTAGAAAGAAACGAAGTTAGCCAAAGCCAAATACTATCAGGCCATTCTAGCAGAGTTACATGAAAATGAATAAATAAAAACCTATCAAAAGGCATATATTAAATCATACATTATGATCTCTCTCTCCCTCTCATTCCATTAACCACTTTCCATCAGATATTTTACCTCTAAACAAGTTTTAAGAACTCTCATCAAGCTCTGGAACATTTTCTCCTCCTTCTGGCTGTCTCCTGACTTCATCTATATTACTATAGTCATTTGCAGTCATTCATCTGTGATCCCAGAGAGAAACCATTAATGCATCTAAGAAAGATGATGAGTGCAATCCTAAAGAGAGTTACACCTTTATAAGTATGCTGAAGTTACTGGGATTTTTAAAAAATGTAACTGCTTATAATGGCAGTATAAGCGTGGTGTAGCAACCAGAGGGGCTGGGTTTGACCATGATGGGGCTGTGTTTGCCCATGATGATTTGGATCCAAATCTCTGCCCAGTCATGCAACTCACTGAACAAAGCTCTCTCTTTCTTTCTCTAACGTACATAAATAGTACAGGGGTTCTGTGAATATAAAATGGGGTAATTTCATGTATGCTGGCCTCAAAGAAAGGATGGAATGCAAAATCATCTATAAAATGGTATAGAATACTTCACCTTTGGGCCACCAACACCTTTTGCTCCTGGAGAGCCAGGTAAACCCTGAAAAAACACATTGTTTAAAATGCTACAGATATTTACAAATATTTTGTGCTATAAAATATTGTTACAGCTAATTTTACACAGCTATGATATTTAATACCTTAAGTCAACTTAAGTCAAACTGGATGAGCTCGCATACTGAGAGTTAAATGACAATATCAATACAAGTGATAAATAGTCACCAGCAGCTGTTGAGAAAGGGAAAAGGGGGCCCCCTTCTTGCCCACCAAAAAAAACTCTATTGAGGATCATGAAATCATGGTCTAAAGCTATGTGGAATGGAGACTGAAGTAAGGAGGGAACCAAATGAAAAAGTGGCTGGATCCAATCCAATCCAATGCCTCTTCCAGTTTAAGCCCAATGAAAACTAATCAGCACCTGAATATGTACTAAGCATTCACCACATTCAAATTCATTGCCGGGGGGGGGCAAATAATTCTAATTCCATTCAATCAGCAAAAGACATAGTGAAAATATATATGCTTAAATTGGATCCTGATTGGGAGATCTCAAAAGTATGTTGTATTGAAATGACACTGATTTAGTAGGCCCATTGTTAAAAACTATGCTGACATCTACAAGCAGGGCCAATTTTTGAGAAACAACAAGAATCCAGAGGAACCACAAGCAAACTAAGCAATACTAAAGAATAATACATGTGATCAAGATGACATTGACAAAATCTCATCAATCCTTGTCCAATGTATGACATTGAAAATTTGTGATCTGTGGCAGAGGTGTATTCTATCACCTGAGGGTAAAGATTCAGCTGCCTGTAAAGACACCATCATCACCACATCGGGGGCTGAACTCTACTCCTCACCCAGGCCACTACACTGTGCAACCTCTCAGCAACAGTCATTGACTAGGCATCTGTCTGCTAAAAAAGTCATTTTGATTCCTGCTCAGATTGGTTATATGTAGCATGAGATGGCTTTTTGGACATTGTTTATTTCTTAGAGTCCATGTATATAAAATGTCACTATTACTTCATGTGGCCATATGCCTCAGCCTAACCAGCCTCACAAAGTACCAGTGAAAAGAAAATGGAGAGAAGATCTACAGAATCTACCCTTAGTAGAAGGATGGGATAAAATGCTCTAAAAGAAACAATATTGAGGTCCCTAGAACCATCTAATTTCTTACTCTGTTAAGCCCCTTAAGGGCAGAACTGTTTGCATTTGGAAAAATTACTGTAAGTTGCTCTGATTCCATAGGATTGAGCAAGGTGTGCAGTCTTCCTGAAGACCCAAGTAGGCAGCTTGTGTGTCCTCCTGGACCCAGCCACGCTTCTCCATGCCCAGGTGGCCACTGTGGTCAGTAATGTCTTCCACCAGCTTTAGGTGATACATTAATTATAGTTTTCCTGCGAGTGAGCTGAAAGTCATCTTTAAATCTATAAAAGCTACATAAATTGAACGTATGGATAAGCATATATATATATTAATGGGATGGAATAGCTCAAAACAGTGGTCTGGAGTGATTTAGCTGGAGTTACATGTATGCTGGTGATGTTCAGGTTGGATTATTCTAATGTACTCTGTATTGGGGCTTTTGTCTTTTCTGCTGACATGAGGCGAAAAGAAGTGACGTTACTGGATTTCTCATGATTGTTGCAGCTCCCCATCTAGTAGTGCATTTTGCTTGCGAGAGATCCTCCTAGCCCTCAGAAAGGAATTTCAGTACAAAACATCAGCAAAGGAAAGCAAGAAGATCCACTCTGCCAATACTTTTTGTGAACTCTTCTGGTAGGTCCAATCCCCAGACAAGGTAATATATTATTAGTGTAATCCTACATGGTGTTACTAAATTGTAAACCCATTGCTTTCAATTAGTTTACATTGGAGTGAGTATGCACTGGACTGCACTGTAAGTGTACCTTCTGGATAATAAATAGGTTTATTAAAATTCCAATAGGAGTACATTCAATTGATCGATGACATATGCTACTATAAAATGAGGGAAAGTTTCAAGGTCAGCAAAAATCCTTTAGGGTCACATCAACAGATTCTTTAAATCACAGTAATACTATGTTTAGATTTGATTTGATAATAACAAAAAGCAGTTAACATAACAGGATCATCCTAGCAAGATCGCATGCTGCTGCCTATAACCTCATTTTTTCCAAGATCTATTCCCACAAATTCCACCACATCTTTCTTTCGTGTACGCATTCCCATATCTGCCATTACAGAAAAACATATGATCACTAAGCATCTGGCTTCGGTTTAGTTTATAAACTAAACTGTGTTTTAAGTTTTAATGGTAGAAGATACTTACTGGCAGTCCCTGAATTCCTATATCACCTAGAGGGCCTGATTTTCCTGGTTCGCCCTGAAAGAAAATGGCTTTGGCATTAGTCACATGCTAATTATTACCTATGTAAGATGACTGATTCTGCTTCTGAAAAACAATATTAAGTCATGTGCAGACAAATATATATATATATATATATATATATATATATATATATATATATATAAAATTTGAAGAGTTGTTGCAAATTTAAGCACCTTTGGTATCTAACCATCTAAGAAAAGGAATGCTAGGTGAGGGTCAGGGCACTTACTGAAGGGCTTGCTGAAAAGAAGGGGATTAAGAAACACCCAAGGAGAACCAACACTAACCTGCATAGCCCGCACAGAAGGGGTGAGGATTTCTTAATAGGAATGGAAAACTATACAGTCTATGGCAAGGAAGAGAAGTTGGCCCCATTTCTGAAAAACTCCAAGGGTGCAAAGCACTCTCGTCACAGTCACAACATCAAGATAATGAAAACTAGTGAGGACATAACACGTAAGATGCACATTACTGAATATGATTAAATGGTCCATTTAAACCAGCTCACTATCCTACATCATCCAGCTAGATATTCTATTAATTTCACAAACAGTGAGAGCCTTTCCCAGCACTAGTAAGCTGAGGCCAGGTCTATCCTAGCAGCAGTATAAGGTGTTACATGGGCAAGCAGAGCTGCTCAGATGGTAGGACGGAATAGTACCACTTCAGACCACAAATGAGAGATTACATTTTTTAAAATTCCCTCAAATTAGTAATCCCCTACAAGGGGAAAACTACCTCAGCATGTGAAGGGCTAAATTCAGTCTTTCTTCCTGATGTTTTGCTGTTTCATTTGTATAGATAATGTGACTTCCCTCCTGCTATCTGAAATGGCACAGTCCATTTTTCCACCTTAGAATTCTACATCATTCTGCTGCAGGGCCAGTCCTGCCACTAGGCAAACTAGGTGATTGCCTAGGACACTGGCCTTCTGGGGGTGCCAAATCGGGTGCCCTCGTGTGACTCAGTGATGTTATCAGTGCGGGGGGGGGGGGGACACCAGAAGTTAGCCTTGCCTAGGGTACCAGACAGTCTAGGGCCAGCCCTGTTCCACTGTATGAGTACAGGTAGACTTCACCGTGTTGCATTCATTTCGTGAGAGCCAGTTTGGTGTAGTGGTTAAGTGCGTGGACTCTTATCTGGGAGAACTGGGTTTGAGTCTTCTCCACTTGCAGCTGCTAGAATGGCCATGGGACAGACAGAGATATCACAGAGCTTGTCCTTGAAAGGGCAGCTTCTGAGAAAGCCCCAAAGCCCCACCTACCTTATAGGGTGCTTGTCATGGGGAAGGAAGATAATGGAGACTGTGAGCCACTCAGACTCTGAGTGAAGGGTGGAATATAAATTCAATGTCGTCTTCTTCAGTTTGCTCAGTACATCAAACTCATAATCATAAGGGCAAAAAACAACATAAGGAGGAAGGGGAAAAAAGCAACCCCATGGCAGACTTCAATGCAAATTGATTTTAACTGGGCTTTTTTTACCCTTAAGGTGTTAGTTAAAATCACCTAATCAAGAGGATGTAAGACTCCTTTCACTACAGATATATCACTAGAGTTTGCAGAGTTTATTCTGTTTCCTCCTAATTAGGCTGCATCATCATAAATTAACAAATTAAAATCTGATCTAACCCATGCCCAATTTAGAAATTATAATAAATACTCTAAATTCAAATAAAAGAATTTCTGAAATCCAGATGTGATCAGATGTATTTGTGTCTAACGCTTATTTTGCTACCTGGTTTCATGTTTTCAGGCAACAGGAAATGGGAGAAGCAGTGAAAAAAGATAATTATACTACATAATCTACAACAATTTAAATGACAGGGGCATCATCCAACCAGGTAGGTAGCCCATCTGCCAATCAAACAAGATCATTGCACTGGGCATTTTGATACTCAGCATTTCTACTTTCTGCCAAGCAGTGCATTCTAACTAGCTTGTGAAGAGCTTCATGACTTTTTTTTTTATAAGAATGGGTCTTACTTGCCTAAGCTAGCCTGTTGTCTGGGTGATGAACGTGTTAAGCAGGCTGGAGAAAGGCTTCACTTGGTTGTATCTTTTGAAAGCAAGGCCAGATTGTGAAGGGCAGGAGAATGACATGTAATTTTTTAAAAAGAAATATATAATTTAAACCTTATTATGTTAACTTTAAGTACCTTTGCTGCAGGCATGCCAGGGATCCCTTCACGGCCATCAACTCCTGGTAAGCCCTTGAGGAAGAAACGGCAGCTTAAGTAACACATTGGTATTATGTTAATCACACATTTTCCCTAGTTTTGAACAGAGGACTAAACTTGATAGCGATGCAGATTACAATGCTGCTGCTGCAGCTCCTAGAAATAATAGTAGTAAATAGTAATTGCACTATACATACACCTTCTCCTTTAGGCCCAGGCAGGCCAGTAATTCCTCTAATACCTTGTGGTCCCTAAAAGGAAAAAAAAATGTTAAATTGTGTCATACATAGTAATAGATGTCTCTCAAAGAAGCAAATGCCATCTCTCAAATCCAGTAACTGCAAAAAAACCCTAAACTTTTCCCATTGATTTCAATGTTTTTAACAACCTTCAGAACACAGAGTAGTTAGGATGGAAATGCTAACCCCATGCACATTTATTTGGAAGTAAGTCCCACTGAATGTAGCAGAATTTACTGTGTTCTCCACAGTGTAGTGGTAAGAGTATGAGACCATGATCTGGTATAGGATGTCCAGGTACAAATCGCCACTCAGCAAGGAAGCCTGGGGCAGTAATTCTCCCTCAATTTAACATAATGTTGTTGTGAGGACAATGTGTAAGAGAGGAGAATGATACTTGCCACCTTGAGCTCCTTGAAGAAAAATTATACCACATAACAAAGTTATTTCCAAGTAAACATGCATAAGAACAGGCTTGTAGTCTGTGATGTTAATGCTATATTATTACTTAGGCAATTATTACGTTTCAATAAGAACTTACTCTGTCCCCTTTCGGACCTGTCTCTCCCAATGCACCTCTCTGCCCTTGATCACCCTGCAAACAAATATACACATTTATCAGCTAACTCCAAATCCATTTCCTCTGTTAATTAAATAAAAGTCGTATTGGTGATTGATAAAGGCCAGGTAAATACCCCTTTGTCCAGAGAGTTACTGCAGTCTCAAACTATGACAAACTATAAAATAATGGAGTAGGATAGCCATTCTGTAGATTAACTGGGAACAAGAAAGTTTCATCTCAAAATCCACAAAAGTCCCCCGGGGAAAATTTCATTCCTGTGTTGTACACCAGCAGCTCCAGGGTTTAAACTTTTGCTGTAACTTTGGCAAAGATGACCCCTGCCAAATGATGCTCAAAATAAAAATTGCAACTGAAACTAAGTTATCAACATGCTGCGTTCAATTATAAAGCACACGCTTTGAGGACAGTTTTATCTGGAAAATGAAGAATAATCAGAACCATCACAGAATTCTTTACCATGGGGGAGAATAAACCTTAGAGATTGATTTAAGGTGTTTAAAGTTTCTAGTGAGACTGAAAGGAGATTATTACTACCTGCTTGGGGAACAGAAGTATTTCAACTTGATCTGTAGTATATGAAAGTCCTTTGCAAAAGCAAAGATTAGCACACCATGTATGAATATAAACTTTCTTAAGGTTAATGGGGGCCAGAGATTAAGAGCAGTGAGGGCCGTGGGGCAAACTGTCCTCCTCTCCCTTTCCTTGCATGGCAGGCATCCATTACTTTACCTAAAGTAAATTAGGTGGACAAGAACATCACTATCCAATGTATTTCTCTTTTAGTTGTATTGACATACTCAAATAGGGATATTGGCTGTTATCTCATTACATATACTAAACCCATCTTCCACTATATTTTAATGTATTTTTCTTCTAATGCCAAACTATATGTATGTTACATGTTAAAAGATAAATTAGATGGATGGGGAAAACTGAGGAAGAAATGCCCTCTTTTTGGCCCAGGCTAATAACAATAGAATGATTAACAGACATTCTCACATTTTGACATATTACTGTTTTATTGCTTTCTCATGCTCATGCTACCCAGATCAAAGGTTTGCTCAATTTGTTAATTTTACTATTCTGTCATTGGATCTTAAATTTGTACCATTTTGCATTCTAAACCACTGCCTAACAGCTATATGTACCTCTGCTCACTGTACCCAACTCCTCGTCTGATGAAGTGTGCTTAGAGCATATGAAAGCTTACATTCTGAATAAAACTTCATTGGTCTTAAAGGTGCACTTGACTTCTACTTTGTTCTACTGCTTCAGACCAACACGGCTACCCACTTGGATCCATCCCCAACAGAGGCCGGTTGGAAGGAGGAAAAGCCATTTGTTTGTGAGTGAATGCTTTAGATTCACAGGGGTCCTTAATTATTATTTAATTCTCATGGCAAACTAGCAGTTTGCTTAAAGCCTGCTAGATGCCTCAGTATGCAGACAGGGATTTGTTAGGCTAAAGGCATTTGAAACATGAAAGCTGAGATAAAGACTCCAGAAAAAGGAAGGATGGGATAGGTTGCCTAATACACTTAGCTGTGAATCCTATCTGAAAGCTAACAGTGGACTAAGAAAGCTTGATGACACACAGGTGTACTTACAGGTGCCCCAGGAAGACCTCGAGGACCAAGATCTCCATCAAGACCCCGACCACCCTAGAAAAGTATACATTAAAAAAAAGATTAGAACGTGACATCTAAAAAACAGTTTGAGCACTTATTTATCTCCCACTGAGGACAATCAGAGGAGCAGACATAAGTCTTACACATGAGAACATATCCTAAACAATTAAATGCTAGAGTTGAAAAGACTCTGCATCATCTTATGTATATAACGAATAGCCATATGCAGCCCCCATCTGTGGATATCTAACTATGTGAATCAGGGTCACACTGACACTAAACAGATTTTCCTGCAAAAAGGTTTGCAGAAAAATCTGAAATCTTTTTTAAAAATACATTAGAAATTCAAATTCCCCCCAAACAAAAAAAAAAAGTGCACATGCAGACAATGCACTTACCTTGATTCTGGAAAGCTGGTGGTGGGCCAGGGAGCTGCTCTGGGCCCAGCTGCAGCAGATACTGGGAGCTACGCTGGACCTCACCACTAGGAGCTGGTGTGGACTCAGAGTGGCTCCCAGACACTGCTGCTAGAGCAGCAGGGTTCCAAGATGAATGATGGGGGCTAGAGCTATGCCCAGGGCTGGTGCGTCCAAGTTGGTGAGGTAGAAAGCTGCCTATAGTGCCATCTGGAGGCAGTGGTGGCTTCTACACATCTACCTCACCCAGCCCAGCAAAAGGGGGAGCTGCAGCAGCCACCCGGTCCCTCCTGATAGGGTGATGGGGCAGTGGGTGTGCTCCACTCCTCCACATGGCTCCCTACAGGCAGCTGCCCCTGAGCCAGGCCAGCATGGAGGAGCCACAGCAGCCACTTGGCCCTTCTGGGTGCACGCCCCCCCAGGGGTGCCTTCAGCTTTGACCCACCACCACTGCTGTGCTCACTCTCGCCACCTCCAGCCTTCCTCCCACCGCTCAGGTGCACACTAAGGGAAGTTCTTGCACAGGGCAGGAAGTGGGGGGGGGGGCTGCAGCCTAGGGCACCATGAACCCTGGTGCCAGGCCTGGTCGTGCCAGGCTGAACAATGAGGAAATGGGATCCCCACTACCACAAGTGTCGCCCCCTCGCATATATTATAATAGCAAAGTCAACCAACTCTGAGAATAGTTAAATCCAGTGATTGGAGCTGTGAATGGATAAGACAGATCTTTCTACAAGCCTAACAAGCATCCCAGGTTTGCAGAAAAATCTTTATATATATATATATATATATATATATATATATATATATATATATATACACACACATACATACACACACACACACACACATTTTAAAACTTTAAATGATAAAAGATAAAGAGAAACCTTCAATGGACATTGCTAGGCAACCACAGCATTCTAGGTTTGGCATTGCTAAGTAAAGGAAGGTAGAGGGGGCAAGGCCCTTTCCAGGGCTGTTCTATTACTGAGGAGGCCTTATCAGGGCCAGGCCTAGTAGCAACAACTAGGTGACTTGATACCACCAAACTTGCATAATGGACCTGGCCTAGCTGTTTGCTACTGCTGAACAGCAGCCATCCTATGAAAGCCAGTGTAATGTAGCAGTGAGAACTTCGGGGGTGGGGGGGGGAGATCCACGTTCAAATCACCAGTCTGCCATGGAAACTCAATGGATGAGTCCTATACTTTCAGCATAATC
Organism: Heteronotia binoei; assembly: GCF_032191835.1. Taxonomy (NCBI): domain Eukaryota; kingdom Metazoa; phylum Chordata; class Lepidosauria; order Squamata; family Gekkonidae; genus Heteronotia; species Heteronotia binoei. Next base: position 71,307,229 of record NC_083223.1, read on the forward strand.
TATTTCACAGGGTTATTGTAAGGATAAAAAGGAGAAGAGAATAATGTAAACTACTCTAATCGACACTGTAGAGTAGGCTTGCCAATCCCCAGGTCCCAGCAAGGCTCCTTCCTGCCCCCAGTCAGCTGGCTGGTGGGGGGAAGCCCCGCCCCCAGAGGACCATGTGCATTTCCATCTCTGGAGGCTTCAATCTCCGATTGGAAAGGCTTCCTCTTGGGATGGTGTGTCTGTGTTACTTTGAAGAAGCTGGCAGCAACTCATGAGTAGAGAGGCCAATCCCTCGCTTCAGAATCACCAGAAATGGGGTGGGGGGGAGGGAAACGTCTGCTGAGCACTTCATTATTCCCTATGTGGAGATCGATTCTCATAGGGTATAATGGGGAACTGATCTGGATGTTTCAGGGGCTCTGGAGGAGCTGTTTTTTGAGGTAGAGGCACCATATTTTCAGTATAGTATCTAGTGCCTCTCCCCAAAGTACCCCCCAAGTTTCAAAACGTTTGGACCAATTCTATGAGCCCCAGAAGAAGGTGCCCCTATTCTTCATTATTTCCTATGGAAGGAAGACATTTAAAAAGGTGTGCTGTCCCTTTAAATGTGATGGCCAGAACTCCCTTGGAGTTCAGTTATACTTGTCACACCCTTGTTCCTGGCTCCGCCCCCAATGTCTCCTGGCTCACCCCCAAACCCCCCAGATATTTCTTGAATTGGACTTGGCAACCCTACTGTAGAGAAAGGCAGGGCATAAATGAAGTAAACAAATAATAACTACAGCTGAAGATGGGAGGTGGATAAAAGGTAGGCTGGTGAGTGGTTGAAAAGGAGAAAAGGAGATAGGGAAAGGGGAGAAGATATGGTGGTTGCCAGGAACAATAAAAGAGGAAAGAGTGTGGAATAGTGTGGGTAGTGGGATACAGGGGAAAGTGAGGTGCTCGCCCACAAATCCTTGAGAGTTCCCTACCATGCAATTGGGCCTGGCCCAGTGGCTGGCACCACATAACTGGGCCATAGTTTTCTTAGGAAGAGGTCACTGGGCAGAGAGAGGGAAAGCTGAAGACAGAGGGACAGATAAACGTAGGTTGACTGTTGGATGAGAAAGAAAGAAAGAAAGAAAGAAAGAAAGAAAGAAAGAAAGAAAGAAAGAAAGAAAGAAAGAAAGAAAGAAAGAAAGAAAGAAAGAAAGAAAGAAAGAAAGAAAGAAAGAAAGAAAGAAAGAAAGAAAGAAAGAAGGAAGCAGAAAAAAGGCAGAGGCTATGCAGATGACTGGGGAAGGCAATGGCAAACCACCCCATAAAAAGTCTGCCATGAAAACGTTGTGATGCAACGTCACCCCAGAGTCGGAAATGACTGGTGCTTGCACAGGGGACTACCTTTACCTTTTTATGGGGGCTTTCAGGAAAGAGGAAATAGTGGGAGAGGCAGAAATGAGATGCTTCCTGCAAGTCCTTGCAGGTTCCCTTCCCACTTGTTATTTATAATGTGGTTGCCAGCATGAAACTACACTCTTAGGGTCAGCTGCCATGCTACATTGGTATATGACAACAAGGCATCCTACAGACCACCTACATAATGTGGATAGTGCTTGCAGTCCCAGAAATTTCCCTTCAATGGGGCTAAGGACACTGACATGATTAAAGTATTTCAGGTGATTCCCAATACAAGATGAGAACTAAACATGGAGTGAAGGCGAACAAAGGTGAACTACAAGCCAGACCTTAGATAACAAGATCACAAAGGTTTAGTTCCATAGGAAGCATTTCCATGGATGGAAAGATTTCCACCTGTTATCTTGAATTCCCCCTTCTATTGCAGCCCCAAATGCTGCCCAAAATACTGTTTTTCTGGAGCCAGAAGCAGCACTGGGGGGATTTTTTGAGCTACAGTGGACAAGCAGGTGAGAAAGCTGCTGTCTGCATGCAGAAACTGTTCTGTCCACTGAAAGCATCCAGTAAATCCAAACCATAACTGTTTGAAAACCACATGCATGACGAACAATAGTAGGTTGCCATATGACACCTAGTATTACTTACAAATTATGCCATTCAACCCTCATTGTTTTATTGAGTTGTGTAGTGCAGGGACTGACAGATTCTTCTAAATAGATCTCTTGGTCACAGGCCACTGCTGTCTTTTACTCATTCTCTGTTCCCTGCACGTAACAAATGAATGTGCTATTCTACAAAATTATAGCAAATTGAACTTTTGTGAGACCACCATGCAGGACACAGGGGGGAAAAACCCCAGCAATGATATAACAGAAATTTTGAAGTAATCGAAAAAGAGTATCTCAGAGAAAACTTATACGCATTTAATTTGGTGGGGTAACTTGAGTAAATGGTAGGGATAACGATAACAGCAAGTGTGATGAGCCAAGAAAATAAGTCTGCTGGCTTCAATAACAGAGTTTCATCCTTGATCAATAAAAGATTCAGAGAGCTCAGAAGGAGTCACTTGATGAACCACTTTGAAAATCAGAAGAGTCATTTTGATTTCTTTCAAGCAGCCAACAAGACTGGCAAACAGCATAAAATAAGGGTTATATATCTTACAGCGCAATCCTAAACAGTTATTCCAATGCAAGCTCACTGGAATCAATGAGCTTAGATCAGTGTATATCTGCATGGGACTGCGCAGATAATCTCCTAGCATGAATAAGCAGCTTCCTCTTGGAGTTAATACATGCTTTGGTATCAAGAAAGTTGAAACATAAGAAAGCCATGAGCAATACAAAACAGACTTGGCTTTCTCTTTTCTTCTGGAGAGTAAGGGTCATGCAAAAACATTGCTGTAGCAAACCGCCCAGAAGACAGTCTAATGTCAGTTATATTCCTAAAACAGGGGTTCATGGGCACTGCATAGCATTGCCAGTCGGGGTGGGAGGAAGCCTTCTGGGAGTGGGGCAGAGGTCCGGACCACCTCCCCAAAGGAAGTGATGCCATAACATCAAAAACATCATGCAACAATGCTCTGGTTTTTGGGCAAACTCTATGGTAAAATCAGCATCAAATGATAGAGTTTTACCCCCAAACCAGTGTGTCCCTGTGCAAAAGTCTCCAAAGTGATTACATCATTTCCATGTGACATCATCACATCAGTGATGTCACTGTTGGGGGTGGGAACTGGGGAATGGCCACTCCTAGCACCACATCATCTGCCAATACATTTTGTGGGATCCATCTAGTGTTTTTAGGGAAAGGGCTGCTTCAAGTGGGATTTTTAGCCAGCAGGGCTTCTGATCAGCCCCTAGAGATCTGATCATCTGTGCAAATACAAATAACAATTGCTTCAGCAGCAGCTGTCACTATAGCATAAGGATCATCACTGGTTGACTGAAGGCAAGTTGTGTGTATACAAAAAAAATTAAACAAAATGTTCATTTAAAAAGGCATCCTCTTAAGTAGAGTTTCTACGTGAAATGGTAATGAGTTACTATTGGGGCTAGCATTGCCAGTCCCCAGGTAGGAGCAGGGCATCCTCCAATTTCGTGTGCTCTTTTCCACCACCAACCAGCTGGCCAACAGGGGAAATCCTGCCCCCAAACAGTGACAGCACCACACAGAAGTGATGGTATCACATTGAGGCATTGCATAGGGACACTATGGTTTGAAGACAAAACTTTACAGTTTGGGGGCAAATTTACCATAGAGTTTTGTCCTCAGACCACAATGTCCCACATGACAATGCTCCACCTCCCTCCTGGAAGGTTCCCTCCCATGCCTTTCCAGCAGAATGTGTATACCTGGCTACCCTAATTAGAATTATGCATTCCCTGATATTTTTGTGGTTTGTGCTGGTTCTTCTGGCAGCTATTTTGTTGTTTGCACCACCACACACAGAAGCCATTTTGTGTTTAGTGCCACCTCCTGCAGCAGCCATTTTGTGACTAGTTCCCACCATCCTGTGTCAGAATTCCAAAGGTTCTCACAGCCTCAAAAACTTTGGGTACCTCTGCCCTACACATTAGAATATCTATTCCAAATGTAACAGATCATATATGGATAATTCAGAGTCAGGCCGATTCCCCACTAGCCTTGTTTCGGTTTCGCACTCCTTTTTTCCCGCGGTTCTGCCCAATTGTATGCATTCTGCACAGGGTCACAGCTTGCCCCACCTCTTTCCCAAGTTCCCTCTGCGGCTCTAGGAGTCTCTAAAAAAAACAGATTTTGAAGCCATTGAGAGAGCTTGGGAAAGAGGTGGGGCGAGTTGCAGCTCCATAGCAGCATGTGCAACATCAGGCAGAAGCACCAAGGGAAAAAAGAATGTGAACCTGCGACAAGGCTAGTGGGGGATCGGCCTCAGAATTTTTATGGGAAGGACATAGCTGTACATCCTCCTGGCTAAAAACATGGATGTATGCCTAACATTATAGAAAAACAGAAAAAAGGACATATTTCCTGACTATTTCAAACAAGTGATCACTATGACAAATCTCATTTTAAATGCCCCTACAAGGGCTTTTTTTGAGCAGGAACGCAGTTCCGGCTGGCTTGGTGTCAGGGGGTGTGGCTTAATATGCAAATTAGTCCCTGCTGGGCTTGTTCTACAAACAAAGCCCTGACCCCTACTATTTAAGATGTGATGATTGCTACTAACTAGGAATACTCCTAACCTTCTAATCCCCAGAGAGGCCTTGAGCCGCCTTAGAGCATTATGCCAATTTGGAATCCTCCTGGAGAAGCTGCAGTCCCACACTATCTTAAAAAACATTTAGCAGTAAGCAACGCACAACAATCAGCGGCATTAAATGGGGACGTCTTTTTTGAACATTTATGGAGCACCCTTTGCTGGAAGAGTGACAATCGAAGCAGGACTTTTTAAAGTCGACAGCCTGCACATCGTGACTCCTTGTGGAAGAAATTTCATGAATTATGTTTTGTATTTTGTATATGCACTTTATTACATAGTAATTTGTAATAAATTGTTGTTCCTGTAGTGACTTCTCTCCTGTTGTTGCGTTAGGCTTTTGGGTGAGGCAGTGGGTGTCAAATATCATCTGGCCGCTCCTGTCATCAATTGTTACTAATTGTTATTACCAACTATTAGGCCTTCAACCCCTCCAGGACCGAATAACACCCCACCTGAGAAGTCTGATTTATAATTGACACTGGAACACCATGGAAATAGTAGGAAATAGTCTGAATACCATCATTTTTATAGTTATGGATGTTACAGGTTTTAAAGTTGATTTTATTGTTTGTAGCTAATACTGCAGCCCATCCTAAGTCCATTCACGGGAAGGGCAGGATAGAAAGCAAACCAAATAAATAAATAAATAAAAAGAGGACATCTGATAACCCTATAAAGTGCTATAGCAGAAAACAAAGACAAACAATGAAACAAAACAAAATTGATTATATTTAATTCATTATTCAATTATGAATATTTAATTCATTATTCCATACAAAACTTGCTTCACAACCAGGCTCGACAAAACTTTTATGAATAACAAAGGTGTCATTGCTATTACTTACTTTATCACCTTTAGGTCCCATAATGCCAGTTATTCCCCTTAACCCTGGAGGTCCCTGAAAATATAAAATATATTATGACCATGTAATCAGTGCCCTCGATTCATTATATAGTCACATGTTAGTTTTCAGATCATCTTTCTTTAGTGATATTGCCTTTGAATGCAATGACAAAAGGCCCCAACTGCTAAAGGTTATGTTCTCTAGAACACCACTAAGCTGAGATCCAGAATAGAGACTAACAATACAGGTGTGATTGTTAATTCTGGACCAGCAATGTTACACAATAGTATCATCTAGCAGGGGAGTCACAAATATCTAAGGGAGAGGGGTAATTCCACTCCCAACAATGGCTCATGAATCCTCTCCAATAGTAATCCCCCCACCCCCTCCACCTTGGCCATCCATTCACCATACCCTGGCCAATTTCTTATACTTCTCCCCACCCCCTTCACACCTTTTGGAAGATCAAGGGTTAAGATCTCAAGATGTTCTCACTCATAACAAAACTAGATTACACTCACTTTAGCAAATAGATGGAACACACAAAAACTCCCTCTGAAAACAATGGGACTTAAAATGGTTGCAATTAATTTGCCAAACTGGATTCAAAAGTCATGTTAATCATGATTAGTTTTATCTGGATCAGGGTCTACAGCTGATTGGTAATAATAACTAGTTAACTTACATTCTGACACCCACATACATGCACTGGATATAGGGTGCTTTCACACACACTAAATAACATCCTTTCAATCCACTTTCAGTGCTCTTTGCAACTGGATTTTACAGTGTGAAATGGCAAAACCCACTTGCAAATGGTTGCTAAAGTGGATTGAAACTGCATTGTTTAGTGTGTGTGAAAATAATAGTTTAGTGGACCCTACTCCTGTCCTACCACTTCACTGAGCAAAGTTTGATGACTTCCTTTAGCTTAATGAGCCTTCCACCAACTTCCTCAGGAGGAGAGTCATTTAAGTTAGAAGAAAGCTCTTTAGGCTGTAAGGAGGCTTCTTGGAGAAACAGAGACCATTTCCACAGTAGTGAAATTCCCCACATTGATGTTTTTAAAACTGCACATTATGTGAAATTTTCTGCAATAGATTCTTCCTCATAAGGGACAAACCCAAAGTTTTCTCCTTCTTGCCCTGCGTTTTCAGAACTTGCTAAAACTGGGGATTCCAAAAATGGGTTAATAAGGAGAAAACTTTGGACTTGCACCTGGTGATGAAAAATTTACTGTGGAAATTTTCATATAACATGCAGTTTTTAAAATGACAATGTGGGGAATTTCACTACTGCATAAATGGTCAGAGCTTGCCATGGGTGCCCTAGGTCAGAGTGCCCATAAACCTCCCCACCATGCTGCAGGGAGGAGGGAAAATTGTGCCTGCCCCCTTGTTCCCCACCACATTGCAGGGCGATTTCTCCCAACCTTCTCATCCCCCTTGCTCCCCAGTGCATCCAAGGGAGATAGAAAGATACAGCTTAACCTCCATCCATACCTCAGCGAGAAGTTACTGCCCACTTTCCTCTCCTCCTGGCAACTGGGTGAAGCCCAACGACAAGATGTAGAAGCACCCACCCTCCTTGTTCCCCATACCATCATGTGGTGTGCCAGGAAGCCCTTGCCTGCCTGCCTCCCCCCATCCCCCCCACCAAGTCAGGCAAAGTGAGGCAGAGTGAATTAAGAAGAGGCTGGACTGTCCCAACTACCTGATTGCCCTAACCACCTGAGTGAAGGAGGAATCAGGCTCCCCTATCACCCACCTAAGGCAGACCCCAATGCCACAGGAAGGTGGCCGAGTAGGAACAAAAGGCCAGAGGGTGGCAGGAGCTGGTATTCCTCAGCTTCTGGCACATTGAGCAATTGCCTAAGCGTTACCTAGTGGACAACCCAGGTCTATGGAGGATAGCTGGATCAATCCCACAAAACAGAAAACAATTAAAATGTTAATTAAAATGAAATACTTTACTGGAGGGCCTTGAGTTCCAACTTCACCTATGCCTCCTTGTTCACCTTCTTCACCCTAAAGAAGCAAATCAGTTCAAACACAACAAATCAAACACATTCTAAGATTGTAAGATTCAACATTTTATTATTCACTGGGGTATATACAGCACCTGTTTGCAAATGTATATCTGTGGTACATTAGTTATACATGCAACTAGGTTTGCCAGCTCTGGGTTGTCAAATACCTGGAGATTTTAGGAGTGAAGACAGTGGAGAGCAGGTGTGGGGAGGGGAGGGATCTCAGCAAGATATAAAGCCATACAGTCCACCCTCCAAATCAATCATTTATCCAGAGGAACTAATCTTGGACATCTGGTTAATAGTTGTAACAGTGGGAGCTCTCCAGGTGCCACCTGGGAGTCGCAATCCTACTACAGTGCAAATTAGTTTCTCTTGCACAGAAGCAACACCCATGCAGGACTAATGTCACATGGAGCGCAGCAGGTGGACCAATGTGTGGAGTATTGTTTCTTTTCAAACAAAGCTGATCAGAAGTGGAGCAGAAAGTGAGCTCCGAGTTAGAGAGATATCAACCAGGTGAGTTTTAAGGCAACTGTGGACAACAATTATTCCATTTTTAAGAAATGCATTATAAAATTAACCATTTCTCTACAAACTTCTGTCTCTCTACATAATTGTAACTTATTTCTCCTTACCTTATGGCCTTGTTTTCCTGGTTCACCAACCTCCCCTTTTGCACCCTTGTGACCCTAAAAAACAAGACCAAAATCCAGCACATAATTCTTTCACATCTGAAATGCAAAGCAGTTTCACAGCCAATCATGTAATTTTGTTCCAGGCCTCCTTTGCTTGCTGCCCACTAGAAGATTTGCACACACAGTATACCTTCTGGTGCATTCACCAGGCAAAGGAGGGATGCTGTGAATGTTAATAGCTTTGAAATGACTGTAAAAACTCATCTGTTTGCAGTTTTTATTTATAATCCTACTTCCAGAATTCTGTCTTTTAGAACTGGGCAGGAACCAGAGAGACTACAAGTCTAATTTCAAATGCTTAGGGCATCACTTTTTCAGTTTTTCTACAACTTCCTAATACACATTTAATTTGGGGAAATGCTTCAAGCTCTTAATCTGCTTATAAGCAAATGAAATGAGATACAGCCTGAAGCGGCTGATATAGGTCAAAAAACAAAGCAACGTCACGGAGAGCTGTCCTTTGACCTTTGTGCCACTGCTTAATTCAGCACAGACAGGAAGAAAAAGAACATTTAAATGGACATCCTTTTGGACTTTACAAGCCCATGGGGACAGCAGAGACCCCATATCCCAGATGCTTCAAACTCCAAAAGTGGAGATGCTGAGAGACTCGTGACCAATCACCCTGCACAGTGTGGCAAACTGCACTGTCCATCATAGCACTTTACAAAAAAACAAAAACCCTGGGTACCAACATTTTTCCTTTACAAGAAAAATAACAGCATTTTTATCCTTTCAAAGAAAAATCGTGCTTTTAATCAGTGATACCAAGAGAATATACTCTCCCCGCAGAATCCCTGATTCTAGTCTGGGACCGGTAAAAGTATAATTTTTCTTTAAAAGGCTGACAGAGATCTGCTATTCCTGCCAGATCTAACATGAACCTCCATAGGAATGTAGCCATAATTTTAATAACAGGCCAGTTCTAGGTCTGCTGCAGCCAGCATGACACAATCTATTTGTCATCAATTACAACACATTTAAGCAAAGCAGATTCTCTTACCTTCATGCCTATTAGCCCAGCATACCCTGGTCGGCCTGGTGGACAAGCATTGGGACACTGGAAAGGAAGCCACAAGTTAATAAGAATGAGTTTTAGGCACACTCATTTCTCCCAAAGAAAGATAAATATCTTACCAGTGGATCTCCATCATGAAGTCCAACGGTTCCCTGAAGTAAATAGATTAACAAGAGTTTAAAAAGTCACAGAAAGGGGAACAAAAAAAATTAAACCAATGTATTTCCTTATAGTCCCAACTGTCTGTTCTCCCTGGCCCATATTTACCAGCCCTATGAAACCATCTGTCCCTTCTGCTAAAGATAGGGAGGAGAATAAGATTGTCTAAATTTTGTCCAGTGCATCTTTTTGCCTCTGGCTCAGTTCTCATTTATTGTTATGTATACAATTTCCTTCTACTAACCAGTATATGTAACTTGTCACTAAAATCAACTGCTTTACCAGAAGACTGCAGAGTAGCAAATGTTATGCTTAATTTTTAAAAAGGGGCTTCAGAGAGAAATCGGAAAATTACAGGCCAGTGAGCCTAAAGCCTGTCCCAGACAAATTAGTAGAAACTGTAATTAAAGACAGAATTGTTACGCACATAGAGGAACAAACCCTACTGAGAGAAAATCAGCATGACTTCTGCAGAGAGAACTTCCAGTTTACCAGGCTTTCAGAGCTCTTTGAGAAAGTGAACAAATACATAGATAATGGTGACCCCATAGACATCACACACTTAAACATCAAAAAGCCTTTTGACAAGTTGCCTTACTGAAAATTCATGAATAAGCTTAGCAGTCATATGATATGAGGACAGGTCCTCTTGTGGATTAAAAACTGATGAAATGGCAGTATCGCAGCCCAGGATATGCTTCCCTTTGGGGTTGGGTGGGGGGGAGAGAAGGCACAGCCCTAAAAAAGACAATGCCCTACTACGGAGCTGAGAAGACAGCCAGGGGAAAGAGCAACAACAAGGGCAGAGCAGACAGGAGTCTGTGGAGCAAATGACTCTTCTTAGATAAAGTCCTCCTTAATAAGAAAGGCCTGCTCAGGAGCTGGAAGAAGGAAATGTACAAGGAGTGACCAAGGAAAGAGAGATAAAAGGTCCCAGCTGAAGACAGTAAGGCAGGCAGCTGGCAATGAACCATATGGCAATGCCTATATATTTCAAGTAGAAGGCAGAGGCAGCTTTCTGCTAGGTAACTAAAAATATATCATAACGTGCAGCTTGAGCTAAGGGACATCACCAGAGTGCCAGCATCTGGCAAGAGAAAAGAGTATGTGGGAACTGGGTGAAGGCTGAGCAAATGGGTCACAGTCACAGCGAATGTCTGGCAGACTGTTTTGAGAAACTGGAATTGGCACAGATCACAGGATCAAAAGAATAGAAAATGCTTACAAGGAGAAACTACACATTTAAACTTATGTCTGCTGGGCAGTGATATTCCAGGAAAACAAAACAATGGAGGAGGGATGGTAGCTCAGTGGTAGAGCATCTGCTTGGTAAGCAGAAGGTCTCAGGTTCAATCCCTGGCATCTCCAAAAAAGGGTCCAGGCAAATAGGTGTGAAAAACCTCAGCTTGAAACGCTGGAGAGCCACTGGCAGTCTGAGTAGACAATACTGAATTTGATGGACTAAGGGTCTGATTCTGTATAAGGCAGCTTCATATGTTCAATGGCATACCAGACATTTGTGCATGCTTAAAGCATGAAGTTTCTTTTCTTGGGTAAGTTTTTTTTTTTCTTGGTAATGATGTAATGCATATCTGCACTTGTCTGAAAGTTGCTTACTGAAATGTATAAAAAGTGGATGCAGACACAACAGTTTTGGACTTCAGGGGATCTTTGTTACCCTGGAGTCCCCTTTGTTGCAATAAAGCTCTATCTGCTTTTGGAATCTTCCTGCTGTGTTCTTCATTGGGTGTTGGCACGTGAGACAATAAGCCCATTTGGGCAACATTGGGAAGAAGCTATGGTTAGGTTTGATGCACCAAGTTTTCCCAGAGGCTTAGTTACATTTCTGGCCAAGAAGGAAGCCAGAAGGAATGTTCCCTAACAGACCCGGGCCGATTGGCTTTCACCCTAGCTTAATCCTGCAGAAAGGCTGCAGCAGCCAGGATACAAGTACTCAGACTAGGAATCTTGGTCTAGCACCTAGGTGGAAGTGATAAGAGGTGAACTGGCCAGGCTATAAAGTGGTGCCTAATGTCTGGATTTGACATTGTAAAGCAAGCAATTCAAGTGCAAGCTTCAGAGTCCTGAGTGGGCCCTGGCTCTGGGGGGCTTCACAGACAGAAAGCAGAGAATAGGAATAAGCAGACAGTTCTCACAATGGAGGAAAAATAAGCAGTGAGGTCCTATGAGGTGAACTGGCCAGGCAACATAGTGGTAGCCTGGAAGAAAATAAACAGTGGGGTCCTACAAGGATCAGTAAATGGGGCCAGTGCTTTTATTTTTAATATTAAATCTGCTAACTTACCCTTGGGCCGGGAGGTCCTGGTAGTCCTGAAGGGCCTCTTTTTCCAGAATCACCCTAAAACAAGTGTTATCAGTCCACATTAATGAGCTATTAAACAGATATATAGATATCTAAGCTTGTTATAAATAAGCATGAAGCAACTACAGAGGAGACCAGTAATAAAACTTCAGAGTTCAAAGTCTGAGAAAATTCACATTGCAGAAAATAAAAAAATAAAAAAATGACATGAGGAATAGACACACTTATCATCCCTCTTATCTCTTTCATAAAGGATACACAATCATTTAATATGGAACATTATTATTAATGTCTTAGAATTCATGGCTGCAGCCATTATAAGACAAAGAACTGAATAACCCAACAACAGTCAGAGTTAGGTATAGGGCATTAGAAGCTCCACTGAGCTACATTTCATTTACCTTTTTCCCCCACAAAAGTAGTTAGTCTCTGATTCAGAGAGAAGGGTGAGGTATAAATCTGCAATTCTTCTTCTTCTAGACCTGGGTTCAAATCCCCAGTCTGCCATGAAGCTTATTAAATGACCACAGGTCAGTACTACTTTTCAGACTAACCCATCTCACAAGGTTATTGTGATGCAAAAATGGGGAGAAAGGGGATTCTGTGTGCCACACGGCTTCCCAGAGGAAGGATGGAATAAAAATTAAAATAGATATGTATTCATATGCAATGCAAGTACATCAGTTTAGCATACATCACCTGGGAGTTTTAATTATACTAACATAACTACTTGATTTGAAGATTGATGGTGGGTGTTTAAACCCTCCTGAATAACAGTAAGATGTTCATATTAGCAACTTACTACATGAAGCTCACCCACATGCACAGTGAACAGCCATCTCTCTAACTGAGTCATATTATGAAACAGGCCTGGTGTCATATCCGCAGGAATCAGAGCCCAGGAACCAGAGCCCGGGGGGAGAAGGGGTGGAACACAGCCACTGACTTAAGCATGCCAGCAGCTCAAAAACATGGCAGAAGGAGATGCCCTGGCAGTTGGTGAGGACATGGCAAAGGCAGATAGAAGGAAGTACAACTAGAGCCAGTTCCTGAAAAGGAAAGACCAACTAGAGTCCAAAGGCCTCCTTGGGAGAAAAGATCAACTCAGAGTAGGCACTTCAGAAACTGGGTGGGTCAAAGCAAAGGAGGATAAAAAGGGAAGCTGAGGGAAGTAGAGGGGAGGTTGCTGATTGGGACTAGCTAAGAACAGGGAATACAAGTAACCAGACTGGCCTAAACTCTCTACAGTCGGTAAGGACACAGGACTTCCCTGCTCCAGGCAAATGGCATTCCTAATCAAGATGGCAGTAATTGTAGCTACCTTTTGTGGAAGTCCACAGAGCAAGCAATTCTACACTGTCTGACTGGGATAATCTGCCTGCCATATTTGATAACACCCTTGTAAATACAGTGACCTAGTCCTTAGGATTTAATTATGGGTTGCTCAGGATCAATGGATGTTGGAACACATCTATGTTAAACATTTATAAATGGCAAAAAAAACCCAACTATACACTGGTTTCTTGGATACTCACAGAAGGTCCAACTCTGCCCACTTCTCCAGGAAGTCCTGCTATACCAGGGGGACCCTATATTGGAAAATGTATTACTTTAGCTGATGAAATTGTGTATGAAACAGCCAAACCCGGGAGATAAATAGCTTCCTAAGCAGAAAAAGTTGCCAACAACCATTTGAACAAAGGGTTACATCTACATAGGCCCATGACATGAAGATTAAACTTAGGTCATTTAGCTGTAATACTGTGATCTGTTGTTCAATTAAGTGTTAACAACTGATAAAATACAACTTACAGGAGATCCAGGAATTCCTTTTCCCTGCCAAAAAATAATATTAAAAGTTTAGGATATTTTTATATTTGTGTACATTTGAATGTCATTACATGCCAACATTAGGAACATTTAGAATGTGACTATACAAGCTTTATTTTAATATGCCTAGGTATTTGGAATAGATGAACAGCATTAATATTATTTTTGTAGTACATGTTGATTTATAAAGTAATCAACCTTTCAATAGATAATCTATTGGCCAAATTGAGACATTTTTAGTCTCAGACTAGCTTTAGAGTACAACTTTAAAGTATACCTCCATCCCTACAGCTGGGATGACTGAAGAAAATGAGTGTGCACAAGTTTTGCTAGGTGAGATGTAGTGAGATGGTAGTTCACAGTCAAAAAAAAAAGCCCACTGGGTGTATAGGAGAGGGTGTCAGATGTCATGAGCCCTGACGAGGAGGAGCTGGAAGGGTTAACAGACCTGGAAGAGTTGCCAGCCAGTTCCTCAGCTATTTTTATTATTATTATTATTATTTATTTAGAATTTATATCCCGCCCTTCCCACAAGTGGCTCAGGGCGGCTTCCAACAATAAATCCGACACAAAAATTAAACAATATTTAAACATGTAAGGAATTAAACATTTAAAAACAGATAAAACCTTAAAAATTAATAAATATTCCAAATATATAAAAAGAAATCTGGCAAGTTGCATTAAATTCTCAAGCTAGGTGTAAGCTAGCCAGAAGAGGGTCGTCTTACAGGCCCTGCGGAACTGAACAAGGTCCCGCAGGGCCCTCACCTCCTCCGGCAGCTGATTCCACCATGTAGGGGCCATAACAGAGAAGGCCCTTTCTCTGGTGGATTTCAAGCGGGCTTCTTTTGGCCCGGGATAGTAAGGAGATTTTGTGTTTCCGACCTCAGTACTCTCTGGGGAACATGTGGGGAAAGACGGTCCTTCAGGTAGACAGGTCCCAAGCCATATAGGGCTTTAAAGGTGATAACCAGCACCTTGTACTGGACTCGGTATATCACTGGGAGCCAGTACAGGGTCCGGAGACCCGGCTGAATGTGTCCCCACTTTGGGAGACCCAGTAACAGCCAGGCCGCGGCATTCTGCACCAGCTGCAATTTCCGAGTTCGGGACAGAGGCAGCCCCATGTAGAGGGCATTACAGTAGTCCAACCTCGAGGTGACCGTAGCATGGATCACTGTTGCTATGTCATCTCGCTCCAGGAAGGGGGCCAACTGCCTTGCCCGCCTAAGGTGAAAAAACGCGGACTTGGCAGCGGTTGCTATTTGAGCCTCCATCTTTAAGGAAGGCTCCCCCAAGCTCCTGACCCTGTCCGCCACTATCAGCGGCGCACCGTCAAAGACTGGTAGGGGGATTCCCCCTCCCGGGCTGTGGTGACCCAGGCAAAGGAGCTCTGTCTTCGCAGGATTAAGCTTCAGCCCGCTCAGTCTGAGCCACTCAGCCACGGCATGTAATGCCCGATCTAGATTTTCCAGGACGCAGGTCGGCTGGCCGTCCATCAGTAGATAGAGCTGGGTGTCATCAGCGTACTGGTGACACCCTAGCCCGTACCTTCGGGCAATCTGGGCAAGAGGCCGCATATAGATGTTAAATAACAAAGGGGGAGAGAACCGCCCTTTGGGGCACACCACAATCGAGTGTGCACCTCCGGGATAGCTTCCCCCCAACTGCGACCCTTTGTCCCCGACCTTCCAGGAAAGAGGAAAGCCACTGTAAGGCCAACCCCTGAATCCCCGCGTCAGCGAGGCGACCCTTCAGTAGCCGATGGTCGACCGTGTCGAACGCAGCCGACAGGTCTAATAGCATCAGCACCGCCGAGCCGCCCCGATCCAGATGCCATTGAAGGTCATCTACTAGGGCAACCAGCACCGTCTCCGTCCCATGTCCCGGGCGAAAGCCGGACTGAAATGGGTCAAGGACGGAAGCATCCTCCAGGAAAGTCTGTAGCTACATCGCCACTGCCCTCTCAATAAGTTTGCCCAAAAAGGGCAAATTTGAGACCGGCCGATAATGTGCCAATTGGGCCGGATCTAAAGATGGTTTCTTTAAGAGGGGACGGACCACAGCCTCTTTGAGCGGCGTTGGAAAATGCCCTTCCGTCAGGGATCTATTTATGATATCCCGTACAGGATATCTAAGATCACCCTGGCAAGATTTAATGAGCCAGGAAGGGCATGGGTCCAATTTGCAAGTTGTTGGGCGAGCAGATAAGAGGATCCTGTCAACTTCCTCCAGGCTGAGGGGGCTAAAGCCATCCAGAGTATAATCTGAAGACAGGCTCGGGGCCTTGGTTTTGCTAACTGTCTCAAAATTGGCAGGGGGGTCGGGGCGGAGTGACGCGATTTTATCCACAAAAAAATTCGCAAAAGCCTCGCAGCCTATTTCCAATTCAATAGAATTTAGTCTGCCTTGCGGCAGCGTTGTGAGTCCTCTAATTATATCGAATAATTGTGCCGGGCACGAAGTTGCGGACGCAATCTTAGCCGCAAAGAATGCTTTCTTTGCGGCTTTGATTGCCATCTCATAGGCCTTTAAACTCTCTCTATAAGATGTTCGGGTCACTTCGTCTCGAGTACGCCGCCATTGCCTCTCCAGTCGTCTGAGTCCCCGCTTTTGTTGCCGTAGCTCCCGGTTAAACCAGGGCGACGGCTTCGGGCGGGGACGCAGAGGGCGCTTGGGTGCGACCTCCTCGATGGCCCTGGAGAGCCCATCATTCCAGGACTCATCCAGGGAATCGCCAGTGGGCCAGGTGTCCCGTAGAGCCATTAGGAACTGTTCCGGGTCCATCAGGCTCCGCGGGTGAGCTAAAATACGCTCTCCGCCTAAACAGCTAAACAAACAGCAGCTGGCCCATCAATCACTCTCCAGACACCAGTGTCAGCTGTTGATGATCAATTTCTTCCAAGCTCTCCTCCTCCCATCTCAAGAGTTCAAAGCAGGCTCCGGAAAGAACTTTCAGAGTGAAGACATGAGGCATGCCGATGCTGCAGATGATCTCTCAGCCCTGAGTTCTAGCAGAGTCACTGCTACCCAGGGAGCAGGCTGATTGAGACTCCTATATAGCTCCCACCCAGGACCTGGTAACCTTGTGGAAGCACCAAGTCTATTCTCTGACTTGCATCCATGCTCCTTCCTGGTCTGCTTGATTTTCTTGGCACTCTGATCTTTTGGCTTTTGGACATTGACTTCTGATTCCAGTTTCTATATTGGTGACTTGGTGATTCTGCATTGGTGACTTGGCTCCTGCTTGACTTTCTGGACTTTGACCTTGGATTGGCTTTGGACTCCTGCCTGCCTGCACCCTGAGAACGTGACATCAGGATTATTCCTATGTGTGCACTGATGAGTCACACATAAGGTGGAGTTGCAAAGATGAACACACGGACCTGGGGTAAGAAGACACTACTACTTCCATGCATTCTGGGGTTACTTCATGGGGACAATGATTTGGGGAAGAGGGTTTTATTATATATACACGCAGTCAGTTGCCAACGAAATGTATTATTTGTTTACCAGCTATGCACCTCTAAGCTGATGTCACCCTGATTTGGAAGTTGTCATTGACAACCCTACATTGGAAGATCATAGCAAAAATAGCACATGTGGATTCTTGCTAGAAAATTATGCACAGGGATATAGTTGATGAGAGCTCCCTAGCCAGCAGTGATTATTTGCATGAAAAGGAAAGGTCCCGTGTGCAAGCACCAGTCGTTTCCGACTCTGGGGTGACGTTGCTTTCACAACATTTTTCACGGCAGACTTTTTATGGGGTGGTTTGTCATTGCCTTCTCCAGTCTTTTACACTTTCCCCCCAGCAAGCTCATTTTACCGACCTCGGAAGAATGGAAGGCTGAGTCAACCTTGGACCGGCTACCTGAATCCAGCTTCCGCCGGAATCAAATTCAGGTTGTGAGCAGAGAGTTCAGACTGCAGTACTGCTGCTTTACCACTCTGTGCCACGGGGCTGCTTTTATTTACATGAAGGAACATTAAAATATATTATATGGTACAGTACAGAACTTTATTTCCTCTGGGCTAAAACATTGAGAACCAGGGTAGCATAGTGGTTAGAATGCCAGATTAGGATCTGGATGACTAGTGTACAAATCTCCACTGCCATGGAATCTTGCTGTGTGACTGTATGCCAGTTACACAATCTCAGTCTAAACTACCTCACAGGACTGCTTTAAGCAGAGATCCTGGGTATCCCACTATGGCAGGAGACTTCCCACCCTGCACTTACCATTCCCCACCACTTGACAGAGCAGCATGGGGAAAATTGCAGGGGAGGGGAATTGACATCACACTGACCCCTTGACATCACTTCCTGTGTGAACCAGAAATGATGTCATCACATCGGCCCAATGCTGTAGGATTCACTCAAAGTTTAACAATATGATTTTGGTCAATCCTAGAATGCTGCACCAACACAATTACACATTCAGTTCATGCCAGAAGTGAGGTAATGGTGTTGGCCTGATACCAGTCAGGTAGGTATCCATTTACCACAATCTCCCTCTGGGTGCTAGCACTGATCTGGCAAACCTATTTACAAGGATAAAATAGAAGAGAGGAGATCAATTCAAGCTTCTTTGAATCCCCACTGGGCAGAAAGATAAGATATAAATGAAATAAATAAATGAACAGATATTCCCATGAAGATATATATATATATTTAAAGGGCAGTAGCAGCCATACAAGTCCACTTCTCATTTGGACTGAGGTCATAGTGCACGGTGACAGTGGGTTTTAAACTATGCCCAGTGCTGTTTCAGTTATTGAAACTAACAGATCCAATGCAGTTGTTAGTCCTGGAAAGGACAGATCCCTCAGACTGAGGTATCTTTTGGCCTTCACCCAGTGGTGTGCTGAAGCTGGCTCATGCTAGCTCATAAGAACCAATTGTTAAATTTTCAGGAGTTTTGAGAGCTGGTTGAAAACTCATCAGGAGCCCTAGGATGCCTTCCTATTGCAGTCAGTAGTGCTGAATCTGAAAGAGGTTTCAGTTTAATGAATATAATTTGAACAAAGGTAAGAAATAATTCAACAGTAGATCACATATTAGATTGAATAACAATAAATTTATTGGGAGAAGACTTAGTGGATTGGCCTTGCAGCTCCATTTGTCAAATCATGGTTGAATTGCTACAGATACTAGAGTTCAGCAAAAATCAATGAAAGCATTCTCTGAGAATCAATTGGCTATATGGAATTTACAATAAAGAATAGTGTATATATTATTATTATTGTCAACTGTGTGCTACAAGTCTTTTATATCAGAAAAATTTATTTTTTTCAGTATTAACATTTATTAAGTGTGCATATATCAACTTTTTTATACATCTCAAATAAATACATTTTGTTCTTTGCTTATTACCTTCTACAAATCGAACTGAATACTAACAACAAATAAATAAACCCTGTCCTCTTTATCTTATTTCCTTTCTTTATCCAATTTCACCCGATCCCTGTACCACTTTTCATAATTCTTATTCTAATCATAATTCTATTCTTTCTTTTGTTTCCAAAACTTCTTTACTACTTCACGGACTTCCATCTTTTCATACTTAATTTTTAAAACTCTGTCTTCTCTCATGCCTGCAAAAGAAAGCTGGACAGGGTTACCTCCAGAACTGGGTGCTGCAGAAAAATCTCTACAGTCGGAAGTCTAGGGGGGCACACCCACCACCTCCTTGCTACTCCATTAGCTTTAACTTCATTACTCATTTTCCATTCCCATTTGTCATATCTTTATCCTATCTTCTAACTATATACATATTCTCCTATTAATTCTCCGCAAGAAAACATAATTTCCTGATTCAAAACATAATTTCCCAATTCAAACTCTTCCAGACTTTAGTTTAATTACACTGTCTATTAGTTCCTTGCCAGATGCCTCATTATATGCAGTAAAAGTTTGATTTTTCCATATTGACCACAAGATGGCCTAGTGGTAACCATCTACACAGAATTCCTTTGTCACATAGAATCTTTGTTGTTTCTTTCAGTCTCCTCCTTGCATTAATTACTTCAGCTGGGATATCAGGAAACAAAAAAACTACTGTGTCTTCAAGGCACAGTCCTTGTTTTTCCCTGGCAATTTTAAAAAGTGTTCTTTATCTGTAGTTGTTTAAATTCAACAACAATGTCCGGGGAAATGTTGTCAGGAGCCTTTTTGGAAATATTTAATCGGAAGGCAGAGGTGACAATCTCTTGGTCTCCTTCTGTGAAAAGAATCTGACTCAGCCATCTATTTAAAGCTGTAGTAAGGTTTTCTGTCTCTCCAAAATTTACAGATATTCTACGAAGTTTGGCCTTTCTTTCTCTTAATTTTAACTCCTGGAGTATAATCTTATTTTTGGCCCAAGACTCAAAATCCTTGAAGTTTTTCAAATCCTCTGCTGTCTTTTTTGCCATCTGATGTGCACCTTCAGTTTTCTTATCCGTTGTTTTCAGCACTGCAGTGAGTTCATCCAATTTCTTAATTGGTTCAACTGACTGTTTGAAAAGTCAAAATTAATTTTTAATTGTCCAACCTCTCTACTAAGAGACCTTATATCACTCTTAATTTCATTCTTTATTTCTGTTAAGGCATGCAATATCTCAGTCTGTTCATTTGGGGAGGGTTACTCCCTTCTGCCACCATTTCCTCTAACAGAGAAGTCTCCAAGTCAGAATCTTCAGATTCTTCTAAGTCAGTTTTATCCTTTCTAGAAGGTCTATAGGGAGGGTTTTTAGCACCTTTTTTTTGCTCTAGTCCTTCCCATGCTTGACTTTGATGTTCTTTCCAAAATTGGCCGTGTTTTCTGGGAGTAGTCGTTAATCTTCTGCAGGAATAGCAGGAGTGTAGGAGGGATGCAACCGTCCTGAAGCTCAGTCACCACCACCACCACCACCACCCCATATATATATAAGTACATAAGTTATGTACTTATATATATGCATACTTCCCACCCACCCTCCGCCCCAGAAGAGCTGGTTATTAAATATTTATTAGCTCAACACTGCCTTCAGCCTACCATTTCATTCTGTGCACTATGGCTAACTATGCATGTTTATCAGCCCCACTACCATGTGTACAAAGTCTGGGACTCATTTATATTATCTTACACACGCTTGAAAATACCCCTAACATATTTACTCAAATGCAAGACTATGTGTTTTCCAAGTATACCATCAAATAAAGACAGAGTCATTGTACTGATTTTCAGGCTCCAATTATCAGGTGCCAGAAGTCAGGCAAGGTAGGGTTGTTCAGTCGAGGGTCAGGAGTCCAGAAGTCAGGCAAGTCAGTGGCTTAGCATCTGTCATACTAGTTGTGTCCATGCCAACAGCCTGTCTGGGCTGGTTTTTATAGCCCCATGCCTAAGGGTCATGCTTGCAGCCAGCTGCTCAGAACCAATCCTGCAACTACTCATCTTTGTTTTCAGCAAGCAGCTGGAACTGGGCCAGGAGGCATGCAATTTGCCATTTTGTCTGTAGCTCTGTTCTCATTCTCTGTCTGCAGCGCTCTAAGGGTGTGGGGGATACTAGTGAGCTGTGAATGGCCAACTGAGGCTCACCTGCTAAATCAGGACTAGAGGATGTCAGTGGCTCTACACCAGCTGTTAGCTGCAAATCCTGACAAATCTGCAGCTCATTTCCCTGCTGGTCAGCTTCTGTTAACTGAAGACTGGCTACAGCAGCTCCTCTTATCCTGAGGAGTCCTTTCTATCGCTGAGCCCATGACAGTCATCTTACATCTGCATGCAAGCAACAGTTATGTCCAGTATTATTGTTGTTGTGTATATAAAATTTTGTGAGGTGATATCTAACATTCAGGGTCCTCTTCCTGCTGAGTAAATATGGTAGTTTTAAGAGGTACGTGAGAAATTGTAGTGATGAGGGGCTCAACAATTTCCACAGTATGTCCTTTAAATCTCTAATGGCAAGTCTTCTACAGTGTCAGCAGCATTAAAAATTTACTTTCTACTGTTAAATACCTGAAGTTTTATTTTGAAGGCTGCTTCTGAAAGCTGAGTTACAAAAGCTAAGATGAGTGAGAGAAACTATATCTGCTCTGTAGTGATTTCAAGATAACAGCCCTTCTTTTTGTCCTGCTTTTTTTTTAATTTTAGTGTGACTGGAAACTTCTTCAGGAATTCTGAAAGAGGGTTTGTCCCCTGCCTTTTCACTTTCTAACAAAAAGCATAGTATTGATCTGGAAGTAGAGATAATATAAAATCCATTACTTACAGGAAGTCCACGGCCTCCAGGTAATCCAGGTTCACCCTGTAAATACATTTTATATTACTTATGAGGACAAAAGCCACCTGTGCAATGAACAGAAGAAAAAAATGCTGTATATTACTAAGCACTGGATTCTTTAATAATACAACCCTGACTCAACAGCTAATAAAATAATCTTGGAAACTTGTAAAACAACTTCAAGCTTCAAAATCTGAAAGAAAATCTGATAATAGGAATTAATTTTACCTTTTGTCCTCTTGGACCAACTGGGCCTAATGATCCATCAGGTCCCGTCAATCCCTTGGAAAATGAGATATTCAGTTTTAGTGCACTAATAATCATAGTCTTTTGTTCACAACAAGAAACTGTTTATAAAATGCTAAAGGTTCTAAACTATGTCAGTGGCTGAATCTCACATTTTATGCTTAAACAGGACACAAAAAATCTCCCACAAAACAATGAAAAATACTGTCTAGATTCAATCTCGCTGTTGTCCAGATCTGATGTGTATGTGGCATTTTAATAACCACTAATTCACTGCCACAGTTCAATATCAAGTTAGGCATCCTTTTCAGTCCCACTGAAATCAACTGTAAATTGGATTGTGACTTTAGATGTTGCCATAAATTCTAAACATGACCCACCAAAGAATAAAATATTATGAGAATGAATAGATTTGGACAATTTCAAACAATGTATGTGAAGAAATTTCATTATTTAATAACTGTTATTCTAGAGGAAGTGATTTGAAGACCCTTCTGTAAATACATTTTTAATTTATATTTTACCACAATGAGTGATTAAAAGGAGAGGTGAGCAGCATCCAAGAAACAAAGCATCATGAATGCATTTAAAACAGGGGAAAATGTTGAAGACTAATGCATTTTATACTCCAATAAGTGAAAGAAATAAAAACCAATTGTTTTACAAGAGCACTGGGATAGTGGAACAGAAACAAGCCCTGAACGGAAACATGATTCTGATAACTGATTATAGAAAGTTTCTCCTGCCCATCCCCATTATTTACCTATAATATAGTGGGGTTCTATAAATGGCAGAGTCTTGGAGTAAGTGATAGCAAGCTCTTTAACAGGAATCACATAGTAAAAGGTTACAGTACAAGACTAGGGATGGGGCCTGCCAGCCCAACTTATATACATCTCTGGATTTCCGTGCTAGCACATTATTGGGTCATTCAAACTGGTGGGGGCTTGTGATTGGTCTAGGGCTGCAGGGGTTTGAATCCTGCAGCCCTTTGTTCCCAAGTCCCCAAGCTCAGTCCGCCTGGCTCCAATGAGCCCAGCGGGACCATCCAAAGTCTTCCCTTGAGTCCACTTACATAACATTACCTTTACTTGAAACCATGTTCACAAGATTCATCTACACACTGCCATGTTAGTCATATTCATAAATATATGACCATTGTTGCACAGTCCTAGTAATGGAAGTAAAAGGATACATATAGGAACCACCAAATTACCACTACCTATATATATCTCAATGTCCTGGACAACCATAACAGTGAAATCGCTGACCTTGAGCCAGACAACCTGGAGTGTGAAGTCAAATGGGCCTTAGAAAGCATTACTAACAACAAAGCGAGCGGAGATGACGGTATCCCAGTTGAACTCTTCAAAGTCCTAAAAGATGATGCTGTTAAAGTGATACACACATTATGTCAACAAATTTGGAAAACACAACAGTGGCCACAGGATTGGAAAAGGTCAGTTTATATTCCAGTCCCAAAGAAGGGTAATGCCAAGGAATGTTCAAACTATCGCACCATTGCACTCATTTCACATGCCAGCAAGGTCGTGTTAAAGATCCTACAAGCTAGGCTTCAGCAGTATGTCAATCGGGAACTAGCAGAAGTTCAAGCTGGGTTTCGGAGAGGTAGCGGAACTGGAGATCAAATTGTCAACATTCGCTGGATAATGGAGAAAGCACAGGAGTATCAGAAAAACGTCTATTTCAGCTTCATTGACTACGCTAAAGCCTTTGATTGTGTGGATCACAACAAACTGTGGCAAGTCCTTAAAGAGATGGGAATACCGGACCACCTCACATGTCTCCTGAGAAACATGTATAAGGGTCAAGAAGCAACTGTCAGAGCGGGATATGGAACAACTGATTGGTTTAGAATAAGAAAAAGAGTTCGACAAGGATGTATATTGTCACCCTGCTTGTTTAATTTATATGCAGAATACATCATGCAGAATGCTGGCCTGAATGAAGCAGAAGCCGGAATTAAGATTGCTGGGAAAAACATCAACAACCTCAGATATGCAGATGATACCCCTCTAATGGCAGAAAGTGAGGAGGACCTAAAGAACCTCTTGTTGAGGGTGAAAGAGAAGAGCACAAAAGTAGGCTTGAAACTCAACATCAAAAAAACTAAGATCATGGCATCCGGCCCCATCACACCATGGCAAATAGAAGGGGAAGACATGGAAGCAGTGACAGACTTCACATTTCTGGGATCCAAGATCACTGTGGATGGTGACTATAGCCATGAAATTAAAATATGTTTGCTCCTTGGGAGTACAGCTATGGCGAACCTGGGCAGTATAATAAAAAGTAGAAACATCACCCTGCCAACAAAAGTCCTTATAGTCAAAGCGATGGTATTCCCAGTAGTAATGTATGGCTGTGAGAGCTGGACCATAAGGAAGGCCAAGTGAAGAATAGATGCTTTTGAGGTATGGTGCTGGCGAAGGATTTTGAGAGTTCCTTTGACTACAAGAAGATCAAATCAGTCAGTCCTAAAGGAAATCAACCCAGACTTTTCCCTGGAAGGTCAGATGATGAAACTGAAGCTCAAATACTTTGGCCACCAAATGAGAAGGGAGCACTCCCTGGAGAAGATTCTGATGCTGGGAAAGACAGAAGGCAAAAGAAGAAGGGGACGGCAAAAGATAAGATGGCTGGACAGTGTTACTGATGTAACAAACACGAATTTGAGCAGGCTTCAGAGGAAGACAGGAGGGCCTGGCGTGACTTTGTCCATGGGGTCACAACTGTGTGACTGAACAACAAAACAATAAAAAATATCTTACATTTTAGTTCCGCCTTTTCTCTGGGCAGTGTACATTGTTTCCTCCTTCCTCATTTAATACTCATTACTACCCTGTGAGGAAGGATAAGCTGAAAGAGTATGATTAGCCAACATCACCCACTGAACTTCTGGGCTGAACAAGCACTGGAACACATCTCCTCAGCCTTAATCTGCAGCTCCAACCATTGCATCCTACAGGCTTTCAAAGAAAAACTAATTGCTCATACACTCAATATGGCTTATGATGCAGACACAGTAAACCTTTCAAGCAAGAATGGTAGAGTTACCAACTTCCAGGTCCAGCCTGGAGATTCCCAGAATTACAGCTGATCACCAGTCTACAGATCAGCCCCTCTGAAGAAAATGGCTGCTTTGGAGGGTGAACTCTATGGCATTATAGCCTACAGTGGTCCTTCTCCATCCCAAGCCCTGTTCTCTCCAGGCTCCACTCCAAATGTACAGGGATTTCCCATCCTAAAGCTCACAGCTCCAAAGAGTGTAGAATATTCAATTCCTAGGATGAGGGGGCAAACCTGGGAAGTGCTCTGATGGCCCAGAATCCAGAAAGCAAAAGATCATAACCCAAGATTCAATAAGAATAGTTTCTGGTAATATCACTAAAGAAATGCATCTGCATGAGGGAACGTATGCTTGAGATATATAAGTACATAAGAAGAACCCTGCTGGATCAAACCAATGATCCTTCTAGTCTAGTATCCTATCTCACGCAGTGGCCAACCAGTGGAAAAGAACAAGAGTCCAGTAGCACCATAAAGACTAACAAAATATGTGGCAGAATATGAGCTTTCATGTGTCACTGCTTATTTCTACTGATACTCTTGCGGCCAACAAGTTCCTCTGGAGAGCCAACAACAGAGCAGAAAGGCCAAGACTTTCCCCTATGTTGCCTCCTGGCTCTGTGATTCAGAGGTTTAGTGTCTCTGAATGTGGAGGTTTCCTTTAGTCACCATGGCTAGCAGCCATTAATAGACTTATCTTCCATTAATCTATTGAATCCCCCTTTAAAGCTGTTCATTCCTGTAGCCACCACTACAGCATAGGAAGGGAAGCTAACAAACCTCAGTATCACAACCACTCCAGATAGTCACAACCAACCCAACTGTACTGGCTTGCAGGCTCTGAGTATAAGGTGCCAGAAGTCAGGCAAGGCAAGGTCATTCAGTCCAAGGTCAGGGGTCCAGAAGTCAGGCAAGACACAATCAGTGGCTTAGTGTGTCCATGCCTAACAGCCTCTCTGGGCTGGTTTTTATAGCCATGCCTAAGGGTTACTGCAGCTAGCTGCTCAGAAGCAATCCTGTAACTACTCATCTTTGTTATCAGCAAGCAGGAGGTGTGCACTTTGCTCTGTTCTCAGTCTCCATCTGTGATGCTCTAAGGGTGTGGGTGATACTGGAGGTCTGGAAACAGCCAATTGAGGTTCACCTGCTGAATCAGGGCTGGAGAGTGTTGGTGGCTCTGCAGCAACTGTTGGCTGTAAATCCTGACAAATCTGCAGCTCATTTCCCTGCTGGTCAGTTTATGTTAACTCAAGGCTGGCTAATGGGGCTCCCCTTTTTCTGAGGAGTCCTCCCTATCGCTGAGCCCTGGTTGACCCACATCACCACTGCATCTTCAATAATGTACAGCCCATCCTGGGTAACAATATTTGAATGGGAATCCATTCCTTGCTTACAAGGAACCCCCTGACCTAAAACAGCACCTTGTCAAAAACAACAGATGTCTTCACAAAAATGCAGACCAAGCCCTGAAACAAAGAAAGATTCTAACTTTGTGCCCATAAACGTTCAGGTAATACTATTACAGGATCTAATAAACTCAGCTATACTATCCTGGGCTCATCCATTTGGTCATTCTTCAATGTGATACATAGCAGCATGTGTTAAGAATGACCTACCTTCTCCATTGGATAAAAAGACATCCTTGTACAATAAAAGGACACCAGTCTGACAGTAAAAATCATAATATTCAAAATCAGTCGGAGAACATTTTAGTTTATTGGGAGACTCAGTTTCTGATCTTAAAGTCACTATCCTCCAACTAAAGATCTTCAAAAGAGACTCTAGTGTGAAGCAATTCAATTTGGATTTATTTGAGGATTTCATACCCCTCCATTCCACATATACACACACTGAACTGGGGTTAGGAATTTTATCTCGCTATAATTGTGGCTATCTTAACAAAACCTGCAATTTCCTGCCCGTTAAAGATGGTGAATAGCTTAGCATAACTAGTAAATCGTCTCTGTATTTTTTCCTGATTAGATCTGAATACTTTATCAAGGGGCTATGAAAAGTAAGAAATACAGAATAGTCTATGAAAGCTTCTGCATTAGCCTATGAAATAGGGCAATAGTCTATGAAAGCTTCTGCTGGAATAGAATTTTCTTATTCTTCAAGGCAAGGTGCCACAAAGCTCCTTTTCAGTGTCACATGTAACTTGGCCATAGTGATGCATTACATTGATCTTGACAATAAAACCTAATTGTTCACAAAATACTCCACATAAATCTCAATGTATGAAAATGAGCCATTGGATGGTCCATGTTTAGTATACTAGGCAGGCCTCATTTTGGGCATGAGCTCACAGAAGCAGAGCTCCAAAATCTCTAAATTTTATTGTCCTCTTTCTTTCTCCCCCCGCCCTAACAATACTTGCTTCTGGGCGCCATTGTTCAAACCCCCTGTGAAAATTTTGCTGAACTCTAAGATCCGACAAATTTTCTAATATTTCCACCCATAAAAATGGGGGAAATAACCAAAACATATAAAGCAGACAGATGGAACTCTTCATCATGCCACTGTGACCACATAAGAGAAAGTAATTTAAAAAGTATGATGGGAGTAAGGTTTTATTATGATCATTATAATTCAAGAAGGTAGATGCTGAGCTGGTATAATTTAGTACACCTTCCGGTGATGTCAGGGGTGTGTGGCATATGCAAATGAGTTGCGCTAATGAGCTCCAGAACTTTTTTTTCTATGAAATGACCCCTGATACTAGGGATGGACATGAACCTTAAAAAGGTGGTTCGGTTCAGGATGGCCCATGAACTGAACCAGTCCCTCAACTTCTTCCTTTCTCCTGGCTGCAGCTGGGAAAAAGAAGGCAGCAACTACCCTGGAAGGGACTTTCCTTACATGTTTCTCTAAACCACAGCTCGCTGAGGCTGGGAAAAAGGGGAGGGATTGCTCGGGAAAGGACCTCCTTTTCTCCTTTCTCCTGGCCACAGCTCATTGCAGCTGGGAGAAAGGAGGTGGGAATCTTCCGGGGTGGGGCTTCATTAAATGGATGGCCCTGAACAGCCAAATTGAACCAGCCAAAAGACTGATAAATGTTCCCTGAACATCAGTTCCCAAGACTTGAACTGGCCCAACTTCAGCATGACTTTTGGCTCATGAGCCAGTTCATGCCCATCACTACGAAATACTTTATCTATTGTCATGATCACTTATTGAATTATGACTTTTATATTACCATACTATAATGTTTTAACACAGAGAGATCCAGATACATAAACAGGTTATAATCCAGTTGCTTGTATCTAAAATGCCACTTGTGAACTGGGGAATGTTTATGATTAATCTGCTGACCCCAACAGGACTAGAAGTACAACCTGCATCATATGGCATTCTGTACATATGGGAGGCACACACAAACCTGGGATCATTCTCACGGCCTGACATGAAAATATCTGCTGACATAGAATACAAACTAGGTCACAAATATTTGATGTACAATGAATGTACACCTCAGCTGCTACTTTATTTCCTCATTCAGTGACTAAATTTTCTTTCAAAAATCACAACCAACACCCACGTGAAAAATTAAGCAGAAAATTTGTTTCCAGGAAACATATAGGTTTTCTTTAAAAGGCATAATCCTATTATCTTGCTTTCTCAGAAAGAATTTTGTAACTTTACTAACAGAAAGCTCTGGTATTTGGGTCTCTTTGATAAATACATCCACTGTTTCTCCCTTTACCCATCCCCAGGGAAACCTATGCTAGCTGATCCTGAAAGTTAACCGGAGGGGAGGGAGAGGACAGAGGAAGCAGATGGATTACCCCCAGGTTCTGATGCTAAAATAAACACTGGATCCCTGCCATGAAACATGGGCCAATCTCACTAACCTTCCTCCTACTGGTATCTCCCTTTCCTTCTGCTATACCATGCTATGCCAAGCAAAGAAAGCAGGCTGAAACACATAATTTCATCTTGCCTGAATCCAGGAGAAATATGAATATAGAATATGCTGCCTCCTCCCCAGTTGCTTAGCTCATCAGCTGCTATGTTCAGGTTTTTAAAAAAGAAACCATGCACATTCCATCTGCACTAGATTGCCTTTTTAGTTCTTTGGAACTCCCCCATTCAAAATGGTGCTCTAAAACCCTGGACAGGAATTACACCAGAGAATCTTAACATATAGCACACATAAGACACAGAGGACTCTGTCTGATTCAAAAGAAGTAAACTTCTACTCACATCAGCTCCTGGTTCTCCTGGCAATCCAGGGGCCCCTGGTTTGCCTGGTTCACCATCTGGGCCCTGCAGGAATGAATTTGTTCAAGACAAATTAAAGTAAGACCTGTACACAGAGATCCTACAATACTATCACCCCATCTGAATTTAGTTTCAACCAACATGCACAAAACACTTACTGGAAGTCCTGGGGGCCCATTAGGACCTCTGTCCCCCTAGTGAAATAGAAGAGGGAAACGGAAATAAAATGCATTTTAAGGCATAGGATGATATGAACAGAACCACACGTGAAATACTAATTCAGACATTATCAAAAGAAATCCCGACTCTCTGTATAATTAAAAACTCAGTGTTCAAATGAACCCTTTATTACTGATTTTAAATATTATAAGAATTAATTACAATGTAATAATCATATTTAGTGTCTGTGTGGATTATAAATGCTAATTTCAAATGAATGAAGACAATTCCATTATATTCTTAATGCAGATTTTTATTTTAAAAAATAAAGTTTTGCTTGTTTCTTGTGGTCCATAACTTGGAATACACATCTAGGATTCTTGGCACAAAATCCTGGTAAATAATTTCTACTGCCGATGAACAGGACACTTGCCAAACTCAAGGGCTGTGTGTTAAATATACTCAGAGGGACAGCAATGTCATTGTATGATGGCGGAGAGGAATTCCTCAAGTGCTAATTGTGTCATTTTATACAGTCCAGGTCATGGAGGGGGAAAAAAAAACTTACGTCTATACCGTCAATGCCAGGAACTCCTGGTGGTCCCGGAGGGCCTGGGGGGCCTTGTGGACCTGGGGGGCCTCTCTGGCAAGGAATAAAAGAAAGTTTACACAATGGAAGAAGAAATCTTAGAAATCATGCTACAAATGGGGGTTGGGGAGAGGAGTAATAAGGAAATAGCAGCCAAGGGGTATTTTGACGGAAGCCACCTATGACCAGCTTCCCTGTCCTGATGCACCACATTGCACTTGTGCCACTGAATTCACACCCCAACACTTCTTCCTAAGCCATATAATTACACTCGCTTGATCTTAAACAAAAGGTGGAGAAGCAATACAAAAATCCAAGATGGTGTCTAGGCTAATAGAGTTGCAGCGCTCTGGTCCTTCTTCAGTAACTATTTTAAATACATGATAGATCATTCAAGGCTGAAGCAATCATATGCCACTTTTTGTAAAACATAGCTAAAATCTGGGGATCTGAACATTAATAGTGCAATCCTAAACAGAGCTACACCCTTCTAAATTCATTCGAATCAATGGGATTAGAAGAATGTAACTCTGTTTAGGATTGTGCTGTAAGAGGAGTCATTTTGCACATTGCTGTGGCAAGCACTGCATATGTGTGTGTGGAGAAAGGGAGAGACCCCAAATTGCAAGAATTTTTAGGGACAGAAAAACAAAACATGTTGCCATGAGTAGAAGGCAGCATGCTTCAGGATTACGGTTCGGGTGGGCTACAGTACAATAATGTTCTTCAGACCATTCACCAACTTTGTTCTTGTGCAAAACCACTAGTAACTCTGCAAGAGAAAGTAAAGTGATCTCTGTGAAAAAGCACTATGATTTGCCTTAAAACCCAGATGCACCATTATAGTTAAATTTTAGGATTGCCAACCCCCAGTTGAGGGCAAGGGATCCCTCGGTATGGAAGCCCTCCCCCCACTTCAGAGTTATCAGAAAGTGGGAGGGAGGGAAATGTCTGCTGGGCACACCATTATTCCCTAAGGAGACTGGTTCCCATAGGGTATAATGGAGAATCAACCTGTCGATATCTGGGGCTCTGAGGTTTGTTTGTTTGCTTTGTTTTAGGTAGAGGCCCCAAATTTCCAACATTTCATCTGGGGCCTCTCCTCAAAACACCCCCTCAACTTTCAAAAAGATTGGACTAGGGGGTCCAATTTATGAGCCCGAAAAGAAGAAGTCCCTACCCATTATTTCCAAATAAAAGGAAGGCATTTAAAAGGGGTGCAGTCCCTTTAAATGGTTGTCACAACCTTGCTCCTGGCTTCACCCCCAAGTCCCCAGAAATTTCTTGAGTTGGACCTGGCAAACCTATTAAATATTCAGGCAAGTGTTCTGAGATTTTTCTGCTTTAAAATATACCCTGCTTTATCCCTCTGTAAAACTGTTTTCTATGTAACGTTTTCTTCTAAAAACAAGTTCTACTTTTATTAAGTAAATAAAAACAACCTCCTCAATACTATCCCAAATATTCCTTAAAGTGTTAAAAAACTGCTAGGGTTTTCTTTTTCATGGAACCCAGAGTGCTGGATTTATTCATTCTTCAGAATAGCTTAGGAAAGGGCCCTCACGTTCCACAGCATGTCACTGTTTTCTTTTTATGACTAAATTCCAACTGCCAGGCAAAGTTAACTTCACAATAGGTGCTTTGTGAAGTCAGCCTCTACCAGGCCCCTTTTCTCTACCCTCACACTTCTTGCAGAGAAGGTGAACTACTGACATTGAAGGCAGCTTTCAGGGGCACCTACTTTCCTGTCTAGTTCAAGCAGAGAATTCCAGTCCTAGCTATAATTCTTGAGTCTCCTTCCCTCTCAATCAGCATTTTAAAGCAGATTTTTTTTCCTTCATGCAGTTTTCAGAAGAGTAGCCATTTCATCCTGTCATATAAACAGTTGTATGTAGCAATAGACTAGCTAGTTTTCTGGAACACCATGGTACATATTCTTCTTTATGAAGCTATTCATAGTTATTTTTTTTCTGGCATCTGATGGAAGCAGGTTTTGGCCTGTGAAACTCTACGCCACAATAAATGTATCAAACTGTACTGTACCCCACCGCAACTGTTGTCTTGAAGGGGTCTTTGATGATTATGCTACAATCCAGTGCCGTATCTTTCTTTTTAGAATTGCTTTCTGGCACCCTTTGGAAACTGTATACCCGACTCAGGCCTTCCAGTTGATATTCTTAGAATGGGCTGAAAGACTTATTCTTTATAGTAAGACGTGGTGATATAAGATGTTGCCTAATACTACATCAGGCTACAGGCATTTCCAGACAGTCAGGCAAACTGAGAACCTTTAGTCAGAGAAGCAAAGACTGAACTTCATACCCTCTGTGTGCAAAATATGTGCTCTGTCACTGAGCCATAACCTCTACCTACATTACAGCTCCAAAGAATAATTATCTTATTATTGATGTCTATTTTTGATTTTTTTAAAAATGTGGTTAATTCATAGGATGCTTTATTACATTCTATCATTTTTTGATGTTTCCCTGCTTTCGAAAGCCTGATCAAGTATATCCATTCTGCACAATAGCAAATAGTATCATGTATTACACACAGCTGTGTTTGTTAATTCAGAATATTTTAAACAATTTCTTGTTCTATATTCACAGTCATTAAATGGATTAGAATCCCTGTATATCCCTATTTTAAACCCTTATTTTTACAGTTCTTTCTTGGCCCAGATTGTGATTTCCAAAGATAAGTATTTAACATGGTAAGGGACAGATAATACATATTAAGCCTCTTCAGGTATACATTTGTAATACAACTTGTACTGGATGGAATTGTAAGATTTTATTGAACAGAAAAACCATATTCAAAGCAGCAGGAGCACCATTTCAAATTTGAGGGAGAAGTGGCAGCATTGTATAGGCCAGAGATGTAAACTCCTCTCAGATAATGTTTTAGGTTTGGTGAAGGCTGGGAATGGCGGGGGGGGGGAGCTATCCTAATGCCAGGCCCCGCCCCTGCCTTGCATGCATTCAGTAGACCATTGGAACAGAGCCTCCCCACTCCCCCCATCAATGACTGTATGCATGTATGGTTCTGCCCACAGTTTGTCTGAAATGAGCTTCCAGATCAGAGAACAATGGGAGAACTCACTTTTCCTTTCTATCCTACCTAAACAATACCTCTGCACAGCAGTCTACACTAAATTAAAGGAAAAATGAAACAATAAATTGCCTCCCTGTAACAAATCAAACATCCGTATAGTCGAGCATTGTGCCTCCAAAAATGGCCAGCCAGATGCTGCTAGAAGTGAACAGGAGGACATTGCAGTGTCTGTATATTTTCTGAACATAACATCCTTAGTAATCCATTACACTAACCTTGATTGCCAACCAAAAAATGAAGGGGGAGGGAGCACAGAAGTTACAGCACAACCAGGAGTATTCAAAAACACTTTAGTCTCTGAACTAAGTAAGCATCCTGCCTTTAAAACTTACCTCGATGGTTGTCTGGCTTATCTGAAAGAACAAGAAAAAGTCAGGCAAAACTTACTTGAGACAGGCAAAGGCAAATGACTTGCAGGAAAACCCCTAGGAGGCAGGAAAACCCCTTGCCTGGAACTGGGCTAGCCATTGACACGTCTCCGATTGCCACAGCTGGATTTTAGGATCTAATAATCTCCTGCAGAAGGACTCCTCCAAAGCCCTCAGAAGACACAGCCTGCAATACACACCGTTCTTCCTGCTAATGAATGGCTGTGGAGGAGGGTAACGGAGACTGGAGGAAACCTGAGGGCTAGAAAGGAGGGATTGAATGACACCAGCTCTTTAACCCTTTGCCCTGCAGCTAGTCCCAGGCACATCTGTAGCAACACTCACCTTAATCTAGCCTGTGAACAGAATCCTAAGGCAACCCCAGCTGACATTCTTTTCAGTATACCCCTTAATATATTTGAAAAGGGGGTGGGGAAGAGGGTTTTTTTTGGGGGGGGGGGTTAGGTTAAAGCATTTTAAATATCAATCTCCAACGTTATAAGCATTGGTCTTTAGCTTTATTCTTACCGAAATGCTGCCTATAAGTTCACCACAGGTTTCTCTTTGGGGTCGTTGAGGGTCACAATGAATCAGCATCCACTGGATTTCAAACTATGGACAGGGAGGACAAAATAAATTTTATTGACAGAAATCCATCTTTTGAAAGTGATTTTGCAGCGCAGGCATTCTACTCAGCTCCCCCTGGCATATTTTAAAACAGTTATTATTCACTTTGGCTAACACTGGGTGTATTCACAGTACACTAAATAATGTGTTTTTCAACTGGATTTTTATTGTGTAAGAATAGCAAAAATCCAGTTGCAAAACACATTATACTGTGAACACACCCACTGTCCTTTTCTTTAAGCCCAACATAGATAAAAGCCTTTCTTTATCTCATTGACCCTGCCAGGATAGGAAACAATTTCTCTCATTTTATGAATACAAAACTGAGGCTAACAGAAAGCAATTAACCAAAAGACTACTTGAGGAGTCTCTGGCTGAGGTGGGAATAGCACCCAGGTCTCTGAGGTAAAAAGAAATTAATTGGACCCAGGGCCGGTTCATGGGAGTAGGTAAAGTAGGTAGTCACCTAGGGTGCCACCTGGCCTAGGGGCACCATTGGGCACCCCCTCCCTGACGCATGACTCTGGCTCCTGACCACTGTCACCTTGTCCTCTCCCATCACCAAGCTGCCCTCAACAAAGCCAAGCCACTCCCCTCTCCCCAGTGTGTGACTTGGC
Organism: Heteronotia binoei; assembly: GCF_032191835.1. Lineage (NCBI taxonomy): Eukaryota > Metazoa > Chordata > Lepidosauria > Squamata > Gekkonidae > Heteronotia > Heteronotia binoei. The sequence goes on from NC_083223.1 coordinate 71,342,033, forward strand.
CTCCCACCGCATCCTATCCTCTTTCCTGACATGGCCGGCAAGCACTTTTTCTCACATTTTTTTTGGGAAAAAAAAATCAGTAAATTAAAAATGTGAAAAGTTTCAAGTTTGGCGCTCTTAATTTCCCTATTTTTTTTAATAATGGGGAGGGGGGGCTAGTGGATGATTTGCTTAGGGTGCCAGAAAGCTTACCACTGGTCCTGACTGGACCACACCAGCTAGAGAACACAGCAATAGGAGCTGTGGTTGGAATAGCTTCCTGTATATAGTTGAATCCAGAGAAGAATGTGAATTAACAAAAAAGGACAAAAGTGTTCTGGAAGGAGTGTATCTTTACCCTACATGAGCTGCGTTCACATAACTGATTCTGAGATACACAAGTCAAAAGTTGCTAAACTGTTTCTTTTGCCACAATGGAGTTTAATAAGGAATAAACTGAAGATAAATGGTTCCTTATAAAGAAAAATGCATAAATTTAACAATCTTTGCCTGTTTAGGAAAACTCAATGCTGGTGGTATGAGTCAGCTCTACGGGGACAAGGACAACATAAACTCAGTCTTCACACACAGCAGAGGAGGGAGGCTCACATTATTAATGCTCCCTCCACCATCTGAAAACTTCCTGCAAACAAACAAAAAAGGTGCACTGGGGGGAAAGTTACATCTGTTATAGCCTAGTATTTCACATGCTGTGCTAATTTTCACTTACAAGGAATTATTATTGTAGGGGAATTTTAGAAAATGTGAAAACCGCCCCCCATCTGCAGTTAATTCTACCACCTTTCTGTGCTATATGAGTAGACCAGACTTGTATAGTTGCTTCTGAATATTATTTGCCAAATGTTTGATGCTGTTTTCCTTTAGAAAGCTTAAAGCTGTATCTAGAACTGTGTCCTACGCTTTATCAACATACTATTGCTTGACTTAAGCCAGGGGTTTTTTTTTGTAGCATGAACTCCTTTGCATATTAGGCCACACCCTCCTGATGTAGCCAATCCTCCGAGATCTTACGGGGCTCTTATTACTGGGCCTACTATAAGCTTTTGGAGGATTGGCTACATAAGGGGTGTGTGGTCTAATATGCAAATGAGTTCCTCCTACAAAAAAAAGCCCTGATAAGCTATATTGTTTATACTATGGAAAAGATGTTTTCCCCCCTTCAAGAAGACGAAATGAAGAGTGAGTGTAAGGGGCTCAGTTGGTAAGAATTAAGAATGGAATGTCAAAGTGAAATTCTGCAAACTTGGCTTCTGTGTACACTAGAGTCACCTTGAAGGAGACAGTTATAACTCTGTGAGATTTTACACCTTCTTAAAACATTTTTGAAAGGGTCTTATGAAAGAAAGGGGTGGGGACATATTGCCATCTCTCTATCCATCTTGTGCTGGGATGGTTGTGTGGTAGGGATGCCAACCTCCAGGTGGTGACTAGAAATCTCCTGAGATTACAACTGATCTCCAGGTTACAGAGATCAGTTCACCTAGAGAAAATGGCTGCTTTGGATGGTGGATCCTATGGCATTAGACCCCACTGAAGTCCCGCCTCTTCTCAAACCCTGCTCTCTTCAGTTTCCACTTTCAAAATCTCCAGGTATTTCCCAACCTAGAACTGGCCACCCTACTGTGTGGATAAGCTAAAAAGTATTTACATGTGTCTTCGCCACCAAACATTTCAGCATAAATATCTGTATAAAATAGGGCTGCCAGGCCCACCCCGGCCACCTGACAGGGATAGGGTTGCCAGGTACAATTCAAGAAATATCTGGGAACTTTGGGGGTAGAGCTAGGCGACATTGGGGGTGGAGCCAGCAGCAGGGTTGTGACAAGCATAATTGAACTCCAACAGGAGTTCTCACCATCATATTTAAAGGGGCGGCACATTTTTCAAATGCCTTCCCTCCAATGGAAATAATGAAAGATAGGGGCACCTTCTTTTGGGGCTCATAGAATTCGACCTCCAGGTCCAATCTTTTTGAAACTTGGAGAGTGTTTTGAAGAGAGGCATCAGATGCTGCAAATTTGGTGCCTCTACCTCAAAAAATAGCCCTTCCAGAACCTCAGATACCCACTGATGAATTCACCATTGTACCCTATGGGAATTGGTCTCCATAGGGAATAATGGAGTGCCCAGCAGACATTTCCTTCTGATGACCCTGAAGCAAGGGGAGGGTCTCCTAGGGTGGCCAGACCGTCCCGGTCTCCCGGGACATTCCCGGTTCTGGCCACCCAATCCCGGCTCCCGGGCTGCCTATACCGGGACCATTAAAGGTCCCGGTTTAGCCAGCCCCGGAGGCGGTGGGCCGCGGGCGCCGGCGGGGAAGGCGGCGAGTGAGGGAGGGATCGTCCCTGCGCCTGCGCAGGGCCCCTGCGCACGCGCAGGGACGCTCCCTCCCTCACTCGCCGCCTTCCCCGCCCGCGCGCGGGGCCCGGCGGCAGTGGTGGAGGCCTCTCCGTGGCCTCCGCTGGTCGCTGGAAGCCCTCCAGAGACTCTGGAGGGCCTCCAGCGACCAGCGGAGGCCGCGGAGTGGCCGCGGGGCACCCGGCGCTGGTCCCGGAAGGCCTTCCAGAGCCTCTGGAAGGCCTTCCGGGACCAGCGCCGGCCAGCGAAGGCTTCCCCGCGGCCTCCGCTGGTCCCTGGAGGCCCTCCAGAGTCTCTGGAGGGCCTCCAGGGACCAGCGGAGGCTGCGGGGAGGCCGCGGGGCACCCGGCGCTGGTCCCGGAAGGCCTTCCAGAGCCTCTGGAAGGCCTTCCGGGACCAGCGCCGGCCAGCGAAGGCTTCCCCGCGGCCTCCGCTGCTCCCTGGAGGCCCTCCAGAGTCTCTGGAGGGCCTCCAGGGACCAGCGGAGGCCGCGGGGAGGCCGCGGGGCACCCGGCGCTTGTCCCGGAAGGCCTTCCAGAGCCTCTGGAAGGCCTTCCGGGACCAGCGCCGGCCAGCGAAGGCTTCCCCGCGTCCTCCGCTGCTCCCTGGAGGCCCTCCAGAGTCTCTGGAGGGCCTCCAGGGACCAGCGGAGGCCGCGGGGAGGCCGCGGGGCACCCGGCGCTGGTCCCGGAAGGCCTTCCAGAGCCTCTGGAAGGCCTTCCGGGACCAGCGCCGGCCAGCGAAGGCCTCCCCGCGGCCTCCGCTGGTCCCTGGAGGCCCTCCAGAGTCTCTGGAGGGCCTCCAGGGACCAGCGGAGGCCGCGGGGCACCCGGCACTGGTCCCGGAAGGCCTTCCAGAGCCTCTGGAAGGCCTTCCGGGACCAGCGCCGGCCAGCGAAGGCTTCCCCGCGGCCTCCGCTGGTCCCTGGAGGCCCTCCAGAGTCTCTGGAGGGCCTCCAGGGACCAGCGGAGGCCGCGGGGAGGCCGCGGGGCACCCGGCGCTGGTCCCGGAAGGCCTTCCAGAGCCTCTGGAAGGCCTTCCGGGACCAGCGCCGGCCAGCGAAGGCTTCCCCGCGGCCTCCGCTGGTCCCTGGAGGCCCTCCAGAGTCTCTGGAGGGCCTCCAGGGACCAGCAGAGGCCGCGGGGAAGCCGCGGGGCACCCGGCGCTGGTCCCTGAAGGCCTTCCAGAGCCTCTGGAAGGCCTTCCGGGACCAGCGCCGGCCAGCGAAGGCTTCCCCGCGGCCTCCGCTGGTCCCTGGGGGCCCTCCAGAGTCTCTGGAGGGCCTCCAGGGACCAGCGGAGGCCACGGGGAAGCCGCGGAGCACCCGGCGCTGGTCCCGGAAGGCCTTCCAGAGCCTCTGGAAGGCCTTCCGGGACCAGCGCCGGCCAGCGAAGGCTTCCCCGCGGCCTCCGCTGGTCCCTGGAGGCCCTCCAGAGTCTCTGGAGGGCCTCCAGGGACCAGCGGAGGCCACGGGGAAGCCGCGGAGCACCCGGCGCTGGTCCCTGGAGGCCTCCAGAGGCCAGCGCCGGCAGCTCCCTCCCTCCCTCGCCGCGAGGCCGCCGCCGCTGGACTCTCCGCCGCCCTGGAATCAGGTAAGGGGGCCGAAAGCGTGGGGGGGCGGGGGGCGGCCTTCCTTTCTTCCCTCCCTCCTCCCTCCCTCCCTTCCTTCCTTCCTTCCTTCCTTCCTTCCTTCCTTCCTTCCTTCCCTTCCTTCCCTCCCTCCTCCCTTCCTTCCTTTCTTCCTTCCTTCCTTCCCTCCCTTCCTTCCCTCACTCCCTTCCCTTCCTTCCTTCCTTCCCTCCTCCCTTCCTTCCTTTCTTCCTTCCTTCCCTCCCTCCCTCCCCCTTCCTTCCTTCCTTCCCTCCCTCCCCCTTCCTTCCTTCCTTCCTTCCTTCCTTCCTTCCTTCCTTCCTTCCTTCCTTCCTTCCTTCCTTCCTTCCTTCCTTCCTTCCTTCCTTCCCTTCCCTTCCCTTCCCTTCCCTTCCCTTCCCTTCCCTTCCCTTCCCTTCCCTTCCCTTCCCTTCCCTCCTTATGTTCTTATGTGACACAGAGTGTTGGACTGGAGGGGCCACTGGCCTGATGCAACAGGGCTTCTCTTATATTTTTATGTGACACTGAGTGTTGGACTGGAGGGGCCACTGGCCTGATCCAACAGGGCTTCTGTTATGTTCTTATGTGACGCAGAGTGTTGTACTGGATGGGCCACTGGCCTGATCCAACAGGGCTTCTCTTATGTTCTTATGTGACGCAGAGTGTTGGACTGGATGGGCCACTGGCCTGATCCAACAGGGCTTCTGTTATGTTCTTATGTGACGCAGAGTGTTGGACTGGATGGGCCACTGGCCTGATCCAACAGGGCTTCTCTTATGTTCTTATGTGACGCAGAGTGTTGGACTGGATGGGCCACTGGCCTGATCCAACAGGGCTTCTGTTATGTTCTTATGTGACGCAGAGTGTTGGACTGGATGGACCACTGGCCTGATCCAACAGGGCTTCTCTTATGTTCTTATGTGACGCAGAGTGTTGGACTGGATGGGCCACTGGCCTGATCCAACAGGGCTTCTCTTATGTTCTTATGTGATGCAGAGTGTTGGACTGGATGGGCCACTGGCCTGATCCAACAGGGCTTCTGTTATGTTCTTATGTGACGCAGAGTGTTGGACTGGATGGGCCATTGGCCTGATCCAACATGGCTTCTCTTATGTTCTTATGTGACAATACTGACTTTGGTGGACCCAAGCACTGATTCAGTGTAAGGGAGCTTTGTGTTTGTGTCTTCTGGTGCAATTTTGTTCTCAGATCCTGTATTTACTTAATCAGTATATGGGATAAGGCACTTTCTCAACTGTGCTGCATAATGCAGCCTATTTATTTTGTCCTGTTTGCTCTGTTGGCTCTATCTGCGCCACCTTCATCACTTTCGGGGTGCGGATCCCCCAGTGGGGTGGTCTCCCGACTCCCTCCGCCGGCTGTTTCTGATAGCCCTGCGCCCCCTCTTTCATTTGATATGTGTCCCGTGCGGGTGCCACCCTCCCGCCGGGAGATGCAGCAAAATGAGCCCCCTTGAGGCTTATGGCGGCAGGGCTCGGGGGAAGCGAGCTAGACTGCTGTTCTTTTGAGGGGTTATAGAGTGTTTCGAGCCCGTCCCTGTGGCATCGGTCCCATCGTTGTAGGGCCCAGGGGGCCGGCGCAGCGGCCTGCTGAAGCAGCCTGTCGGTCACTTCCGGGTTCCTGTCCTGCATCTCGACCTGTGTTATTAGTGACAGGCTGCTTCGGCGGGCTGCTGCGCCGGCCCCCTGGGTCCCACAACGATGAGACCGATGCCACAGGGACGGGCTCGAAACACTCTATAACCCCTCAAAAGAACAGCAGTCTAGCTCGCTTCCCCCGAGCCCTGCCGCCATAAGCCTCAAGGGGGCTCATTTTGCGGCATCTCCCGGCGGGAGGGTGGCACCCGCACGGGACACATATCAAATGAAAGAGGGGGCGCAGGGCTATCAGAAACAGCCGGCGGAGGGAGTCGGGAGACCACCCCACTGGGGGATCCACACCCCGAAAGTGATGAAGGTGGCGCAGATAGAGCCAACAGAGCAAACAGGACAAAATAAATAGGCTGCATTATGCAGCACAGTTGAGAAAGTGCCTTATCCCATATACTGATGAAGTATATACAGGATTTGAGAACAAAATTGTTTCCGGCGGTGATATTTGGGGGATTTTTGGGGACGTCACAGGAAGTGCTGTGAAGTCACTTCCTGTTTCCGGCAGTGGCATTTGGGGGAAATGATGTCATTTGGGGGAAGTGATGTCAGAGGAAGTGATGTCACTTCCCGTTTCCGGCAGGTGACGCGGGGAAATGATGTCACAGGAAGTGGTGTCACTTCCTGCTTCCGGCGGGGGCATGCCATCACCGGAAGTGACGTCACCGGAAGTGACGTCACTTCCTGTTTCCGGCGGCGCGCGCACACCCCTACCTTCCCCCCCCCAGGTGTCCCTGGCTGGCCTTCAGACATTATGGTCACCCTAGGGTCTCCAAACCAGGGGATCCCCTGTCCCCACCTGGGGATTGGCAACCCTAGAGGGGGAATGGGAGGTTTGGTTCCCAGAGCCAGGCTAGGACACTCCTGGAGATTTGAGGTTGGAGCTTGGCAAGAACAAACCTCATTGGGGTACAATGTGCAGAGTTTATTCTCCAAAGCAGCCATGGTCTCTGTAGTCTGGAAATGAGCTGAAATTCCAGGGGATCCCTAGATCCCACCTGGAGGCTTTGCAATGAGTCATAAGCATGTAAGAAGAGCCCTGCTGGATCAGACTAATAGTCCATATAGTCCACCATGCTGTCTCACACAGTGGCCAACCAGTTCCTCTGAATGGCCAACAACAGAGCCTAGAGACAGAGGCCTTCCTCTGATGTTGCCTCCTGGCTCTGAGATTCAGAGGATTCGTGCCAGGCACAGATCAGGGGTCTCAATGCATAGATGAGAAAGTGGTGCCAGGAAGAAAAGTTCAGATAGATTTTTTTAGGCACTGTGGAACATTCTGGGACAAGTCAAACCTGTACAAAAGACACAGAATTCACTTGAACCAAAAGGGAGCCAGACTGCTGGTGATCCATATCAAAAACATGGCAGAGAAGCTTTTAAACTAACTCAGGGGAAAGGCTAACAGGAACTAAGGATTCTCTAGTTTGGGACAAGTCAGTTCAAAGAGATGATTGTGAAAACACTCAGGGTAATATTGATAGGAGTGTAACAGAACTTGGGAATAAGGGCATGATGGTGACTGAATACCATGTGTGGCAACTAAGGGAACTAGGGAGGTAAGGATTACTGGAGAGGGAAACACATTATTGTTGTCTATATGCCAATTGTTGGAAATGTAACAGTGCATAAAGCACAGTGGAATGCTACATCACAAGATACGTGTGTGTTTAGTGTCTAAGAAAAATACTTTACTAGAAAACATAGGGAAAGGGGTTACATGAAAAGAAAAGAAAATACAGCCTAAAAACAAAGAAGTAGAAGTTTTTCCCAAAGACTCCACCTCTTATATATGTGAAGAACAGCATGTACTATCTCCAATATACTGATTAGCCAATAGTCAGTCTTAAGATCACCTCATTAAAAATAGGACCTCCCCATTGTTGGTGGGAAGATTCTACTCAATACCCAATTGACTTTATCCTAAACTTGTTTACTAGCTACAGAAACATCAGCTTAACCCTTTCAGGACTGAAGGGATGACACTTGCAAAACCCAACACCAATGCTAGAAGTCTCCAAGCCAAGACGGGGGAGCTGGAGTGCTTGGTGTTCAATGACAATTTAGATATAGTCAGTATCTCAGAAACATGGTGAAATGGGGGGAAATCTATGGGATACAGTCATTCCTGGGTATAAACTGTACAGCAGGACAGGGAAAGACAGGTTGGTAGTAGTGTTGCATTGTACATCATAGAATTAAACTAGAAAACACCACAGGAATAAACTGTCCAATGGAAGTTATATGGGTAGAAATACTGAGCCCTAAGGATTAATTAAAAGTGTCAAGAGTCTGGGCTTGATCCTGGATGCCACCTTGTCTATGGAAACCCAGGTTGTGAAAGTTGCCAAGCTCGTGTTTTTCCAACTGTGCCAAGTTTGGCAACTGGCTTCCTATCTGTCTCGCCCCAACCTAGCCATGGTAATCTATGCAATGGTCACCTCCAGGGTAGATGAGAAACAGAGTGTTGGACTGGATGGGCCACTGACCTGATCCAACATGGCTTCTCTTACGATGATTGCAGTTCACTCAACACAAGCCTACCCTTGCACTTAGCCTGGAAGCTCCAATTGATCCAAAATATGGCCATGCAGGGTCTTACAAGGACCTCTCAAACTGCACACATTCAACTTGTGCTGCATGAGTGGCACTGGCTTCTGTGGAGCACCAGATCTGGTTCAAGGTTCTGGTTTTAACCTTTAAGGCCCTTAGCAGTCAGAGGACCACATACAGGGCTGGTGCATGGGAGTAGGCAAGGTAGGTGGCCGCCTAGGGCACTACCTCACCGCAAGGGCAAGCGCTCCTTCCCCATCTCTGCTTGTGCTGACCCTGATACTCCACATCATTCTTTCTTGGCTCTGATCGCTCAGAGCTGAGAAAGAACAACGCAACCCATGCCCAGATCCCTTCAAAGCTAGGGAGGGCTGGGCAGGGTGCAGACTGAGCATTCTTTCTTTGCTCCAATCACTTAGAGCCAAGAAAAAGCGATGTGGCCCCTTCCCGGCTCCCTCTAAAACCAGGAAGGGCCAGACAGGTGGCATACCGAGCATTCTTTCTCAGCTCTGAGTGATCAGAGCTGAGAAAGAACACTTGTGAAAAGCACACCATCACAATTATGTCACTTTCAGGTGACATAATTGTACCGTATGTATTTTGCGCATGCAACTACAGTCTGGGGGAGGGGCATAGGGGTCTGCCTGAGGTGGCAGAACCCCTAGCACCGGGGCTGCCCACATACCTTCAGAACTGCCTCTCCCAGTATGCCCCAGGAAGAACATTGCACTCTAGCAATAAGAACCTTCTGGCCTGAGAGAGGTCTGGCTGTTCTCAACTAGGACTAGGGCCTTTTCAGCCCTGACCCCCTTTTGGTAGAACTCGCTGGCTGAGAACATCTGCACCCTACAGGATCTGCTATCTTTCCATAAGGCTTGAAAGGCAGAGATATTCTGCCAGGCATTTGGTTGAGGACAGCAATAGTCTGGAACTCTCATACTCCCACCCCACCTCCCTCCTATTCTTCCACATCTGCATCACCCAGGGGCAAAAAACTTCTGCCATCTGGACATTAATCTACTGCTGATGTGTTTAGTATTTAATGCTGTTTTAATTTCTTTCATCTATTGTATATGTTCCTGATGTATGCTGCCCTGAGCCCTATTCTTAGGAAAGGGCAGCCAACAAATTGAATTTAATAATAATCATTATGTGTTAAAATAAGTCTGTGAGCTCTCATATCTTGTTTACTTCTCTAAATAGTAATGACATTCTGCATACTTACATGAGTGCATAGGGTTGTCAGCACTGGCTCCCTCTAAGAAACCATCCATAATCTCTTTTATTCTCAAACTTGGCTTTGCCTCGCTTGAGGACATTTCACAATTTTTTAATCTCCCAACTCGTATTACTAATTATACTTTAATTGTCATTCTATATTCTATGATTTTGGCATTTAGAATAATGTGGTTTCCTAATACTGTGTTTCTACTGCACATGTATGATCTGATTGCACATTACTTGGAACAGTCACTGGAGTCAGGAGGACTAATATCCAAGGGTGTTTTTGTTACATCTAATACTCTCTTTAATATTGCAGAATCTAATTTTAAATTCTCACCACTTCAAAAAATCTTTAGACAAGCAAGCAAACTCCTGTCCTCGTTCCCCCTGTCTGTTTTGTAAGATTTTGATTATGTGAGATTAGCAACTTAACATGGATTAGTTTATGATTCCTAAAATATACTTAAATCTGCAAAACAAGCCATAACATAGATTTTAAAAGATCTTATTATCCATATTTTGAATAATTGCTTTATACAGTACAGTGGTCCAATGCAAAAATAACATTGCTCATCCCATCACCCAAATTAATGGATCAGGGACATGCTGGGCAATTGTGAGCTCCCTCCTCCCTCCTTCCTTCCTCTTCCTTGGGGAGGGACGGTGGCTCAGTGGTAGAGCATCTGCTTGGGAAGCAGAAGGTCCCAGGTTCAATCCCTGGCATCTCCAAAAAAGGGTCCAGGCAAATAGGTGTGAAAAACCTCAGCTTGAGACCCTGGAGAGCCGCTGCCAGTCTGAGAAGACAATACTGACTTTGATGGACCGAGGGTCTGATTCAGTATAAGGCAGCTTCATATATTCATATATATATTCCTTCCCTCCCTTCCTCCCTTCCTCAACCCTCTCCCATTGTAGCATGAATTCCCCCTGCCCGCCTTAACCATACTTAATACTAGTCAGGGTTTGCTCTTAATCACAGCTTGTAAACCAACTTCAAAGCATGATTCTGCTTAGTGTCAATCACAGGTAAGTTCCACATTAACATATATCCTAACCATATTTAAGGTAACCAGGTGAATTAATACTAGGCATGGGACAAATGCAGACTGGGCCAGTTTCTTAAACACAGGATGCCCTACAGACTACACTGTGCCTGATCTGGGACTATAATAACCTTTCTCTAAAGGTTTAAGAAATAAATGGAAACAAATCATTAATTGCATGAAAAGTCATAATGAAAACAGAATTTGATATAAATGGTGTATATTTGTACAAGTGTAAGTATACTTTTTGGTAATTAATTGAGTAGCTATGCAATAATATGGTGTCATTGGTATTTATGTATGTTTACACAAAATTGAGAGAAAGAATACAGCTATGTGCTTCCTTTTTTCCAAAACATGCAAAGCAACATAAAGAATTTTAGGATCTGAATGTTGACTTCTTCTACAATGTTGAATTTCCTGTACACACTTTGCCTTGTGTACTTAATTAAATATATTGCCATCTAGTGGGAGATTTAGCTGAGTTGAGTGGGTTCTACAGCTCTTATACTACAGTAAATCTGTGGAGGATCTTATAACATTCAGTAGTTTGTTTCATGTTTTATATTAGTTCCAGGATACTAGAATCTGGAGTATTCCCAGTCCAGGTTTTACTTATAGCTGGAAGATTGCTGTGAAGGAATGGGTTAGACCTTGTGTTCTTTTGTTTCTCCTGAATAAAGTTACTCCTTGATGATTAAAAGAGACTCTTGCCATATTCCTGAATTACTATAGAAACTTACACTTGAGCACAGAATGGATTTAGACAAACTGGCTGCGGCCTACCTTTGAGAAAGGAAGGAAGAAGGAAAATAGATGAGGGAGGAGGTAGAAAGAAAGCAACTTTAAATGTATTCTCCAAGCCACTGGCTGGCATGGCTTGAAGAAAAGAGAAATGCCTTCTCCAAGCCAGCAGACAGGATGGTGGGGGCTTTGAGAGCCACACAATATGTGTGAAAGAGCCACATGTGGCTTCTAAGCTGCAGTTTGACCGCCCTTGCTGTGGCATATGTCAGTAAAGCTCTCTCAGCAGTCAAGTGTTGCTGAGAGAAAGAGAACCTTTTGCTGTTGTGTGGAATTGTTTACATTTACTCTTGTACCTATATGGACATCACTTAATTATTAATCACAAGCGCATTGCAACAAATGTTCATCATTGTTTCATTCCAACTACCAGCTCATATTGAACAAGGGATATTCCATCCAAAGAATTTGTTACATAATTGGCATTTGAACCCAGCTTGTCCCAGTTCCATATCCAGCAATAAAAATTGCTTGGTCATCCTGCTTTTGAGAGGAACAGAAGTATATTTTCCTAACTTTCCTAAACTGCCCTATCCAGCAATGCATTGCTGTGTTTTGGGAATCACTCCTGGTTTCTTTTCCAGCATTAATAGATTCACAGCCCAATCCTGAGGGCTAATGTAGTAGTAGTGGCTAGCCACCAACATAATAGGAGCACCACTGACCAGAGCCCTATGGGCATTCTGCAGCAGGGAAAGGATGTATGCCCCTTCATGAGATACAGATTGCATAGTTATCATGCTGGAGTCCATAGCAGCCTTAGCAATACCCACCAATCAGGCAGCAATTCCTGGTGATGTTCCCCAGAGTGGCACACACAGTCACTGCTCCTCAACTCTACTCCCTCATACCACAGACTGCCTCAGGACAGGAATTACTCCATGAAAGCACAACCCAAACAGAGGCACATGGCCTGAGTGCCCCCCCACAGCCCCCAGAGGAAGGGTGCCCACACAGCTGACAGGCTGCCCACCTGTCCCCCTTGCAAGAGTCTGACTGGCAGCAGCAAAATGCAAGACTGAGTTAATCACTGTTAAATCTAAATTGTGTATCTGTCTTGCTTTCAATAACAGGGCTAAAATGATAATCATGCCTATCTTGAGTACCTGACTTTATATGAACAGCATATAATTACTGAACCCAAGCTTAAGTGTGTGTGCCAGGATTTGCTCACATTTATCTCTCTCTCTTTTCCCTCTCCTCACCCTCTATTTTCTTCCTGTAGTTTATTTTAGCTAATAATCCCTTGAGACATAAGAAACGAAACTCTCAACTGATTTAAATTATGTTTGTCAAGACATAATCAGACCGATAGCTATTTTCAAAAATACAACACCCACAATCTAACACAGGACTATGAATTTTGAATCCACTACCATATCAGCAACTGCTTTCAAACTGGAGGGGGGGGGCATGGTTTCAAAAGCAGTTATGGGATATTGAGAAGGATGGCAAGGGTTGTGAAAAACAAATATCTGTAGGAAATCACTTTACAGTGTCTCAAATAAATACATGAAGCCTGTTTATACAAGAATCATTATCTATTCTGCCACAAGCATTGCTTGAATAAGGTAGGAGGTCCTTAATGAAATCCATGACTACCATTCTTGACTCCTTTTAATTTTGTCTCTGCTGCTGGCCTGAACCTGACTACATATTCCAAAGATTTAAGGGCACGTATGCATTTTCTCCCAGTTTCTTCCTCCCACTGCAGACATCCACTTTGCCTTCTATACTGTCCTTGGTAGTCTGATGGTCCCCCAGAACAAAATTTCAGGAAAAGAGCAAGTGAGATACAGCAGGAGGAGACCATTGATAGAAAGAACAACTCCCTGTTTGTTTGTTTGTTTGTTTGTTTAAAAAAACCTTATGTATCCTTAAGTCTTTGGAACTGCATGACTGAATACAGACAACTGTTGCTTGTAAAAGCACCCCCACCTACCAGGTGCTGTACCAATTAATTATATAATTCTGGAGTAATTTTGAGCCATGTTTATAGAAGTACATGCCACTATCAGGAAATTGCTTGGGAACCTTATGACTTGGTCAGGCCAGGCCTGTACCAAAACCTTCTCAGTTGTGGCCCCTACCCTGTGAAATGCACACTCAGATGGCACCTGTATCCTGCTGGATGTTTAGTTTCTATAGGACATGCAAGCTGAATTATTTAGGTTGGCCTTTGGAGGGTAACCACATATTTGGGATGTATTAATAGTGGTATGATGATAGCCACATATTTTAATATTTTAATGTTAATATTTTATATATGTTATTCATTTTTATGTTTTTACCTTATGGGTTTTAAGTCACCACAAGACCTTTTGGGTTGAATAGCAACTAAAAGGTAAAAGCAGTACCCTGTGCAAGCACCAGTCGTTTCCGACTCTAGGGTGACGTTGCTTTCACAAAGATGGAAGGCTGAGTCAACCCTGAACCTAGATGGAAGGCTGAGTCAGCCTGAACTCAGCTTCCACCAGGATCCAACTCAGGTCATAAGCAGAGCTTAGGACTGCAGTACTGCAACTTTATCACTCTGCACCATGGGTCTCTTGAGCAGCAACTACAATCATAAATAAAACCAACAATTTCATATTTCTGCTTAACTGCAACAAAATAAGAGAACTAGATCTATATTCTCATTAACAATGTTTTTGGTCCGTGTAACTAAAGCAACAAAAACAACCATGAAAACCCTGTTAAATTGCAACAACAAACTCTTTCTTATGTTTTCATTGTGCTTGAGAGAAGTTAGACCCAAAAAGGGAAAGCTCCCTAAATGCTGGGCATACCCAATAAGAAGTATAAATTGAGCTACATGGTGGATGGGACAGGATAGTAATGATGGATAGCCAATGATTCCTTTCATTAATCGAACTCCTGCGATAAACAAAATGTCTGCATCAGTTGGGTTTGCCAACCACTAGGTGGGGCCTGAAGATCTCCTGGAATTACAACTCATTTCCAGACTACAGAGATAAGTTTGCCTAGAGAAAACGGCAGTTTGGGTTAGTCGGCATTATACGCCACTAGTGTCTCTCCTTTCTCCAATGCTACCCGCCCCCCCCCCAGGCTCCACCTCCAGATCTCAAGGAATTTTTTAACCCAGCATTGGTAACCCTAGCACCAGTCTGTCTCCTCTAAACAGATAACATTTATTGAAGCAAAAGCTCATTCACTGCATTCCCATTTTATAATGGGCAGGAACTTTAATTCTAGAAGAGAAATAAACAATATGTTCACTGCATTCATTCCTTATCCTGGATCTTCAGAAAGAGATTAAGGATTTATTCTATGATACAAGCTGTGATCCTCCCTTCCTCTATCAGGATCTCCCGCTCAAACAGATTGAATTCAGTCCTCCAATAACCATTTCATTTGGACGTCCCTACCGTTCACTCCTACTCACATTCCCTTGGGGCCAAGATGCCTTGGGATCCTGACACTGTTTCAGCTGCAAGGGGAGCTTTAAAGCATTAAGTGAGGCACTTGCAACTTCCTGGAAAGTTTCTTCATCAAGTGGATGGAGGTGATTGTGAGGCAGTTAGGGCTTTTGGGAAATGGCAGGAGACTGACTGACAGGAAGCAATGTCAGGTCACTTTATGGGGATAGGAAGGCAGCCAACTGGCTGAAAACATATGTCTGGGGTCATATGATGGGTGCATCTATAGAGAAAGCAAACTATCGCACAGCAGAAGACAAGACTTCTCTCCTCCACCAGGTTCATAACCAAAGGAAGATCCATGCAAAGCGATCCATGTGGGAGTATGTGGGGGTGATAGCCCTTGAATAGAAGTATAGGGCCAAATCATGCTCCCTTTATGAGCCTTCTAAACCAGCATGCAATAGGATACTATCACAAGTAATAGGGGGATAGTCCCTTGTAGTGAAGAATTAGCCAAATGTGGGAAAGTCACTCATGGAGGAAGGTTTAAGCAGGCCACTGGCAAAAAGAGTAAAGCACTCCCTTTCTGTCATCTCCCAGTTCTCCTCACTGCCTCTGTGGCTGACTTTTCATTAAAAAAAACCTTCAGAAGAAAAAAAATTACACAACCGCATATTACATCTAGCTTGGTCCTGATGGAGTCATTCATCACCTTGGATGACTTTTCTGTATTTCACTATAGCAGATAAGAGCAGTACATTAACAGAGTGCAAATAACAGCTTGTTTGTATTAATCACAAAATTTCAACTCTAGTAAATCCTAATGAACTTAATAGCAAATTTTGTAAATTCGGGAAAACTAGCAGTAAATGATCATATACGGCATTATGAAACAGGATTAAATTTGGTGAGCATGCATTCTTGATTGCCTCTCTTCTGTTTCCCTGAAACAAATCTCTATTACATTATTGGACATAAAATGCAGCATGACTCATTATCCAAGGGGGTGTGGGGGAACAACCTTTCACAAATACATTCAAGCCTGCTTGGAAATGTGGCAGGTACAAATTATTTTCTGTCCATCACTGACTGTAGGTACTTCACACTTTTCTTACATACTTCACACCAATCACAATTCATCTCTGGAAAGAAATAAGCTTGTCACACAGTGTCACAGCTGTGCTCCCACTTTCTTGGCAGAGGTGCACAGCAGAAAAGCCTTCAAAAGTCAACATGAGCAGAATTATTCATTGACCATTTTTTTCAGACAAAGAAATTTTGCATGTGTGTTTCAATGTCATAAGCAAGGTGCTTCTATTATTTCTAAAGATTCCAAATATTTAATCGACCTGTGTGTGTGTATGTGTGTGTGTTCTAAATACAGCAGTAGATTTTTAAATGTTTCATTTCATACAAACAAGAGACGGTATTGCAGATTTAAATTTTGAGCACTCTTACATATTATTGCTATGCTTAAACTCTGGAGTAAAAAGGACTACAAATAAAATTGTGGCCAGGCCTTTCATTTGGTTGGACGTTTCATGTCACTGAACTCATAATTAATTTTGATAAGGTGTTTAACTATAATATAATTCAATGCTGGTCATGTTCACTGTTAATTTGTAAAGCTGTTAATTGTGCCTAGTATGATAAGAATTATATTTAAATCTTGAGCAATGTAATAAAGCCAGCATCTATTCTCAATTCACATTTTAAATACCCTCTCCCTAGATTTTCCCTCAATATATACATGTTTCTTCTAAGGGTTAGTATAAGTAAACTTCCAAATATTCAGTGTAAAGAGATTTTGGTGGTTAAAGCTTGTTAAGAGATAATTCCCTTTGAGATCAAAGCCATGGATGCATTTCTTAATGCTGTACTTGAATCAAAATATATTACAATGCACCAAAACGAGCACTTTGCCTGCAAAGGTAAACATTTAAAACTTACCGGAACTGAAATCTGAGGATTATTTTTCAGTTTTCCAAGCATGGTAAAGCCATCAATGTTGATCTTTCCCCGTGGCCTTATACTTAGAGTTTGTATCATAATGCAGTCCACATACAGAGTGATAGTGCTTTTTTCTATACCAACCATGACCTTGTGCCACTGGGAATCAAACAAATAGGGCAAATCCAAAAATGTTGCTGTCTGGAGACTTCCATCAGTTCCTCTGTATGAGTATTCAAGAGACTTGGTTTGTCCATTAAACTTCAATCCAACTTGTTCTTTCCCAGAAGAGTCCAGAACTTGCCAGAAGCTCCAGTACTTCTGCAGCGTATTGCCAGCCATCCGAAAAGTAGTTAGAATGGAATACTCATCAGGTAATCCATTAGGATATAAAGATCTGTATAGGGTGGAAAATAATGCAGGCTTGAAATTTTTGGTTATTAGCTGTTTTGGATATGTTGTTACTTCAGAGACAAAATGAGACAGCTACCTCAACATTCCATCTGTGCACTGGTAGTTTTGGATGCCTAGAGTACCATTAGTTTAACTGTCCTACTGGCTAGAGAATTTAAAACTCAACATTAACTTTAAATGTCACAAATAACTCCAAGACAAGGCCTTAAGCTTAGAAATTTTTGGCCAACAACAAACCAGAGGTGGCTGGGTATTAGATCAAAACTATCTTGTTGACCTGTAACAGCATCGTTAGGCAATGTGTGATCATATTTACACCTGCCTTGTGCTCTTCAAGACTGCCTCTCTCAATATGCCCCTAGAAGAGTGTTACACTCCAGCAACAAGAACCTTCTGGTGGTCCCCTGCCTAAGAGAACATAAGAGAAGCCATGTTGGAAAAGGCCAATGGCCCATTCAGTCCGATCCTCTGTGTCACACAGTGGCCAAAAAACCCAGGTGCTATCAGGAGGTCCATCAATGGGACCAGGCCTGAGAAAGATCCAGCAGTCCTTGACTAGGCCAAGGGCCTTTTCTGCTCTGGCCCCTGCTTGTTAGAACTGTCTGCTGGAGAACATCCATGCCCTACAAGATTTATTGCCTTTCTGTAGGGCTTGCAAGGCAGAGATGTTCCGCCAGGCATTTGGGTGAGGACAACAACGATCTGACACTCTCATACATCCACTTCCCCTTTTCTCCATATTCCCTCTACTCAGAGGGTGGCTGATATTGAAATTGCCATCATCTTGAGTGTAGGGGTATTATCTATCAGAGAAACTTTTAATGTATTTAATATCATTTTAATCTAATTATGAATATATTTATTTCTAATGTAAGCCACACTGAGCCCGCCTGTATGGAAGGGCAGCCTAGTAAATTGGATGAAATAAATAACTAATATACATTAGCAGCTATAAAGTCAAGGGCTACAATGTTCTTCCTAACTACACCCAAAACCTGCTGTACTCAATTTGACCACCATCCCTTAAAATCAGAAGACAATAGTAACTTTGCTTTGATGGATTTCTTAACCCATCAATGGAATTAACACACATATTCTTATTTCTTTCCCATTCAGACTACCAGATTTAAATTTGGCAGATGCTTTCAGTTGGTTCTTTTAAAATTTACTTTTCAAAATTTTAAAATTAATTTTCCTGCCAGCTTCCTCTGTTTAAAAAAAATAGTTTTAATTGGATTTTAGATGTGTTAATACTACTATGTAAAATGTTTACTTGGCAAAGGTGTGAACAAAAAGTAATGCAAATAAAACATCAGTGATAGTGGTGACAAAAGTGACAATGATGGAGTTATTAAAATTACCACAATATTTCAGGTAAAATTTTAGTTGAGTGAGCATTATCAGGATATATGATGTTGACAGTGAAACAGCCACACGGTTGCTTCCTCGTGAGATCTATACATTTGCTGACAATGGAGTCATGGACTGAATTCATTATTACACTATGGGTTTTAACATCTTTAACAGTACAGCTCTTCAACTGACATGTACAGCATCACTTCTCAGCACACTTTAATTACCTTAATATGGGTGTGGTAAATGTAGGCTGAGTTGCAAATTACATTTATAACCCACCCTTCCTTCTTTCAAGGAACTTGTTGGGGTCCAAGTTTACCTTCACAGCTATTTTGTGCAGCAGCTTCTATCAAGACATGACCACTTTTTAGTGTTACGTTTGAGTGGAAGTATGGAATGTAAGTGCTACGCACAATTCTATCAGAACATACAATCACTGTTTCTTCTGAAAGGAGTAACCCACATATATTCCAGCTCTGAACACATTTCAGGCCTCAAATTAACCTGATGTCTGATACAGTGGGAGGATAGCATTTAGTACATTCATTCTGTACACACAGTCACAGTGCCAAGAACGTAACAACTGAAAGGGGATATGACAGTCAATTTATCTGTGAGATGTGTAGCAGTGGAAAGTTTCACACGACCTTTCCAGTGTACAGCAGGAACCAAAAAATAAAAGCATAAGCTGCTAAATCCTAGGCATATCCCTATGTGATCATGGGTCTCCTGCTCGCACATTCAACATTCAGATGAGACAGCTTCTGGTACAGTACTACAACTGTTGCTTTTTAAATGTTTTCAGTGGTCATTCTACCCTGACTTAGTAGCCCAGCTAGCCTAATTCTCTTTGGAACTCAGATCAAAGCAGGGTCAGTCCTGACTAGTGTTTGAATGGAAGACCTCCAAGGAATACAGTGTCATGATGAGGACTCAGGCAATGGTAAGCCACCTCTGAGGTCTCTTGCCTTGAAACCCTTATGGGGTCACCATGTCAACTTGACAGCACTTTATACCACCACCAGCATCCATTCTACAAGCCAATGTGGGCTGGCTCCTGTGTAAGTCACATGACCATCCTCTCCCTCGCAGGAAGGTGGTGAGGCAGGATCTTCAGTCCCCTGTCATGCATGGAAACAGTGGTGTAAAGAGGCCCTTCAATTTCATTTCCCAAGAAATCAAGTTTAATTTCAATAAAATAACTTCTATGTTATATGCTGTCTCTCACTGAGGGAAAAAAACCATACTAGCGACAAATAATTTATTTTGCATTATTTATTGGGGATGGGGAAATCACTGGAACAAAACAGATAATCTCCAAGTTTTTATTCTTACATTAATTTCCAAGGTTTCCTTGGAGATATGCAAATCAGAAGCACTGAATAATAATTGAAATTTGCTTCATTCCACAAAGGAGGTTTACCAAAGAAGGCAGCATTTTGCATGCTAGACTTTTTCATCATAGTGTCAGCGCTACAATTACTGCTTCATAATCTTTTCGCTGCATTAAAATGTTTAGAATCTGGCATTTCAAAATTAGCTACAAGTGCAAAAGTGTTTCATTAATCCTGGTGAAGCATGAGAAAAGTTGAGTCTAGCTTTGTACATAGATTGTGACCTCCCACCCAGACTTTGAACCCAATGTCCACTCTAGTTTTCCCCCTGAACAGAATATAACTGCTGTAATCTTAAAATGGGCAATTGGCAATGCAAGACCCTGAGTGGCTGCTTAGTGGGACTTCCTGTGTTAATTAGCAGAAGCTCATGCTTTAAGGGAACACTGTCTTGGACTTTACTTTTATATTTCCCAGCTCCATACATAAAGACTATACTAATTATCACCTCGTTGATCCAGGGATTCTGAACATACTCCTTTACTCAGTGCTTACTATGCCTAATTCTAGCCCCCTAGCTAGAAAGGGGGCACAAAAGGATGAATCAGTGCAGAACAGACAGAATCTAAATACGTGTCACCTCATAAGTCTGAAGTGATTGAATTGTATAAATATTAATATTACATTTTATTTTTATTTTATAAATATTTATAAATAAGTACCCAGTACTTGTCAGTTACCCCAATGCCCAATACTGGTGGAGAGCGGCAAGCTTATTTCTGACTGAGCAATTTCTCTGCACATCCTTGGCTTCGCACAAAGTTAAGTTCCATTAAACAAAGGACTTTCTTTTAAAAATTAAAGCTAAAAAATGAAAAAAAAATGAAAAATGAATAAAGTTTCCACATAACTTGCTGTCACTGCAGCCATAAACAACACAAATTTCAGCATTTATTTCCAGGCAGAAGACACAGGCAGGTTCATCCAGAGACTGAGGAGCGAAGTGATCAACATTTTCATAAATTATACAACTCTTAAACTCTGTTAGACCTCATTTCTCACTACTGTTTCCCAGTGAAGAAATACATCTTCTTGGAGAAAATTAATTAACACTCCCATGTAATTAAAGAGACAACAGCCTAACTCAAGCAGCTTAAGAGCTGATGCATCTCTGTTGTTCTTACAGGACAGGCTCAGAGGAGTCCAGCCAAAGTGAACCATTTAAGTCAAAGCCATATCTTTTCAACAACAAACTCTGTCTCCTACTCAAGGAAACAACCAAGACCCAGACTACTAAATTATTTGAGTAACAAGAGGCCGTTATTACTTGAATATGTCTGTACATCCAAAGATACAGGGATAGTCTACTATTTTGTAACTAAGCTCATAACAGAATAGATTCTATGATCTACACGGATATAGAGAATTGCAGCTATTCCTGGGTGCTCAAATTAATACACCACTATACAGTCCTGTGGCCTGATCCCATGAATGATGCTCACCGTGTTTGATAGAGCTTACAGCCAGGAAAGTGTGACAGGATTTCAGCCTTAATGATTTAGCTTTAGGTAATAGAATGTTTCCTGTTTTGAGATGGATTACTGAGTAACAAGGATTGAGAGAGCAATCTTAAACAGGTCTACTCAGAATGCTAGTCAGGTGTATTCAATAGTTAGTGTTGTTTGGATTGCACTGCAAAAAACAGAGAGGCACAAGACAATTTTGTGGTGTTATTTATTTAAACCCACCTTTCTCATAGGCAACTGGAATTCAAGACAGACAACTATATAAAAACAGATTTTAAAAAAATTAAATTATTAAATTTGTTGGCAAAAGCCTTGTAAATTACATTAATAATATGCCATCTCGTGAAGATACTTTGTGAGCTCCTAAACTCAGCACAACTACAAGGGGGAAATCCCCAAATGTACTCCAAAGATTTTTAAAAAGAGATCTACATTTGTATTAATAGCAGGCTTCTGTCTATGGTATGTGCATAACTATTCTCCTGAAGTTAATTTAGAAGTTAAAACAACCACCAAAATACTTGTATAATTTTCTCCCAAGAAGTTTATGAAGCTTTGTTGGAAAAAAATCTCTTGAGGATTAGTAACATAAAAGTAAAAGATATATTGTACTATTATTGTCACATTTCAGGGTCATTATATTTGCATCTTCTGAATATATACAAAATAGGGAACATGATTCCTGATAGGCAAGAATTTGGCTGAAATAAGAGTTCTAAATAATTCACAATATCCCTTTATATCAAAATGGAAATTTTTAATTCAACTTGTAGTGAAAGAGTTTGTACAAGTTCCTCTTCATACAGTGCAAGTTTATACTTTTTATACCCTTGTACTATAATATTATGCCTAAAATAAAGCACAGAAAGAGATATATAAAAAGATAGAAGAGCCCCTAGCAAAGACCAAGTGAATCAATGATGCATAATCTTATGTAACAGATCCTCATTGGACTGCTTTCCACTTGGGGAAGGCCCAGCTTCCCAACTGATACATTTTACATAAGACAATTACACCTATTTCTCCCTCATATATAAGTTTACCATGGCATCCATGAGCTCAGACTTTAACTCATGCTATCCATTGTGGGATAATTCCAGCCAACCTTTGTAACTCCTCTAATGTTACCTGATCCCTAAAAAGACATGATCCCTGCTCAGACCAAGAAAAGGGCAAGTCAGATGAAGCTGATGGTATATTACAACAGTATGTAAAAAAATCGATCTATTTGGCCTATAAAAGCCCATTGTGACTCTTTCAGCACTTGTGCTTGTGAACAGCACCACTGTAACTCCACCAGATGGAGCTACATGCAATCTATTATGGAAAAGGAAAGACAGTGAGGCCTTTCAGCCAAATTGCAGGAAAGCAAGCACATTTCCTGCATAATAGCTGGAGCTGTTGTATTCCAGTCTAATATTAAAAATAATTACATGCTTCATATATGAATAAACGATAGTGTAGGGGTAGTGAGGTGTAACGGCTTTACTAGTAGGTGCTTGGAATGATTGCATTACTCACAAGCAGGTTATTCAAGCCGCATCAAATGTTTACCCTCCTCTTCTGAGGTGACCTTTTGTGATTCACTCATGGAATTGGTCATAATTTGGGCACCAGGAATGGATGCCTGTAGTCATAGCCTGCTGTGCTTCACTGTGGCTATGACCTTTTTCCAGTTCACACAGCATTGTAATTGTGGCAAAAAAATAAATAAATTCTACAATATTTTAGAATGATTTATAAATATTAATAGAAACCTTTTACATTGAAGGATAGAAAGCTATTCTCATTTCACTTTTTTAAAAACAGGTCATTTCCCCATAAAATCTAAAATACAGAAAAAAATTAATTAAGATGTTCACACTTAAAATTCTGCTGCATTAAATTGGTTGAAGCTGGGGGAGAGGGAAGAGTTGGGTCACCTGCAAAACTGAGAATACCATGCATAAATTTCTTCTTCCTGATTTGTGCAATCAGTTTATGTTAGGTACTTCAGAGATGCAAAGCTGTTATGAGCCTATGCAGCAAAAGGAAAGAAATTAAGTAATATTTAGCTTTCTTTGGGGCCAGGGCAAAAAGTGACTCAGTGGAAATACACACTCAAATTTATGGCAGTGCTTGAATAGGGACACAATGTGCATCCAAGTTTTGCTTGGATGGAGAAAGTATGCCCAAATGCACATAAAGTAGATTACATGAGGATTACTTTTTGGTGTATAAAATCCTACAGTCTGGCTCAAATGTACGTATAATGCTCAGTGGCCTGTATCCAATTCCACAGTTCCAACGACCTAAAGGCACTTACATTTTCTCAAGAAGGGGCTATGATTTTAACCGATTCCCCCTGCCTGTTGTGAATCCCATGAAATGTTGTTCCTGAGTGTCAACGGCACAGAGAGGGGTCAGTAAAGGAACAGGAGGAGGGCCTGGCAGACACATACATCCCTGTTTAAGTCTTCAGAATTTGTGGTTGGATTCAGACCAGTATCACATTACTCAAGTTACTATTCAGCAGTTACTTGCAACTGAGTGCAGGAATGTCCTCCTTTCATTGAATATTTTTGTGATGATTCTCCATCCACTGTATATGAGATGGCTACTTCCTACACACAAGTCCATACCATTTCTGGTTGATGAATATGCATGCACAAACTCACCTTGAGTATCATACTGCGGGAACAGAGACAGAGTGCGAACTGGAGCATTGTATGGAGGGACAGACCATCCAGCTCTTTGCTGTATATCCAACTACTATTTAAACTCACTCAAAAAACAGCTGGTTCAGGCAGATTCTTGGTAGCTTTGTACAGAAGCAGAAGAAAGAAGACTTGGAAATAAGGGCACTTTTTATTTTTTTTGTAATTGGCTTTTTTTGTAACTTGGCCAGCTGAGTAAGTAGATGACAATACATTTAAACACATATTTAAAAGTATACAAAAAGCCATTTGTTGTGTTACCTAGTTGGAATCCTGAAGTCTACATTTGTGCCTAACTTGTAAGCCACTTGCAAGTCTGTGGAGCCCACCACTCGCCGGATAATGCCTCTGGAAGCTGCTTTATCAAGCTGGAACTGTGAGATGAGATCATATCCTAAAAAGGAATAAAAGTGTAAATTTGGAAGTTTTAGACTGAGAAATACTGTAAGTGGAATAACACTTAACACTGTCTATAAATAGCAGCTTTTCCCCAATAAAACGAGAAGCCTTGTAGAAGTAAAAATCAAGAATGGAGGAAGACCTAAAAATGCTTTAAAGTAATTTCTGTGATAGAAGCACATTTGTAGCTGCAAGTATATACTTGCCTGGTAAGTCATCTTGGCCAATCCTTCTAACTGGGCAGAGGACGGTCTGTGTGTTGGAACTGAATGTTAGTGGAAACCCTGCAAGGAATATCAGATACACCATTAGCCAATTCCATGGAGGTGAACTACTCAGCAAAGAGCAAAGGCACTTATTTATTAAATTAATCCCACATTCTCTGTATCTATTGATGCCCAAGACTGCTGTCTGTCCTGATTCCCCGAGGCAGCATTTGTTCCTAATTAAATCAGGATGCAAAAGACTCAGGAAGACAAATTAAGGACATATTCAAAAGAAGGAAAATATTCTGGTGCAGCTGAAGTCCATAGCTCAAGACATTGCAACCACATTCATACGGTTTAGAGGACAGTGAATATTAGGGATAAGCACAGTTTGGGAAGGCCCAATTCAGGGCTTGCAAACTGGGCAGCCCCAAACTGAACACCCAAGCAAAACCTGCCCAAACTGAACTGGTTTAGGGTGTCACAGGCTGGGTGCAAGTGAGAGAGCAAAGTTCAAGTCCAGTCCAGGGTCAAGCCAAAGAGTTCAAACTGAAGCCAGGTCAGGTAGTGTAACGTACTCGAGGCGGAGACAAGAGTAGGGCAACATGGTTTATTAGGAGCACGTTGCAAGAGAGGGAACACGCGGGCCGGGTCCCACTTATATACAATCCCCGGTACAACCTACAGGGTTGGTCAGGCCAATCCTGACCCGTTGAACTTCCCGCCACAGCTGTTGATAGGCGGGGAGATGCGCGCCCTGCGCTGGGGCTTCTGGGACGGCCCAGTTGCCCCTGCGCCCGGTCGCATATTATTTACTGATACACTACACCCCTCCCCCCCTGGTTAATGAACATAGTCTTGCAGATAGGCGGGGGGTCGGCGCTCTCAGGTGGACCGTCTGGGGAGGTCCTGAGGGGGAGGCACCGCCACCGCATCTGATGCCGCGGGGGACCCTGGTGCGGACGGTGGCGGACGGACTGGTTCTTCGGCACCTTCGGGCTCTGGCGGTTCCGGTGCTACCTGGGCCGGCGTTAGGGGTGATGGGGCCGCGTCCTCCGGTCGGTCCCCGATGAGCTCCTCTCCGGCTCTTGCCTCTTCTGTGTCTGCCAGTTCCTCTGGTAGCGTGCGGCGCCTCAATTGGTCTATGTGCCGCCGTAGTACCTGGCCCCCCTCAGTTGATATGTCGTAATGGCGGGACCCGGTTACTCGTAGCACTCGGCCCGCCACCCAATTGGGCCCCCTTGCGTAGTTTCGGGCGTAAACCGGGTCGCCCGCGAAGAAACCCCTGACTGCGTCCCGGACCTCGGGGCTCTCGCGGGTGTCTGACGCCCGGTCAGGGTGTAGTCTGTCCAGCCGAGTTATGAGCTTTCGCCCCATGAGGAGCTCGGCCGGGCTAACCCCTGTGACCGGGTTGGGGGTGATCCTATTGTCGAATAGGAATGCCGCTAATCGGTGGTCCCAGTCTCCCTGTACAATACGGCCCAGGGCTTCCTTGGTGGTGCGGACCATCCGCTCTGCCTGGCCGTTGGTGGCTGGGTGGAAGGGGGCCGACCTTATGTGCCTAATAAGGTATCGCTGGAGGAACGCCTGGAAGTCTGCGGACGTGAAAGCGGTCCCATTGTCCGAGACTATGGTGTCCGGGATACCGTGTGTGCTTAAGACCCTGCGTAATGCTCGGATTGCGGCTGCGGACGAGGTGGACCCTACGGGGATGACCTCGAGCCATTTGGTGTAGGCGTCCACAATTATCATGAAGATCTGCCCCTGGAATGGCCCCGCGAAGTCGAGGTGGAGTCTCGACCATGGTTTCCTGGTGGACTCCCACCTAGTGGCGGGGGCGCTGGGAGGCTCGGGCCGCGACTCTTGGCACGTCTGGCACCTGCGGACCCAACTCTCTATTTCCCCGTCCATTCCCGGCCACCAGACGTAGCTTCTGGCCAGGGCCTTCATCCGAACTATGCCGGGGTGGGTCTCATGGAGGGATTCTAGAACACGCCTTTGCAGCGGGGGCGGAATCACCACCCTACTTCCCCATAGTAGGCACCCCTTGTGGGCCGCTAGTTCCTCCCTCCTGGCCTTATAGGGTTTGAAATCTTCCCCCATGTTCCCCTCTGGCCACCCCCTCACCACCCAGTCGAGCACCCGTGCAAGTGTCTTATGTTTCTGGGTGGCCTTGGCGACCTCCGCTGCATGAAGGGGCGGCTCTGGGAGGCTTTCTATCAGCATGACCTGGTGTGCGGGGGCGGGGTCTGGACCCATTTCCGGAAGCGGCAAGCGGCTGAGCGCGTCTGCGTGACCCATAGCCTTGCCGGCCCGGTGTACCAGTGTGTAAGTGTAGGAGTTGAGGAATTGATTCCACCTCAACACGCGCTGTGACAGGATTTGGGGGGTTTGTCTATCTGGGGCCAGCAGACCTAAGAGGGGCTTGTGGTCCGTGGCTATGGTGAACCTCCGTCCGTACAGATACTCATGGAACTTGCGGACCCCCGCCACGATCGCCAAAGCCTCCTTATCTATCTGCGCGTAATTGCGCTCTGCCGGTGTCAGTGTGCGGGAGTAGTATGCCACCGGCACCTCCCTCCCGTCCGGGAGTTGGTGCCCCAGGACTGCTCCCACCCCGTACGGCGACGCATCGCAAGCCAAGATGACGGGAAGGCCCTCGTCAAAATGGTGGAGCACCGCATTGGACACCAGAACGTCCTTGACCGCCTGAAACGCGGCGGCTTGTCGTTTGCCCCAAACCCAAGGGGCTTTTTTATCCAGTAGGCGGTGAAGGGGCTCTGCTAGGGCTGCCTTGTGGGGGAGGAATGAGTGATAAAAGTTAAGGACCCCCAAGAAGCTTTGTAGCTCCGCTTTGCAGGTGGGGGCCGGAGCTTGCACGATGGCCCGTGTCTTTTCTTCCGTGGGGTGGATTCCCGCTGCGTCCACGGCGAACCCCAGGAACTCCACCCGCGGAACCCCCAGCAGGCACTTCTCCCTCTTGACTTTTAGCCCCGCAGCCTGGAACCGGCGGAGCACCTCTCTTAGGCGGTTGCCGAATTCTTCGGGGTCCGGGGCGGCGACTAAAACGTCATCGAAGAACGGCTGGACTCCGGGGATCCCTTTAAGGAGAGCGTCCATTATACTCTGGAAGATCCCCGGAGCGACGCTTACCCCGAACTGTAGCCTCCTCACCCGGAAGGCCCCCCTGTGCGTTACTATCGTTTGGGCTTCCGCCGTCTTAGCATCTACCGGGAGCTGTTGGTAGGCCTGTGCCAGGTCCAGCTTCCCGAAGATCTTGGACCCCGCTAGGGCCGCCAGAACGTGGTTTACCACCGGCACTGGGTAGGGGTTATCCTGCAGTGCCTTGTTTATCGTGCATTTATAGTCTGCACAGATCCGCACCTCCCCGTTTGGCTTGATGGGGGTTACGATGGGGGTCTCCCAGGTGGCATAGTCCACGGGCTCCAGGACACCCTGGGCTGTGAGGCGGTCTAGTTCGGCCTCTATTTTTGGCTTTAAAGCTAACGGGACCCTCCTTGCCTTGAGCCGGATCGGCCTGACCGTGGGGTCTAGGGGCAGGGAGATGGCCGGCCCCTTGTAGCTTCCCAGGGACCCATCGAATACTTCGGGGAACTCTTTGCAAATATCCCCGAACCCGCTGGGCGTTAAGGTTTGCCCCACCCCCTCCACGCGTATCCCCAAGGGTTTGAACCAATCCAGCCCCAGCAGGGTGGCAAGTTGGCGCTTTACCACCAGGATGTCCAGCGGCCCGTAGAAGGACCCCCTCTCAACTTGCACCCGCG
Organism: Heteronotia binoei; assembly: GCF_032191835.1. Taxonomy (NCBI): domain Eukaryota; kingdom Metazoa; phylum Chordata; class Lepidosauria; order Squamata; family Gekkonidae; genus Heteronotia; species Heteronotia binoei. Next base: position 71,370,324 of record NC_083223.1, read on the forward strand.
CCCACCCCACAATTTGCACCGGGTTCTTCTGAAAGTCCCGGAGAATGAAGTTCGCCGGCCGTAGTTGCAGCCGCTGCCGGGGGCACAGTTCCCTCAGGGTCTCCTCCGCTATGAGGGAAATGGAGGACCCTGAGTCCACCTCCATTTGGCAGGGGTTCCCTTCGATGAGGACTGCCACTTTAATTTTATCGGGGGTGGCGTGGGGCAAGTTCAGTACCTGTAGGGACGTGGAGTCTGCTGAGTGGGACTCCGCTGACTCGTGGTGCGTGGTCGGCCTCCGGCGGTTGAGCTTGGCCCGGCAAGCCCTGGCGATGTGGCCGGTCTTCCCGCAACTCCGGCAGTCCCAGGTCCGGTACTGGCAGTCTCTCCGATCGTGGGAGTCGCCGCAGCTGGCGCACTTGGTGGCCGGAACCCTCTCCGACGCTGGTGGTCGATCGGCCGCTCGGGGGCGTTGGGCCGCTCTGTTGGGGGGGCCGGCGGGGCGACGCAGCTGGTAGGCTTCTCTCTCCTCCATGCGGTCGTGGTCCAGCTCCTCGTGGTGGACGGCGTCTGACCGGGTCTTGGGAAAAGTCCTGGAGGTCCTCTCGAACGCCACCGCTTCGCTGAAGGCGCTCTGGAGGGTGAGCTCTTCTTTGGCGAAGAGCTTCTGTTGGAGCCTCTCGTCGTGGAGGCCCCACGTGAATCTGTCGGCCAGGGTGTCTTCCAGCTGGGGGAAGTTGCAGTTCCCGGCGATCTTGCGGAGGGCCGCCAGATAGTCGGCGGCCGATTCTCCTGCCGCCTGGTCCCTCCTGTGGAACAGGAATCTGCGAGCCACCCGGGAGGGCTGCGGCAAGAAGTGGCCTGTGAGGAGTCTGATGATCTCCTCGTAGGATTTCTCCGCCAGGCGGGCGGGCGCCGAGAGACCCTTTGCGATCTCGAACGTGGCAGGCCCGCATACGCTCAGGAGAACATCCCTCTTTGCTCCGGCGTCGGTAACCTTGTTGGCCCGGAGGTAGAACTCGACCCGTTCCGAGTAGGACTCCCAGCCCTCTGGATTTGCAGGGTCGAAGGCCTCGAGGTAGCCGGTGATTCCGCCCTGGTTGGCCATGGTGGCGGCGGCGGACGCGACCGGTCGTTCGTTGCCCACGATCTCCGTCGTAGCCGATAAGGCTAGGATCCCACCTTCGTCGCCAGTGTAACGTACTCGAGGCGGAGACGAGAGTAGGGCAACATGGTTTATTAGGAGCACGTTGCAAGAGAGGGAACACGCGGGCCGGGTCCCACTTATATACAATCCCCGGTACAACCTACAGGGTTGGTCAGGCCAATCCTGACCCGTTGAACTTCCCGCCACAGCTGTTGATAGGCGGGGAGATGCGCGCCCTGCGCTGGGGCTTCTGGGACGGCCCAGTTGCCCCTGCGCCCGGTCGCATATTATTTACTGATACACTACAGGTAGCCAAGTCAGGGGGTGGAGGTCATCTGGAGCTAGGAGTCAAAAAGCCAAAGAGAACAAGCAAGAGCTTGGGTGGATGCAGGTCATCAAGAAAGCGACTTGTTGCTTTCACAGAGAGCCCCTGAGCAAGGAGCTAAATGGGCCTCTGGTGATGCTCCAATTAGCAGGTGGGAAAGCTCCTGCTAAAACTCAGGACTTCCTCATAGGCATGCATCCAACGGGCTGGTAAGTCTCAGTGAAGTCGCTCCCTCAACTGCGTTACCCATGGAGGTGAGTCGGGCAGGCTCCCTGCTTGCAGCTGTGCCTCCTCCTCTGTTATCAGGTCAGGTGCAGGGGATGATGGCTCAGGCAGCAAGCTGTCAACCTCTGGAGTGCTAGAGGGGCCAGCTACAGGCTCAGCTGCCAATTCAGGTGTGTGGGGGAGTCCTGCCTGGTCGTCCTACCTAGTCGTCATCAACCATGACACAGGGGGGCCCCTGGAGATGCATGCACATCACTTCCGGGTGGAGTCAGGTGCTGCCCCCAGCATGCCTGCATCATCTGGATGCACTCAAGTGCATCAGCCCCCCAACGCACGCATGCCACTTCCAGGTGGCATCAGGCACTGCCCCAATACACCCACATTACCCGGAAGTGACATAAGCATGTCAGGTAATGCACTTGCATCACTTCTGGATAATGAAGGCATGGCAGGGGCAGCACCCAACACCATCCAGAAGTGGTGTGCATGTGTTGGGGGCCAGACACCCAAACCAAGCAGAAGCTCAGGGAGCATTTGGGGAAGGCTCCTTCCCCAAATCTCAGTGAAGGGTTCATAACCAGCCAAAGTTCAGTCTGATTTGGCTTAGGTTCAGGTCTGTGATCAACCCTAGTGGATATGGTGTTAGATTTCTTATGAAATGTATAGAAAAGCAATGGTAGATAACTGTTTTCTTCCTTACTTTTCTGAAAGTCAGCTACCTTCCCAGACATGGACTTGTATAAAGAGTTCTATAGTGTGAAACTTCTAGTGGTTTGGAAATTGCTAGCTCACTAGTTAGCTAAGTCAACATGTACACTTAATTCAAAACAAACAAGTGCCAAGTCTACCTCAGCCCAACCAACAGTTGGGATTCAAAGCTCTTGGCTTCCCTCCCTTCGCCTTTGATATTTCAAATGTTCCCACTCCTTCCTCTCCCATGTTTGATCACATACCCTACAGGGTAAAGGCATTCAGGGTTGTGAACAAGAGCATAAAAGAAAGTCTCTTGCAAGGACAAATAGCCATTTCACCATTTGAAATGCTATAGCCATTTCACCATTTGAAGGGCTCACTCAAAGCAGCAACTGTGAACACTTGGTAGTGGGGAAAATACCAACCCATGCATTTACCTCTTAACCCCCTCCTCCAAAGAATCAAAAAGGAAAACTAAACATTGGTTTAAGTTAACTTAAGAGTTCTATTTCTGCAATGCTTCAGGTCCAGTAGGAAAACATCACCAGTCCCAAAAAAAGACTTGTACAGGATGGAATGAGATACCCTGCCTGCCCATAGAGAGGCTGTTGTCCAATACAAAGACTGATTCTGAAGGATAGTTTCCATCTCCCATGACTAAATAATGAAATATATCAAAAATTTTCGCCTCTTCTACTCAAGGAACATAAGTTATCACCATTCTAATTGTTTTATTTATCTAATATAATTATTTCATACCTTTGCCCAATAAAGCTTGTTAAAGATAGTGCTGCTGACAGGCTGTTCTGAGAACATAAGATTTACAAAATCAGAAAGTCAGTGTCGTGAATAAAACTACTGGGCTTAAGGATATCTCACTCTGTCTTTGATTCACACCAGTGTCTTACTGGGTCAATTTCTATTCAGTGTAGGAGTGTGCATGTTTTTTCAAGCTACAGAGAACTCTTGTCTTCATTAGTTCTATTCTATATGCATATTCCTAACCAAAAGATATTGGCCCAATACAACACACAACTATAATTATTTTTGAATCTGTGATTTCAGAAATGCAATACTTTTATTTTACCCCTTTTTAAAGTGCCATGGAAAAAATAAAAGTATAAAGTTTAACCCTTTAAAATGACAGTCATGAAAAGCATCTTGCCCATACAGTCATATCCCTTGTTTTTTATTCATTCATTAATAACCTAGTTATATGGCTAACCACTTTACACTTGTACTTTTCAGTAACTATGGGATAATAGTTTTGATTGCCACAATTTTTAGTAAATATAATGAAACAGATTCTTACTTGTCTTCTGTTGAATAGTAGCTGATGCCAGAAACCCCATAAAACAGCACATGTAGAAGAAAACTGAATATTTCCTGTAAGAAAAGACAGCTTCAACATGAATGCACACTTCCAAATGAAGTCATTTCATCTCTTAACCATAGCAAATTATTTTAAAGATTTGTTAGCAAGAAGTTTGCAAGCAAGGGTGTTTAAGATTCCATGGTTGTATCTTTTTTTCACAATGCAACAAAATGTACCTGAGAAGCTGACAACGACTTTCATCTTTAAATGCGTAAGTATCATAACGCAAAGAAGCCGAGAACTCAACTGGCAAGGTCTATTTTAAATGCAGTCAGTTGATCTTTCCCTCTCTTCTCTTCCAGTGGCTGCTCTCATTTAAATACACTTGATTGCTTACCTGCTGCCCTTCATTTTCACACCCTATCTTAGCATTTAGGTTGCTAGACCACTGAACATCTGAACTTGGGTTCCATCAAATGAAGCATGGGGGGAGATGTCCCAGAGCCAGCTTTCTCTGCCTCTTGCAGGATGTCTGTAGGGAATGATTTAAGAATTCTGCAGAGCAGGGGAGGTGGACGCTGCACAGAGTTACGTGTTCTTGAGGGGATAAGGAGGAGGAATTTGGAAGGGTTATAAAAACAGTAAATGGAGCAGTAGAGAGGGGTGGGGATAAAAGTAGGAATGTTGAGTTAGACAAGGATACTCAGTGAGTTAGAAGGCATGGGTGTATTTGATGGGAGACAAACATGGGATTACAGCCTGGAGGTAACTCAAGAATATTTTTTATATTTTGGCAACTACACTAATCAGGATAAGTTCTAGCACTTCAAATGCTAGCAAAAGGCATTTTTCATTTCTCACTGACTGCCTAATGAGGTAATATCTGCTGCGAGTCCTGCTGCAAAGGACATTTGCTGAAAAGATGCAGGTTGTTTATATGGGAGGTTCACTGCTTAAATCTGAATCTGATAAAAAATAAAGGCTACCTAGGGTAAAAAATCAACTTTTATACATCCCAGCAGGTTAATTGGTGTCTTGCCAGTGAAACTGTAGTTTAGACTTCTTTTAAACACATAGAAAGATACAGGGCTGCTTTTTTTTTTAAGCAGGTACACAAAGGAATACAGTTCCAGCTGGCTTTGCATCATGGCTATGGCCTAATATGCAAATGTTCCTGCAGGGCTTTTTCTACAAAAACGGTCTGTGTGAAACAATGGTAATGTGTGCCTGATATGCAAATAGGTCCCTTTTGGGTTTTTTCTACAAAAAAAAAGCCCTGAAACATACATGTTCAGATATGTCTGTATGAATTGAGAGAGAGCAAAACAAAACTCTAAAGCCTAATGTAGTTTTGTGGACAGAAATTTGGATTTGGATCTGGGAGAAGTCAGTACTGTGGTTCTCATATTGAAGATGGAAGGCTCAGACTTATAGTCACTTACCATAAAACCATCATAGCTGAAAAGATGAGATTTGAACCAGAAGATTACAAGCCAAGCTCTTAGCTGTCTGAAATAAAGGTTTTTTGTATGGGAAGGTACAGAGCAGCGGCTGTTCAGCTGTATTAGTGGTGAGAATAAGTGCCCCTAGCTGTGTAGGGTAGTGGGAGACTTCAATGAAATATACCTTTTGGGAAATTTCCCCTAGGGAAAACTGAGGTGTAGAAAGAATGGGGCTTAGCGTCACTCAGCACAATAGATACTGTTCTTCAAACCAACATGGCTACCCTCTGAAACAATCTTCAAGGAAGTAATAGAGCTGACCCTCTGTGTACGTTAAGGGGGGAAAGCCATTCCTGTGTGAATCCAAGTGTTATATTTGATGGCAGGAGGCATTCAGTAAAAGCATCAGATTATGTGCCAGTCCAAACTAAAGTGTTTGAGAAAGGCCTAGTTGTGAAGAACTATCCAAAGTACACAACAGAGAAGGCGTTCTCTGTTAATGTCCAGACAGAATACAATAAAATGTTGTCAGAGCAAACCATTTCCTGACTCTCATGCTCCAACTGAAGCATAAAACATCAGGCACTGTAGTTTCATTTAAACAACTTTGGAGAAAAAGACTGTGTAAATTTACGTTTTTCTTCAGTGTAGTGTTAGCATTGGGGGGAAAGGAACAAGAGCTCTTCCTGAAGAAAGAAATCAGAACTTTTTTAGAAGCCTAACTTTTGCCTCTTAAGGGAATGCTTTGGGCAAAATTATTGATATTGGCTGACCAGGGCTGCTGTTAACTTTACTTTCTCTGCTGCTATATTATTTCTCCCTCCATGTGCTATTTGTCATGGAGATGTCTGCAAAAAAGTGGGTGAGAACAGTGAATCATTTCATTCACTGTTCAACGATTCATTTCATTCACTGTTCTAGCAGAATTCAAAATAAAATTATTCCAGAGGAATGTAAGAAGGTAAGTTTACAAGGTGGCCTATGGTATAAGTAATTAAATAAAATCAGGGAGGTTCAGAACCACTTCCAGAGAAATCAGGGGAGCGGATCAGAGTCACTGGATGCACAGCTGATCCCTCCATTCTCTGGTCAACTGAATTATCCAGCTGCTGCTCCAATGCCATCGTGAATAACCTTCAGGTCTCTTGAGGGCAACCACTCACATGTTTTTTTGAAATTCTTCAGGTCTACTGATGAAACTCTAGTCATGCTGTTCTAGAACTTAGAGCTACAAATGGCCAGAAAGGGAACATATGCATGATGGCAGTACTGATAAGCATTGGGGGGGAGGGTCAGTTTGTGGTCATGTAAAATACATAAGTACTAGGTTGAGTATACAAGGAAGTCGGATGGGTCTACCACAGCTCCTCTGTTACCCTCTCAGTTCTTAAATTGTCTAGCAGCCCAATCCAATGAATCCTTACAGGATTGGGACAGCCAGTGGAACTTCCTCACCTATAAGGATTTCCATTTAACTTAAATGAAAGGGAAAGCTACACCACTCTGAGAATCAGTACGGTGCAGTGATATGAGTGTTGGATGAAAGCCTGAGATACGGGATCAAATCCTAACAGTTATTAAGCTCAGTGAACCTAAATTACTTCACAGGTTAGCAAAACAGAGGAGAAAGACAAACATTTATTTATTTACAAAATCCATATGTCACCTTTCCAGTGAACTGTTTGAGGCAGCTCACAAAATTAAACATTAATTTATACAGCCACAACATAAAACCAAGCCATAAAAAATCACTTCATAAAAACAAGGCATAAAAGGCCATGAACTATAGACAATGGACAGGACAAAATGGTGATAGAGCTCTTTATAGATATACTTTGTTTTACGTCCTCTGTCTTTGCATTTCTTGGCAGATCAGAAAATACAGTATTTATTTCTATGATAAATGCTGACAATTGACAGCCTAAAGGGCGAATATAGCTTCCAGACAGGTACCATCTGGCTTTCCTGATGTAGCTTGACTCCCCTTCTTCCTATCTTCTTTGCTTCTTGAAACAGCTCAGAGGAAGAAAGAAATGGAGGCTTCAATGCACTCTTCTCACTGATGCACTCCACTAAGATGCTGGGGGAACCATGGTAATATAGGATTCACAGATCTATTTTTTTATCCTGCTGTTTGGAAGGTGGAAAGAGATTGCATGGTTTAAAAATCTACAGCAGGGGTCTCAAACATGTGGCCCTAGGGATGGATCAGGCCCCCAGAGGGCTCTTATCAGGCCTGTGAGCAACTCACTGTCATCTGCTTCCTTCTCTCTCTCTCTTGCTTCCTTCTGCATCACAGCTTGCTTTGCCAGGCTTGCTCAATCACACAGGAGCTACAGAGCAAAGCCTCTATTGTCTCCATTGACTGACCAGCATATGAAGCAACTTATGTATAATTTCCCCTTAAGTCTTAGGCTCAAAGCATGGACCATGAGATTCCTGCAGTGAATGTCAATAAATCAAAAGTAGGTTTGCAACTTACACACACACCCCTTAACAACACCTGAACAGCACGGACACTATCTCCAGATTTTGATACAATAATTCAGAGCAAGAGCTGTCAGTTATCAGAGACTGTTAAATAAGCATAATATTACAAGAGTGCTAATATTTTAAACACTTGTAAAGTTTTAAAAAAATCTTTAATTGTGTTTGTCTGTGTCTCCGCTACCTGGCATCACATTTTATGACATCCATGGCCCAGTATTACATTTTATGACACACATGGCCTGGCCCTGGTCTCAGTGGTTCGTCCTCTCCTGAAGAAACCATCTTTGCTCCCTATGGTCCTAGCAAACTACCACACAGTCTCGAACTTGCAGTTCCTGGGCAAGGTATTGGAGAGGGTGGTGGCAACGCAGCTTCAGGCTTTCTTGGAGGATGCTGATGTCCTGGATCCCTTCCAGTCCAGCTTCTGCCCTGCCCATGGGACAGAGATTGTGTTGGTCACCTTGGTGGATGATCTCCGCAGGCATTTGGATTAAGGCAGTTCGGTGCTGCTGATCCTTCTTGATCTGTCAGCAGCATTCAATATGGTCGACCATAAAGTGTTGACCCACCGTCTCACCGATGCAGGGAAACAGGTGCTGGCCCTACAATGGCTGGTCTCCTTTCTCCAGCGTCGGGTACAAAGGGTGGTACTTGAGGGTGAACTATCCCAGTGGCACCCATTACAATGGATGGCCACCTGGATTAGGCCCCAGAGGAACTGGGTAAAGCATCGCAAGCCATGGCTGGTTGGTTGCAACACAGCCAGCTGAAATTGAATCCATCGAAGATGGAGGTCCTATGCCTAGGTTACAGGGGGTTTGGATAAGAGATCAGGCTCCCATCCACTGAAGCCCACACAGAGGGTGAAGAGCTTAGGGGTATTCCTAGATGCCTCTCTGACTATGGAAGCCCAGGTTACCACCACTGCCAGATTGGCCTTTTTCCATCTGAGGTGGGTCAGACAGTTGGTCCCGTATCTCATCCCCCATGACCTGGCCACAGTGACCCATGTGATGGTCACTTCCAGGCTAGATTATTGTAACTCTCTCTACATGGGGCTTGACCCTCCTCCGGAAACTCCAGCAGGTGCAGAACGCTGCTGCACAGATGCTGACATCGTCACCTATACGGGCATGGATCCATCCTGTGCTGCATGAACTGCGTTGGCTACTTATTGAGTACCAGATCCAGTTCAAGGTGTTGGTACTTATGTTTAAAGCCTTACATGGCCAGGGGCCAGTATACCTACGGGACCACATCTCCCTGTATGAGCTCCATAGGTCTTTACGATCAGCAGCTCAACAACTTCTGGTGATACCCAGCCCCAGAGATGTTTTTCTGGCCTTGACAGCCTTTTTGGCCCAGACCCCTACCTGGTGGAATGATCTCCCCCTGGAGATCCAGGCCCCGCGGGATCTGATTCAATTACGCAGGGCCTGTAAAATAGAGCTCTTTTGCCAGGCTTTCAGCTGAGGCAGTGGACATCACTTGTTACTGGCCTCCCCACTTCATTCCATCCCAGTGCGATAAGACCTGCTGGACCTGGACGGTAGGCCATGTCTATGAGGCAGAATTTGCCATTTTAGTATCTATTGTTACTCTGTAATTTTAGATTTTATATATTTTAAATTGTTTTTTTAATTGTTGATTGTTTTTATGATGTAACCTGCCCTGAGTCTGTTCTATGGGAAGGGTGGACTAAAAATCAAATAAATAAATAAATAATGTCAGATCTGGCCCTCATAACAAATGAGTGAAACCCCTAACCTACAGAAACTTTTTGAACAGAGACTACAACGGGACAGAAAACCAATCAAGTTTGTATGACAATTACTGATGGCTCTATTAGCCATTTTGAAGTCTCTGAAAAAGTACCCTGAGTACACAGTTCAGGTCTTTCTCTTTTCCTTCTGCCTACCCTTTAAAAGGGGAGATGGCTGGGAACATAGACCAAAATAATAGCATGCAAAAGAACAGGAAAACTGCAACCACAACTCACTCTTACTACCACACTTATAGCAACAAGAGAGACCCTGGGAGAGGGAGAGAAAAGTTCAACTCATAAACAAAGCTATGCTGAGGCTACAGTCAGAAAATTCAGCCAAAGGCTGAAAATGGTCTCTATCAGTTTAATTCCACTGAGAATTTGTTCTGAAATAATAAACTAAGCTTTGCTGAGGCTCCTGTCATTTATGCTGCCTCGGGTGGTTGTGCTTCTTGTGTGAACTGTCTATTCCCTCATTTTTTGCTCTCTCGCTATCCCTGTTGATTCATGTGAAGCTGTGTGAAATAAAACATCAACAAGTGGAAGAGATCTCCCTCTGTTTCCCAGCATAGGACATTCCTTTTGATGCAGTCACATGCTGTGAAGTAATTTAGATCTTAGTAACAGAGATATTGAGACGGGATATATTTCCTTCTCCTCTACTGATCAGTTAAACTGCTGGAATAATACTTGGCTATAAAACAGACAGTGAAATGGAATGCAAACAGGAAAAATATGAACTGATGAGGTTAAAAATCACATGACTCACAGGTCTAACTTTGCTATATCTGTGAGTTCCAAGTCAACTAAAATAAGTTGTGCTTAAGACTCTTTGAAACCAATGGATTGTTATCTGCAACACATTTAAACATAAACTGGCTTTAGTGGCACCTAAACTAAACTAATATGAGTATATAGCAGGGCCGCCTATGCTATGACATCAACTGCACAACTGGGAGTTTTTATTCAGTGTGCCCTTTCCCAAGGCTGATTTGCAAGTCACTTTAAAACTTGCAACAGTTCACTCATTTGCAGACTTATAACCCAGCCTATTCCAAATATAGGGACCAGGGCAGATGAAATTAAACTACAACTGGACAAGAACTAGGGAAACTTAGGTTCAAGTCCTCACTCTGACACATTCACTGGATGACTTTCAAGCAATACCATCTCACTCCTAAACTACCTAACTTGCAAGTTGTATCATGTGTCATCAGTTGTATAGTCTAATTTTCAAACTGGCAAAATCTGAAGATACTTGAATCCAGTGATTGCAGCTGTGAACAAACAAAAGAGATCTTTCTACAAACCTAAAAAAAAAAATCTATAAATAAATAAATGGGGGGGTTAAAAAAATCCAAAATGGAACACCTATAGCTTTAAGAAACGGATGCCCTCAATGGTCATTGCTAGGCAATCAGCCTTGCTTTCTGTCAGTAAAAGCAGGAGGAGGAGGTAATGCCCTTTCCAGTGCTGTTTGGGTCTTTGAGGGGGGATTTATCAGGGCCAGGCCCAGAAGCAACTACCAGGCAAGTTGCTACTTATGGGCTTGTGTGACTCATCCAGGTCTGAACGCTTGCTGTTGTTCAAAAGCAATCACCCAATAAAGCCAGTATAGTGCAGTGGTTAGAGTTTCAGATTAGGACCTCAAATCCAGTTCTGCTATGAAACTTTAGTGGGTGACCTTGGGCATGTTATGCATTCTCAGTCCAATATACCTCACAGGCAGGGATGAACTGGCCATTAAGAACACCAAGACACCTCTCAGTAGGTCTATGGCCTTCTGCTCATCTGTGACAGAAGGGCTGAGCTCAGCATAAGGCAGCTAAGGGAGACAGCGCTCAGCATGGCCTCGCATGGGATGGGTGAGAGAGGTGGCCCTCTTTCCTCCTGGGCTGCATATAAGATGAGCAAGGGATGTGGTTCTCTTGTACAATCTACTCACTGCTGAAGAAACAAAGTAGCTGAAGAGAACCATTGCACGGAGTGCATGCATCCCTCACTTTCCCTTTTTCGGAAAAGTCGACCCAGCAATGAAGGCTGATTGTAATCCCTTCTTTGGGGAGGGGGAGAGTCTGCCCAGAGTTCCCTCTGGAGTGCATCTTGTTAAAAAAAATTCAACATGTCATTTGGCCAACTATTTTGTTAAACGTGCTCTGTTGGGCTGAAATATGACACTCTGAGGAGACAAGAGATTTTATTTCAATGAATATGGAAAGAGGTCTTTTTGCTTTATCACCAGGGCTGGCTCACCCACTAGGCAATAGGTGGCTGCCTAGGGCGCCGGGAGGTAGAGGTCGAAGAATTGGGCTCCCCTTCCCGGTGCCCATGGCAAATGCCTAGTTTGCCTCCCCCGCCGCCGCCCTCCTTCTCTTAGTGGGGCTGCCACGCAGCACTGCCATCCCTGCGCCGCACGGAGGCTGATCCTTACTCACTTCAATCGGCTGGCGTGGCTTCTACTTGTTTGAACAGCCCGCGACACAAGAGGAGATTTTGCTTCCCTCACTTCCGGTTTTGGGAAGGAGGGGGAACGAAGTCGCCTCTTGCGTGGCGGGCTGTTCAAACAAGTAAAAGCCACGCCAGCCGATTGAAGCGAGTAAGGATCAGCCTCCGTGCGGCGCAGCTGTGGCTGTGACGGAGCCCCGATCGCCACCGCTTCCCCCCGTCCTTTCTCCCAGCCCCGATCGCCAGCTCTTCTCCCTGCCTTCCCTCCCAAAAAGAGGGGGAGGGGGGGCGGCAAGGCTGCCGGGGGCGCTTCCGGCTGGTCCTGATTATCACCTCCGGTCTGCTGAACTTTTACCACCTCTCCAGAAAGCAGCAATTTCCCCCACCCACTGGGTACGCCTGCTGGCCACTGCAGTCCTCTACCACCCAAAGATGGATGTTTCGAAGTAGGGTTGCCAACCTCCAGATCTCCCACTATTACATTTGATCTCCAAGTGAAAGAGATCAGATCATCTGAGAAAATAGCCGCTGCGGAAGGTGGTCTCTATATGGCATTATACTCCATTGTAGAGCCTTTCCTCCTCAAATTCCACCAATCTCAAGCTCCACCCCCAAAGTTTCCAGATATTTCAAAAACCTGGACCTGGCAACCCCAGTTGAGAGGGAGCCTATTCGGCGTGTCCTCCCTTTTGGAGGAACTCACCAGACCAGTCCCCCCTCCTGCAGCAGAACAGCTTTTCAGAGCAGAAGCAACCAATGGCAGGGGATGGAGCTTTAGGACAAATCCCTGGTAAGAAGGAGACTTGGGATAGAAGAGGGATACCACTGGCCAATAACAAAAAGTACCTCAGATTGCAGCTGTTGTTGCTAGGCTGATCTCATGGGGCAAGTTGGGGCACAAAAGGAATCATTTCAAAGGGAATGTAAGAAAATTCCTATGGTCTGAATGTCAGGTGGGGAGCTCCTGGTAAGAGGTTGCAGGATTTCTGGGTTTTTCTATTGTAGCCTTGCTTTGTGGTTTTGATGCAGCTTGACTCACATCAAAAGAGTTGAGGGAAGCCTTTGCTATGGTTTTTTTTCTTGCACATGAAAAAACAACACAAGAGTCCAGCATTATTTTAAAGACTCCCAGTGACTCTGTGTGTGAGAGAGAGAGGGGGGGGGCATTTTATTGGTCTTATTATCATCTGCCATTCCCCACTTTCAAAGCCTGTCATGCCGACAGATGAGACTCCATCACACGAGGAAAACTTCTGCCAGAACATTTGTCAGGCCTAATTAACATAAGAAAGAGAAACATCACTCTGCTTGCAGCAGCAATGGAAGCAGAGGCTGTTGCAGCGCTAGGGATCATGTGGAAGGGGACTGAGAATATATATTTACTTCATTTACCTCACCTTTCTCCTCAATGGGGAGCCAAAGTGGCTAACATCATTTTTCCCTCCACTGGATTTCAATTTTGAATGGTCCTTTGCTTTAAAACCTCCCTGCAAATAGAAAACTGGCCCAGCAAGAAGTAGGAATCAAAGCTTTCTCCTTGCTGTGCTAGTTTTCTATTTGTCTTGAGTGTTTTAACTGAAGAAGCATTCAAAATTGGAATCCACCAACAATCTACCATACTGAAGTCCATTTTGCCCTTTCAGTTGGCCTTTTTTGCACTTGGACCTCAACCTGGGTTTTCTCTGAGATCAACTCACAGCCATTTACCTTGCTGTTAAATGGATCAAAACTTGGAAATGGAAAACTGTACGAAGTTCCATCAACATACCCAAAGAACATATGCTGTTCGCCAATAACAGCCCGATATAAGATGGGGGAGAGGCACCTGATGTAATATTTCATTACCACATCTCAGTAGAAGTGCATATGGAAGAAGCCACTCTTCAGGTATCCTAGGCAAAAGCTATACATGGCTTTGAAGGTAAGAGTTGAGTTTGTACTGACTACAAATTGGGGAGAAATGGAATTTTTGCCATATAGGTATTATATGTTCCTGACAACCAACATCAAATCTGGTTGTCATTTCCATGAACAAATGAAGATTCAGATAAATAAATAAATAAAATAAGCGTTCTAAGCTGTCTTCAAGGGCAATACTACATGCTATGAATTATACTTCTGTAAACTAACTGAAAGAGCAGAGTGGTACAGCTGCAGTATTGCAGTCGGAGCCCTCTGCTCATGACTTGAGTTCAATCCTGGCGGAAGCTGGGTTCAAATAGTCAGTTCCAGGTTGACTCAGCCTTCCGTCATTCCAAGGGGAAGTGTAGATGGCTGGGGAAGGCAATGGCAAACCACCCCATAAAAAGTCTGCTGTGAAAACATTGTGAAAGCAACATCACCCCAGGGTCAGAAATGACTGGTGCTTGCACAGGGGACTGCATTTACCTTTTTAAACTAACTGAGAGGTTAGCAGGCCACACATAATGATGGCATGTTCTTTCTGTTCTAAAGTGGGATGTCAGAAGAATAACAGCTTCCAGCTGATGGGTGCACCTGGAAATTCAGGAGACCTAGATCTAACATAAACCCTAAACTGTAAACCTAGTATTTAAGGGTAGTAGTATGTCCTCATCCAGAACTGGCATTTTCACTTCTTCCAGGACCACCCACCATGAGCTACTCCCTCTTCTCTGAGATAATATTTATTCATTCTCATAAGGCACTAATTCACAGATGAAACTGCCACACCTTGTTTAGAGGAAAATGAAAAACAGAGTTGGGAATCGACAGCATAAAAATATACTCCAAATCTCACAATCTCTCCCAGCAATTTCAGATGCTTAAATATGTAGAAGAATGAACAGATCTCTGTGGAACTCCACAGGAGACCTGTTGTTGGAGGTTGTATCCCAGACTACTGGTTCCGAGTTATTTCAATGTCCATGTCAATGATGCGGTCTCCTCTCAAGCTACAAACCTAGTGTCATCCATGGAGGCACTGGGACTCTCCCAGTTTGTATTGACATGCACACCTCAAGCAGGCCACATGCTGGATCTTATATTTGGTGCAGAGATAAATGTGGATCTTGAAACTGTGGATGCAGTACCATGGTCAGACCACTTCGCCTTTAAGGCTTGGTTGAATACCCTAACCCCTCCCTGTTTAGGTGGGGAACAGATTTATGCTCACCCACAGAGACCAGGATCCAGGAAGCTCTGTGGGATCCAATGCCCCCTAGGGATACATTGGATGACCTGATGGAAGATTGGCACAGCTGATTCTCCAAAGCCATCAAGGAAGTCCCCCTCACACCCCACCACGTCCTCTCTGTCCTCTTGCCAGACTGGCCCTGTGGTATGCCCCAGAGCTTTGAAGGATGAAACAAGGACTGAGCTGACTAGAGCAAGGGTGGTGACATGCTCACAATAAAGCCGCAAGAACATCTTATAGGAGATGTATGAGATGGCAGTGAAGAGAAAGCCTCCGAGATGGCAGTGAAGAGTGTTCACTACATCTGAGTCTCCCCTGCAGTGCAGAGATGTCTTTAGCAATTTAAACAACTAGAGAATCTGCCAAATGAGTTTCCCATTGCAGCATCATCTACAGGGCAATTATATTATATCATCTGATGCCCTAACCAAGACTGTTTTTAGATCATTTTAATTCTGTTGCAACTATTTCAACCCTATTTATTTGTATATTACAGTCACTATATTTGCTGGGTTGACTTGTGTGTAACTTGCTCTGAGCCTGCTTATGGGGAGGGCTGGATATAAATCTAAATAAATAAATAATGTATGTTATATAACACAGTCTCTTGGTGGATATGATCCTAAACTTTGTGCAATCTCAGTGGAGAAGTGCCAACACCAGAAATATTTCCAGTCCTCTGCCGCATTATCAGTACAGATAGGGCTTTTTTTTTTTTTTTAGCAGGAACGCACAGGAGTGCAGTTCCGGCTGGCTTGGTGTCAGGGGGTGTGGCCTAACAAGCTCCTGCTGGGCTTTTTCTACCCAAAAGCCCTTTGTGAAACAATGGTGATGTCAAGCGGGGTGGCATAATATGCAAATGAGTTCCTGCTGCACTTTTTCTACAAAAAAAACCCTGAGTACAGAAAACACTTTCTAACAACACGGTGTAAGAAAACATTTCTGTCTATACAGAACTGACTCTCAAAACCAAAGAGATCCTGAAATATCAACACAGGAGAAAAGAATGTGTCAGAGGAAATGGCTGTACAAAAATGCTACATGGTGAGCTTTGTCATGTTGTCAGGAGTCAGAAAAGGATTTTGAATTAGGCAGCCTCCAGTAAATCATATAGATGACTTTACTTTTATTTATGTAGGCTATACCTACCAGGGAAAAAAATCATTACATTTTAATGATTATTTTAGGGCTAGATACATCATTCTTGACTAAACAGGAAAGGGTGATCAATATTCTGAAAGAATGATCTGCCAATATTTAATTGTTGTAATGTATTAGGAAAATGAGGGCATCCAGTGGTGTTGAATGAACAAGAGTTTATAATGGAAGCCTGCCCCAGGTCTAGTTCTTCTTAATTAAAAGTAGATGGAGAATCTGGTTCCTAATTAGGGCAAAGTTAGTAACTAGCTATAATTTATTCTTGCTTAAGAAATACGCTCCCACACCAACAAAAAGCTAGCAGTCTCTCTCCACAGTTTCTGTCCACTTAATTGACATTGCCTAAATTGAAAATGCCCTGCATTTAATGGAAATGGCCAAAAACAAAGGCTGAAATTAGACATTGCTCCCATACCAAACATCCTAAGCTATGTTTTGGCACTATGAGTGATTTGACAATCCATGGTTTGTAATCAGCTGGAAAACCAGGATTGTAAACCATGGTTTGAAATGATGTCTGAACCAAACTTAAAGATGGAAAACAAAAGCAAAAGAGGAGTTTTTAACCATGGTTTATCTACACCATTCACTGAAAAGGAAAACCATGATTTGGGTTCTAAATTATGGTACAGTCTGAACGTAGTCTGTTGTAATCATGACTGACTCTTAGTTCTTGACCCATGCTATGGTTATTTACTGTTGTAAACTGAAATTACACCTCTTTCACACCATCTCACTACAACTATATAACTGCCTCAGACCCAGCTCTAAATATGTTTCTTAGAGTAATTTTCTTAAATATTTTTGCTTCAGTACTGGTAGATGAGTTCATTAACATATCTGAATCGGAATCTTATTCCAAAATTGATATATCTAAGGGCTACATCTTGTCCAGTACAAAAAAATATTTATGCACCCAGAGTTTGTTTATGGTGATGGAAAGTGTCATCAAGTCACAGCTCACTTATGGTGATTATTTAAGGCTTTCAAGGGAAGAGACATCCAAAGGGCCATTGCCTACCCCATGTAGAGACCCTGGACTTCCTTGGTGGTTCCATCCAAATACTAACCAGGTCTGACCATGCTTGGCTAATTGGTGAAAGCCTGTTTATGCTTGGAAGAATTAAAGTTGAAACTATTCTCTAAATTGATGTGCCTCAGTCAGGTTTCTCTTTTGTCTGTCGGGCTGTGCTGCCGATCTGTTCCTTGAAACCTACTTGTAAATAAATAAATTTTGTTGTTATTGTTAATATATAATTCCTGCCTCAGTGATCTCCATATTCTACTTGTGAGCCACAAAACTTACAGCAGTGAATCCAAAGCCTATACACTCTACCTTTTAGGCTTCCCAATCCCCAGTTCCCAGCGGGGGATCCTCCGTTTTTACAGGCTTCTCCCTGCCCCCAGTCAGCTGGCCGGCGGGGGAAGCCCCACCCCCCACAATTACCATGTAGTTTTAGAGCTCCTGCAGGTCCATTTTTAAAATATGTGCCTTTAAGGCTGAGCAGGAAGCAGGAAACAGGAAGGGCTTCAGAGAACTGCCCCTCCCTTTGTTTTGCTTTCGGTTTCAGATCAAGTAAAGTTCTGCAGGAACAAGACCCAGTAAGTATTTGTGTGAGAGAGAGTGGGAGGGGGCAGGGGATCCCCTGGTTTGGAGGCCCTCCCCCCACTTTAGAAAGCGTGGGGGGAAGGGAAATGTCTACTGGGCACTCTATTATTCCCTATGGAGAACGATTCCCATAGGGAATAATGGGAAATTGATCTGTAGGTATTGGGGGCTTTGGGGGGCTATGTTTTGAGGTAGAGGCACCAAATTTTTAGTATAGCATCTAGTGCCTCTCCCCAAATCCCCCCCCCAAGTTTCAAAACGATTGGACCAGGGGGTCCAATTCTATGAGCCCCAAAAGATGGTGCCCCTATCCTTCATTATTTCCTGTGGAAGAAAGGCATTTAAAAAGGTGTGCTGTCCCTTTAAATGTGATGGCCAGAACTCCCTTGGAGTTCAATTATGCTTGTCACACCCTTGTTCCTGGCTCCACCCCCAATGTCTCCTGGCTCCGCCCCCAAAGTCCCAATATATTTCTTGAATTCGACTTAGCAACCCTACTACCTTTAGAACCGCTGGTACTGAAGGGAAGGTTTATAGTTTAAAATAAACCTGATTTCTCCCTAAATCATAGGAGACTGAGTCCCATAAGTTGATGGAAACAGCTTGTCTCAGTTCTGTTCCCGGGATACCTGCAAAAGGAGACCTCTGAAAATGCTGGGAGGCCAGGGTGTCTGCTAGTTACAGGGAAAGTTTGAGAGGCCAGAACAGCCACGGAAAGGCCCCATGTGCATAGGGGGCCTCGGATTCAGCAGGAGCTCACAGGAACGCAGTTCCTGAACCTTTCTGAGAGTTCCACCTCCTCCTTCCCACCTTGTCCATTGAATCGTAGGTGCAGCTGCATAACAATCCTAGATGAGCTCCACCACCTATTTTTCTACAAAACAACCCCTGGATAGCTATAACAGGTGGTCAGGCCTTTTGTTGTTGTTGCAAACAAGTAAAACTGAGAACTGTGAATCTGTAAGTGGCAAGGGTCTGCTCTTGGCTGTACCAAAGTAAAAGAAAGCATGATTAGGATTATATTTTAAAATATTTTTAACAAATTAAATCTGCTAATCCCATACATATTAAAGGCATATTGCCTTGCGGGTGTTTCAGTGCAAGTTCACTAAAAACAAGTCTTTGAACCTCAGTACACACAAAGCCTCACTCATACTTCTGACAGAAATGTGAACACAATACCACATATGAGGAAATGGCAATTCAAAATACAACCCAGATTATGGATGCATGAAAATAAGATTATATGATTAGAAATACTGGGATGAAAGAAGAATGACAAGGGATCTAAAAACAGACCCACAAAATTAAGTTCCCGAGCCTGCCTCAGAACAAGCTTTGAATACTGAAGGCATAGCTATACAAGAGACTTAAAACTATTTCAGCAGTGCACATCCACTTGGGGGAGCAGGAACTGTGGAGACATCAGTTCTCTAAAGTTAGCTACAGAAAGCTTTCAGTTCCCTCACCAAACTACAATTCTCAGAATCATTCCAGGTACTCTGCTGTTTGCAGGATCTGGTCTCTACCTCATCTTGTGCTAATTTTGTTCCTCTTTTCTTGTCTTTTGAGATAAGGAGTTTCAATAGTAAATTTGGGTTATTGATTTTGCTAAGAGAAAACAGCTGGACAATCCCCATTGTTCAAAGACAAGTCTGAATTCATCCTCTGCTTATCATGCTCACTAGACAGCGACATTTGAATCAGACAGCACAAAAATGACTCCCGGGAAAACAGGAATTAAGGGTCTGTCCGGGGGGGTGGTGGTGGTTAATCTTTATGCCATTATTAGCCTGATTTTAGCTATATATAAGTGTAAATCCCATTGATTTTAGTGGGATTTACTTCCAAGTAAGCATTCTTACGATTGCGGTCTAAGTCCTTTTTTATTATTTCTCTCCAGTGCCAGGATACTTTATAGCAGTATTTTAATGTTCCTCTTTTTCTCTTTCACCTATATCTCTTACAATATACACATCATTTTGGTGGTTCTATGTATAGTAGAATAAATGTCTCAGGCACCTCTTTTCTAGCAGGGGATATCTAATTTACTCAGCTGGTCCAGGTTCCAAAACACTATATCATAAGGAAGAGCTTAGTTCTCCAGCTTCATTCAGCACCCTCAAGAGAAATAAGAACACTGCCACCACCAGAACATGTACAAATACAAAGAAGTCTCATGGGGACGTAAATCCTATCCCCCTGCAGTTCCTCCCCCCTCTTTCTTCTAACTCACCCCCACCACCACCACTTTCTCCAATCCTACCCCTTCCTTTCTCCACTCTCAACTTCATGGTAATTTTCTCCCTCTCCCCATTGCCTCTTTTCCCAGACTCCACTTCTCCCCACCAAGCCTCTTCTGCCGCTTTTTGTTCTCCTCAGTTCATTGTTAGGTTTCTCCACCCTGCAATGTCTCAGTAATCTCAAGTGATCTTGGTCAGCACTGCTTTTTTTTAAAAAATGTATTTGCCTCCCTGTTTTCCTGATTTTTCTGTAAACCTGCATCCCCCCCCCCCCAATGTTTGTAGAAACATCCACTCTTTGGAGCCAGGTTCAGACTAAATAATCTGTTTGGGGCTTTTAGAGACATTTCTTCAAGAACACCAAGTTTTTGCTGGTCACATTTCTCATCCCCTAGTTAGCATAGACTATGCCAATTTCATTAAAAGAAAAATGTAACTTTAATTCTTATTAAAGCCATTGATTACAGAAAGGAAATACTTACAGTAACCAAATAAATCTAATAACCACTGAGCTAAGCATGGAATAATGAACACAATCTTCTTTCCCTGGGTCTAAAACCTATCTCTCTGCAATGTTCTTAAAACATAGGCACAATAAACTTAAGGTTACCAGATTTCAGTTTCCATCTTTTTGCACTGGTTCTGTCAAGGTGACATTCCTGAAATCAAATTCTGTCTTCCGTAGGCAGGACGTTAAGCCCCACCACCCCCCACACACACAAAAAAAAAAATCAGTCTTTTCTTCACAATTAGAATCCCCAAGGATGCTTTCCTGGCATTCCAGGTATTCCAGTCAAGCCCCAACAAATGATTCCTTTTCTTAAGTATATCAAACTCCACCCCTTATGTGGTGAAAAATTTTAAGCAGAGTTAGTATCTTCAGTGTGCCTCCATTGGGGACGTGACACTGCAGACTCAGAAAGAGCCCATTTTTATGTATCAATGGCAATTCTCCCAGAAACCCCAACTGAAAGATAACTAGAGAAACTGGTTCTACAGCTCTGTCCAGCCCAGAAGGCTGTATCAAAATAGCCTCTGAGCATCAGCAGAGTGCAAATGAAACATTTATCTTCCAAAATGATAGATTTCCCACAAATTACATGTGGGATAAAGACTCATTTCACAGGAGATTAAATCCCATACAGATCTGCTTAACATAATTGCTCCAGCTTCACAGAATTCTGAATAAAACAGAACTTTAAGATGAACTGATTGGTATGCATTCTATTCGTTTTTAGGGCAGAGATTGTTTTCAAACTGCTACCACCACATTTAGAATTCATCTATGTCTCCACTCAGAGATGAATTTCAAAATTCTGCACTACATCAACAAAGTGCAAAAATAAAAAGATGGTCTTTCTTGTGTGCTTACATGATTGTACAAGTTTGCTGCTTTGGCAATGAGCACTGTCCTAATAGCAGAGAGAAAGGACTACACACTCGTGTTGACCATAGTTAAGGTTACAACTATGACTTCAACATCAGTCTTTAGTTGAACCTTCGGGACTGTGTCAAGGCACTGTTATGTGAGGGAATCAAAGCTTCTTTTGATTCTTTATCGAATATCAGACTATGATGTATAGAACTCAGCTCTCCCATGTCATGCATGATATCTTTAACACTTATTCATATACATTCCATCTTAGTCATTATTTCCATTAAACAAGCCAGGGGCTTGCATTTATTTTGAGTTTTATTTGCAAACTATATAGTTTGACTGATCACAAATACACTCCTCTTTAAGCAAACAAACAAAAATAAGTTTGCTTAATTGTTCCTCTAATTAGCAGGAGTCAGCCAATTTAGTCTCCTTTTACAGTACCCCAGAACAAATAGCACCAAAGACTTCATTTGGCAAAGCAAACAGATTGTTTCAAGATAAAACCTCTAAGGAAGGATTTGGATTGCTTTGAATGGATATTTTTTCCATCTCTGTGCACAGGCTGTAGATAACTTCTGTGAGAATAGTGGTGTTTGTTTCTTTGAACAAGGACAGCCAATTACTGATTACAAATTCATAATGGTTACATGGGAAAGAAAATCTGCTTGTTTCAAACTCATTAGTTTGCCATCTATGGAATTTTTGGATACTAGTTATCAATAATGCAATAGTATAATCTTTATTTAAAAGGTGCAAGCGCCAGTCATTTCTGACTCTGGGGTGATGTCGCATCACAATGTTTTCACGGCAGACTTTTTACGGGGTGGTTTGCCATTGCCTTCCCCAGCCATCTACACTTTCCCCCCAGCAAGCTGGGTACTCATTTACCAACCACGGAAGGATGGAAGGCTGAGTCAATCTCAAGCCAGCTACCTGAATCCAGCTTCTGCGGGGATTGAGCTCAGGTCATGAGTAGAGAAGACAAACTGACTGCTGCAGCTGGAGGACTTTTGACCATTTTGGTGGTAATACAACTAAGAGCTGTTATATATATAGTTTGTGTTCCCTCAGTCAAAACGTCTTTGTCTTGGCAGTGAAATTCAATACTACTTTATACCAGGAGGTTTCAATTTTACTTATTTGTTTATTTATTCAAAACATTTCTGTGCTGCTTTTCCATTCAATCAGGGGTCCACAAGGTAGCAAACCTAAAAGCATTAAAATATTTAAACAATTTAAAATACTGTTAAAATTGAAGACACATAAACACACAGCATTAAAAGGAAAGCCAAAAAGGTCTTCACCTGGTGGCAAAAGACACCAATAGAAGGAGATAAATCTCCTTGGGGACAATACTCCAAAATTTTGATGACCCAGCAGGAAAGGCCCATTCTCAGGTGCCTCATCTAGCCTTAGATAGTAGGGGCAACTAAAGCAGGGCCTCTGAGAATGTCCAGAGTGAGTGAATAGGTTCATATAGGAAAAGATAGTCCTTAAGGTATGTTGGTTCCAGGCCACTAAGGACTTTAAAGATCTTCCAGGCCACTAAGGACTTTAAGGTCAATACCAGCATCTTGAACTGAGCCCAGAAGCAAATTGGAAGCCAGTATAGGTGGAACAAGGCTGGAGTATATGGTCTCTATAACCCACTCCAACTGTACCATTCTGTACCAACTGTAGCTTCCAGGCAGTCTTCAAAGGCAGCCTTACATAGACCACATTGCACTAATATAATCTAGATACTGCTAGGACATGTACCCCAGTGGCAAGATGTTTTCTGCCAAGGAAGGGTCACAGCTGGCTCAACAGCCAAAGGTGGTGAAAAGCACCTGTGATGGAATGTCAAGGGTTAATGCTTAACAGAGTCTGAGAACCTTTGAGTGGCAGGCTGTTCAAACAGAATTCTGTGGAGAGAGTTAAGAAATGACAGTTGGGAACTGACAGTTGAAGGAGAGATAGTTAAGCACTGAATACAGACTGGGAAGGAGGCAAAAGGTATGAGAGGATCAGAGACCCATTCAAGCCAGAAAGGGAAATTGTTTTTAGTTAAGAGAAAAGGGAGATAGCTCTTGAAAAGGGAGATAGCTCTTGAAAGAGGAGTGATTCCTGGTCTGTGTGTATAAAAGGATTTTGGGAACTTGGTTGTATGTTCCAGCCTTCTGGACTTACAGAGTCAGTTAAACTCAGAAATCTATGCTTGAGTGTTTAAGCAGAAATGGAAAAGAAATCCTCTCACCTCCAAGTGTAAGCCAAAATGACCTCAAAACGAGGTTGAGGAATTGACAGGTGGGCACCTGGCTTAAAAAGGATCTAGAATCTATGTATACAGGATACATGTCCAGAAATTATTAAATTGTTTTAAGACCTTTTTGACTAGCAGAAACATTTACTTATTGGCAACAAATTACCTGGAAATATGATTATAAAGTTACCTCAGTTTTATTATCAGTTCACCTCATATGTCCTACTCCTGATTCCCCCTGATCTTTTCTCCTTTACATTAAATAAAACATTTTGTTTATTTTGAACTTGCAAAAGCCTCTCATGTGCCATTTCAGAAGCTGAATATAAGAAGGCGATTTTCTCTTCCCTCAATTCCCTGGGCTGGGAAGAGACAGCCATAGGGAAATAGCCATAGCAACTAGGTGGGACAACCATAGACAAACAAATAAGAAGAAAATAGATATTGGGGCTACTCAGCAAGAAAGAAGAAAAAAGGGGAAATCCTGTGCATGAGGGAGAGAATAGAGCAAGATCTTCATAGCACCCCCTGTGTATCCAAACAGGAGGTCAAGGTCCAGGAACACCCCCAAGCTGCTCCATTAGGAGGAGTGTAACTCTATCCAGAACAGGGGATAATCCATTTCTTGGGTCAGACCTTCTCCACACCTCCATTTTGTCAGAATTAAATTTCAGTTCATAGCTCTCATCCACTCCAAAACTTCCTGCAGGCACCTGTTCATAGACCAATTTCACACTAGACTTTTAATTCTGGTTTAACCCCGTCCCCAAGCTGATATTCTACACTAGAATCAGAGATTCAGAGAAACCAACCCTGTGACTCTATGATTCTATGATTTTAGTGTAGAATGTCAACTTGGGGACAGGGCTAAACCAGAATTAAAGGCCTAGTGCGAAACTGGTCATAGTTTCCAAAGTCTCTCTAGGATCTGCTGGTAGGACGAGACAGAGCTGAGCATCATCGGCATATTGGTAGTAGTTCAACCCAAATCTCTGGATGACCTCTCCTACCAACTTTATATAGATGTTGAAAAGCATGAGGGACAAGATGAAACCTTAGGGAACTCCATAGGCCAACAGCCAAGGGGCAGAGTGTCACGAGCTGGGGCTGAGTCAGGCAAAGTCCAGGGGCAGTCCAAGGTCGGCAACTCGTGAGCAAGGAGGGTCCAAGGCGCCAAAACAGAATCGTAATCCAGGTATCACAGGTCAGAGGTTCAGAAGCCGAAGTCAGGGGGTCCAGAGGTCCAAGCCAAAGTCAGGAATCCAAAAGCCAAAGTCAAGAGCCAGAGTGGATGCTAGGATGTCAGGTATGTGACTAGTTGCTTCCACAAAGCCTCCTCCCAAAGCCCACAGCTATATAGCCCTCTGCTGCCTGTTGCTCATTTGGGCTAATTGCTGTCTCAGAGCAGCAGCCAGGATCCTGCCGAAACTTAAGCATCCTCACACTTAGAAGGGCCAAAATCCTTTCACCACTCAGGGCTCAGGGAGCGTCTTGCTTGTGAGCGTGCCGCCCTCCTCCGATCCCTGAGGTCCTGACGAAGGCGGTCACGCACACGAGCCACCCGAGAGGGCGAGGCAGGGGGGCTTGGATCTTCTTCAGCAGGAGGCAGGGGCACTGGTGCAGGTGGCAGGGGCACAGTTCCTTCTGCAGGCTCGGTTTCTTCTGCAGGGTCCCCAGCACCCATGACACTATCCCCCCCCCAGGGCCCCCCTCCGTCGAGGGGCCTGGGAGGTCGGGGTGGTCGCTGTGGAATCGTTGCACCAAGTCCGGGGCATGAAGATTGTCCACAGGTTCCCAGGACCGGTCTTCTGGGCCATATCCCTCCCAGTCCACAAGGTACTGGAGGCCTCCACGATGGTACCGGGAGTCCAGAATCTGGCGCACCTCATATTCTTCCTCGTCATCCACCAACACCGGTGGTGGCGGCGGTGGGGAAGGAGGCCGAGCTGGGTCAGGGGGTGCAGCTGGAACAAGGAGGGAGCGATGGAACACAGGGTGAATGCGGAGGTGGGGTGGCAACTGGAGCCTGAAGGCGACGGGGTTTATTTGTTCTACGACGGGGTAGGGTCCAATGAACCATGCATCCAGCTTGTGAGACCGACCAGGCCAGCGCAGGTAGCGAGTTGAGAGCCACACCTGATCCCCCGGCTGCACTGGAGGGCCTTCTTGCCTCTTTCGGTCCGCAGCCCGTTTATATGCCTCCTTGGCCTGCTGTAGCTGCTCTCGGAGCAAGTCTTGGCTGGCGCGGAGTTCTTGCAGGTAGGCATCGACGGCGGGGACATTCGTGGGTGGTAGGATTGCCGGGAAGAACCGAGGGTGGTACCCGTAGGTTGCAGCAAACGGGGTCATTTGGGTGGATGAATGGACCGCGTTGTTGTATGCAAACTCCGCTAGGGGCAATAGAGTGGTCCAGTCATCCTGCTGGTAACAGGTGTAACAGCGGAGATATTGCTCTAGCGTGGCATTGGTGCGCTCTGTCTGGCCATCTGTCTGTGGGTGGTAGGCTGAGGACAGGTGCACTCGAGTACCCAGGCTAGAATGGAGGGCTTGCCAGAACCGAGAGGAGAACTGAGGGCCCCGATCAGAGATCAGATGGGCTGGGAGTCCGTGCAGACGAAAGATGTGTTGCAGGTAAAGCTGGGCCGTCTCCTGAGCTGTGGGAAGTTTTGGGCACGGAACAAAGTGGGCCATCTTGGTAAATAGGTCGACGACCACCCAGATACAAGTCTGACCCTTGGAGCGCGGAAGTTCCGTGATGAAGTCCATCGAGATGGTCTCCCAGGGTCCTGAAGATGTGGGCAAGGGCTGTAGCAACCCTGAGGGTTTGGCTGGGATGTCTTTGGCCCGTCGGCAGACGTCACAGGAGCTGACATAACGGGCAACATCAGCGCGAACTCGTGGCCACCAGAATTCCCTTGTCAGCAAGTGGGTGGTCTTATGCTGTCCAAAGTGCCCGGCGGGTAACGAGTCGTGGGTCAGGCGTAGCACTTCTGCTCGCAAGGGCCCGGGCGGCACATAGAGGCGTTCGCGGTGCAGCAAGAGGCCGCCTCGAGTCGTGAACTCGCCTGTTGGGTCATCTTGGAGAGCCTGGAGGTGTTGCTGGACCCAGGGATCATTGGCCTGGCTAGCCCGAATGTCCTCCACGAGTGCTGGTGAAGTGGAGGTGGCTGCAAATACTGAGGGCGGCAGGATTGGAGCAGCGGGCACGGTCTCAGTTGAGGCAGGGGCGTATTCCGGTTTCCGGGAGAGCGCGTCTGCTTTCCGGTTCTGGGTATGGGGGATGTAGGAGATCCGGAAGTCGAAGCGAGAGAAGAATAGGGACCACCGGATCTGGCACTGGTTGAGACGGCGGGTGGTCTGGAGGTGTTCCAAGTTCCGGTGATCGGTGAGCACTTGAACAGGGTGGCGAGCCCCTTCGAGGTAATGTCGCCAAACCTCAAACGCCGCCTTGATCGCGAGCAACTCCCTCTCCCAGATGGTATAGTTCCTCTCTGCGGCAGTGAGCTGGCGCGAGTAATAGGCGCAGGGCTGGAGTGGCTGGGACGGCTCCTCGCGCTGGGACAGCACTGCTCCCAGGGCCACGTTGGAGGCATCAGCTTCCACCGTAAAGGGAAGCTGGGAGTCAGGGTATCTCAGGAGTGGCCCGGTGGCAAAGCGAGTCTTCAGGGTGGAGAAGGCGTTATCGGCCTCTGGGGACCAGCGGAAGGGTTCTTTGGGGCGGAGTAGTTGAGTCAGGGGTGTGGTCAGGGATGCGTAGGCCGGGATGAATTGCCGATAGTAGTTGGCAAAACCAAGGAACCGCTGCAGGTCTTTGCGATTCTGAGGAGCCTGCCAGGTCAGGACCGCTTCTACTTTTTTCGGGTCCATGAGGATCCCCTGCGGTGACACAATGTGCCCAAGGAACTCGACGGAGCGTAGGTCGAAGTCGCACTTCTCCAGCTTGGCGTAGAGGCCATGGGCTCGTAGGCGCTGCAGGACCTGGCGGACGTGCTCGGCGTGCTGGGCAGGATTGCGGGAGTAAATTAGGATGTCATCCAGGTATATGATCGCGAAGCGGTCGAGCAGGTCCCGGAATATGTCGTTCATGAACCTCTGGAAGACAGCGGGGGCATTGGTCAATCCGAAGGGCATCACCAGGTGCTCGTACTGCCCGTATCGGGTCCCAAACGCGGTCTTCCACTCGTCTCCGGGCCGTATGCGCACCAAATTGTACGCTCCACGGAGGTCCAGCTTGGTGTAAATCTGGGCCCCCTTTAAGCGATCCAAGAGTTCAGGGATCAGTGGTAGAGGGTACTGGTCACGGATGGTGATCTTGTTCAGGGCCCGGTAATCATTGCACAGCCGCAGCTCCCCACTTTTCTTCTTCACGAAGAGGACTGGAGCAGACAGGGGAGAGGTTGAGGGTCGGATGAATCCGCGTTTTAGGTTCTTGTCCAGGTAGTCTCGCAGAGCTGCCAACTCAGGCTCCGACATCGGGTACAGACGCCCCACCGGGAGTGGTGCCCCAGGTACTAGGTCAATGGCACAGTCATAGGGCCGGTGAGGGGGAAGCTGATCCGCTACTGTCTCTTCGAAGACATCGGCGAAGTCCGCATACTTCTGAGGGAGCTGAGGACCACCACTCGGGATGCCGGCTGCTAGAGTGGTGGGAGGAGTCAGATGGGGGCATGGGTCTCGGAAACGTAGTTCCTGCTGGGCCCAGTCCACGATGGGGTTGTGCAGCTTCAGCCAGGAAAGGCCCAGAATCAGCGGGAAGCGAGGCATGCGGGCGACATTAAACTGCAGCTGTTCTTGGTGCTGCTGGACGTGGAAGGTGATGGGGCAGGTCTCCTGGGTGACGGGGCCAGAACGGAGGAGGCGCCCGTCGATAGCCTCCACCAGCGTTGGAGTCTCTTTTGTCTGCACTGGTATCTGGTGCTGCTTTACAAAGGCAGCATCTACAAAACAGTGGGCCGCTCCCGAGTCCAGCATGGCATATACAAACAGCCAGCGTTCATCAGGCAGACGGAGTTTGACTGGTAGCAGGAATGGGCCCGGGGTATCAGTCTGCTGTTCGGAGGACCCAGCTAGTCGCCCCAGGCTGGAGGGCCCACTTACGCCTGGGGCTGCTCTTTTGGCGGCGGTGGCAACGAGGGTCCGGGTATCCGACGCTTAGCAGGGCAGCCAGAGGCATAGTGGCCTGCCGTACCGCAGTAAAGGCACAGATTCTGCGTGCGGCGTCTGGCCTTTTCTTCTGGAGTCAGGCGGGGTCGAGCAGCTCCAAGCTGCATAGGCTCCTCCTCGGCTCTGGTACTAACTGGGGATGGGCGGGGAGCCAAGTGGCACGGCGCAGGGAGCTGGCGCCCTCTGGTCTTGGCTTGGCGGCGACTTTCCAGGCGGCCATCAATGCGGAGGCAGAGGGTGATAAGTCCTTGGAGCGTGGGTGGCGACTCCACCCTGGCCAGTTCATCCAGGACTTCCTCTGCCAGCCCCTCGGTAAACTTGTCCATCTGGGCAGCCTCATTCCACGCCAAGTCTTGGGCCAGGAGCTTGAATTCGGTGGCATACTGAGCCACTGAGGATTTGCCTTGTTTCAGCGCCCTGATCTTCCGGTTGGCTGTGGCTGCTTGGACTGGGTTTGAGAAGGCAGCAGACAGGTGGGCCTCAAACCCCTGGTAATCAGTCAGCAGGGGAGAGGACGCAACCAGCAAGGGTGTGGCCCATTTGGCCGCCTGCCCCTTTAACAGGCTGATGATGAAACACACCTTTGTTTTGTCGTTGGGGAAGTCCCGAGCTCTTAGTTCGAAGTACAGCCGGCACTGCGCTAGGAAAGCAGGAAATTCTTCCACGGCACCCCCAAATCTGTCAGGTGGGGGAACTGGGCACTTGGCTGGAGAACTGGCCACAGGTTGTTGCTGCAAGTGTATTACTGCCTGTGTCAGCTGCTGTACCTGGGCTTGGAGCGCAGCCAGTAGTCCTGTGGTTCCACTTGCTTCAGCATCCATCCTGTGGAATGGGTGTTGGTTGTGGGTGGAAGCAATCTGTCACGAGCTGGGGCTGAGTCAGGCAAAGTCCAGGGGCAGTCCAAGGTCGGCAACTCGTGAGCAAGGAGGGTCCAAGGCGCCAAAACAGAATCGTAATCCAGGTATCACAGGTCAGAGGTTCAGAAGCCGAAGTCAGGGGGTCCAGAGGTCCAAGCCAAAGTCAGGAATCCAAAAGCCAAAGTCAAGAGCCAGAGTGGATGCTAGGATGTCAGGTATGTGACTAGTTGCTTCCACAAAGCCTCCTCCCAAAGCCCACAGCTATATAGCCCTCTGCTGCCTGTTGCTCATTTGGGCTAATTGCTGTCTCAGAGCAGCAGCCAGGATCCTGCCGAAACTTAAGCATCCTCACACTTAGAAGGGCCAAAATCCTTTCACCACTCAGGGCTCAGGGAGCGTCTTGCTTGTGAGCGTGCCGCCCTCCTCCGATCCCTGAGGTCCTGACGAAGGCGGTCACGCACACGAGCCACCCGAGAGGGCGAGGCAGGGGGGCTTGGATCTTCTTCAGCAGGAGGCAGGGGCACTGGTGCAGGTGGCAGGGGCACAGTTCCTTCTGCAGGCTCTGCAGGCTCGGTTTCTTCTGCAGGGTCCCCAGCACCCATGACACAGAGCAGCAGTCCCCTGGCATTACACTCTGAAACCTACCCTTGAGATAGGACCAGAACCACTGCAAAACAGTTCATCCCAGTCTCAGTCCCAAAAGGCAATCCAGAAGGTACCATGATAACATGATGGATGGTATAAAAAGCTGTCGAGAGGTCCAAAAGAATTGCATTCCCCCTGTCCATCTGTGCATGTTATTCACCAAGGCAACCAAGGCTATTCCAGTTCCATAACAAGGTCTGAAACCAGATTGGAATGGGTGAAAACGATCCTCTTCATTCAGGAATCTCTGATGTTGGCCAGACACCATTTGTCCAATCCCTTTGCCCAAGAATGGTACATTTGAGACTCAATAGTAGTTATTCAACTTTCCTGAGTCCAGAACAGGTTTCTTCTGGACAGCCCAATTCAAGGCAGGAGTGACCACCCCATCTCTCAGGTAGGCATTTACAGCCTCCTGTACCCAATCCACCAGTTCCCCTGGCAGATTTATAAAGCTAGAAGGACCAAGGGTCATGCAAACTGATGGTAGGTCTCAGGCTTGCAAAAATTCTATCCACATCCTCAGACTGCACATGCTGAAAGGTATCTCACACAACTGAACAAATAGGCACCTTGGGACTATCCAATCCTGTTGCTGCTAATGTGGAGAAATTTTATCCACAAAATACTTAGCAAAATTATCACAGCAGGCTGCAAAGTAGTCCACCTTTTGTTGCCGGCAGCCCCTCAGTAAACCAAGGGGCTACCCAAGTTCTTCAATCTGAGAGAGGATGCCTAGATACAATAGTGTCAATTGCCTGGATTATTTCCCCATTCCAGAGGGCAGGGCTGGCCCTAAATTATCTGGTGCCCTAGGCAAAGATAGGTTCTGGTGCCCCCCCTCCCCTCTAACCAATTTTCAAAAACAGATGAATTGTCACCTTGACTTCCAGATGCTCTTATGGTGGAAGAGGCAGCCTCCAGTAGCATTCTGTGCAACCAGCCCTCCTCCCCCCACCACCATTAAAAAACACCAAGGCAGGCAAAAGATAGGAAAAGCCAACAAGATTCCATTGCTAAGATTTAAATACACCTGTATAATTGTGCTTAAAGTAAAATCATGATTTGACAATTGCTGTACAATTGGGAACCATTTTCATGATTTCATCACCGGGCATCTGAAAAAGTGAACTATTCCACTTACTAGATCTTGATCAGTGATCTTGATCAGTGAACACTATCAATTTACCAATGATCACAAGATACAGTAAATGCTGCTCATTTCTGATTAATCCAAGTCAGCCTGAATCATTTGAATCAAAACACCTTCCCTGTGGACAACAGAGCATAGAGTTGCGAGGTCCAACTCAATATCTGGGGACTTTGGAGGTGGAGTCAGGAGACTTCCCATTCCCTAAAATAAATAAAAAATTTCCTCATCCCCAGAGCTGGCCGCACTCTCTCTCTCTCTCTCTCTCTCTCTCTCTCTCTCTCTCACACACACACACACACACACACACACACATCAGCCAAAATAAAGAGTTTGCAAGCCCACACCTTTATGGATCTCACTGGGGCAATTTACTCACATGAATTGGTGAATGTAACCCTTTTTATTTTCACTAACTTCTCAGAAAAACAAAGAGCAACCAAAGGGGGGGGAGTTTTACTCCAAACCAGTGCTTTTCCTCCTTTCTCACACATGCGTCACTGAGCCACATTGCTCTGCCTGCTTGCCCCCATAAGATTTAAAGGCACACACACACCAAGAAGAGGGGATCAAGATTGTGACCTGCACAGTGTGTGGGGCCTATTATTATCTGAGACAGGCCCATAGCTGTCATGGAGACCATGAATCCTGAACTGCTCCCAACAAAACAGCCTCAGCAAGAATGTTGAAGTCCTCCAAGTCAACCAGCTTACAAGTCCTCAATACCACATTCACGACCACCTCCATACGATCAAGCAGGGAAACAGCTAGGCAGTGAGGTGGACGGTACACCAACATTATTACAATCCTGTCTTGAACTAGAAACACACGCTCAGACCCAGCACAGTCCCAGACAGGGCATTAAGCCATGGAGATAAAATCATGATAGACCACCAGTGTTTCCTTTAAGCTGAGTTAGCTTGATTTTTAGCTTTCAGTTCACACATTTTTGTCTTAGCTCAGGAAAAATGGCCCCAGAGCACAATAATTTATGCAGTAGCTCACAACTTTAATGCCAGTAGCTCACAAAGTAGAATTTTTGCTCACAAGTCTCTGTAGCTTAGAGGGAACATTGTAGACCACCACAATACCACCTCCCACGCGCCAGTCCTATGATGATTCATCACTGCGTACCCTGGGCAGCATAGATGGGAAAGGTTAACACCTCCCCTCACAGCTCCTAGGATTCTGTCAACATGCATCAGCTTGATCAATGTGAAACAGAAAATGGACAGACAGGTGTGTGGATCATCGCAGTTACTGAATTTATTTTCAAACTGCCCTCTGGGTCAGAATAGATGACAGAGCATGTATCAACAAAGAACCTTGCAAAAACATCACATCTAGTGGACACAGTAATATCCTTCTTGAACACAGACCTGGGTTTTATCACTGTTGTTGCACTGTTTTAAAAAACTGAGCTGGGGAAGATGCAGCTGCAACAGTGGCAGTGGAGAAAAAAAAATTCTGTCATCACCACTGCTACTTCATAGGCTAGCAAATGGACTCTTCATTGTGTTCTATCTGATTAACCATAAAGTTTTCTACCACCAGTCCTCTAGGTGTTTCCCAACTCTGTTCATATACCAGAGGACACCAAGGAGAGATCCTGTCCAAAGCCCACCTACAATCCTTTATTCCATGAAGACAGAAGTTTCTACTCAGAGTTCACATCAAGGCTCTCAGAATTCCCTGGAGCCCATTCAGGAATGCATCTGAAGACAGACCATCCTAATGAGTCTGCTGCTGCTGCTGCTGCTGTGAGGTTCAGCAAACTGAACCATGTCTTACAGAAGATAATGATCAGACCATGACAACAGCCAAATCATCTCCCATTAAATTACCAGCATCTTACTTCCTAGAGAAAAGAAGATCAAGCAAATGCCTTCTGTCATATGTTACATCCATCACAACCTTGGACAGTACCATGATTGGCAGGAAAGCCATGAAGTCCTGACCTTGACCCAACAAGGCAGCCTTGGCAACTATATTGAAATTTCTGAAGATAATCGTTATTGGAGTTCTTAGCAGCAGTGCCAAAACCACCTCCATCAACTCAGCCAGGGCACCTATTAACAACCTATGCAGACTGTACACCAACAGGAATCATAGCCTATACCTGTACAGAACCCCAAGCATATGTACTTCTCCATCCACATCCGTTCAGATGTGAGATTAGAGAGCCCTGAGAACTACTAATACAATTGATAATTAATGCTCCTCTTATTGTTATGACAGTTAGATCTGGTTGCTGACCATAATAATTAAATCTCTTATTGTTATATCTCCCTGCTTTATGCACAAAACTAATTGCCACAGATCCAAAACACATAATGTATGATGCCAGATCTTGCCCACAGTCTACTAGTACAATTTCTTCCACCACCACCCAATCTCCACAAAACAAATTCTGGACCATTTAACAAGCTAATTCCCTTTTGTACAATAGAAGCAGGGCTTTTTTTTTAGCAGGAACGGAGTTTCGGCTGGCTTGGTGTCAGAGGGAGTGGCCTAATATGCAAATGAATTCCTACTGGGCTTTTTCTACAAAAAGTCTTCTGTGTAACAATGGTGACATCGGGGTGTGTGGCCTAATATGCAAATGAGTTCCTGCTGGGCTTTTTCTACCAAAAACCCCTGAATAGGAATAATGACATACTTCACTGAATTATTGTAAATATTTAATGAGATGTACTTTTCATAGCAAAAGAGCCATCAAATATATAAAGAATAAAAAATAATAAACTCATATATGAATAAGCTTTATATTAGGAATGAACTTTGGGGATTCTCATCCAAATATATATACAGGGTGTATATACAGGGTAGCCTGAAAATTATTTTCTAACCATTAAGCACTGGAAGTAAGTTGCTAAGTTCTGACACAACGTTCTCCTGTGATGCAAGTTGAAGCCATGCATGATAAATCAAAATAATATATAATTATCAGCTTAATCATCCTGGCAATATTGCCTCAGAGTTTTTATCATTTTAACCACCCATCATTATGTAGTGACTGGCAAACAAGTTCAGACATGGAGAGAACAAGCTCCCAAATTCCTAAATTCCTTCCTTGTGGAAAATCACATCAGTCTTTAGAATATATAGATGGAATGCATTTATTTCAAAGTGTGTGCTTGAAACCCTAACTTTCATCAGGGCCTGGTATGATTGCTCTTGCAGCCTAGTAATGTACTCCCCATACACACAATCCCTGTTTATAATACAGTGTCATGATTTTTTTTCTGGGAAAAATCTCTCTTTTAGTTCTGAAATGATACAAATGGGCTACATCACAGCAATTGGCTTGGAACCCAGTTAAGCAGACCAGGTCTCCCAATTCCATCAGGAGACCTCCCAGCCTTCCTTTTCACTGCCTGCTGCAACTTAGCAGGGCAGTGGGGGGCAATTGCTTGAAAAGTGTCACTGCACTAACAGAACACTTTAAGCAAATACCCAGAAACTGGGAGAATTCCTAGAGTCATTACAGAGGATGTGATGTTACACCCAAGCCTAGTAATTACTAGCTGCCAGCCCAGTTTCTCACCACCAAATAATTGAGGAGTGGGAGGGAAAAAATGGCCTCTGTATAGTGATGCTTGAGGAATTTCCCCTGGTAAAGCCTGTAGAGATTGGAGAAACAGTCTACATCATCACCCCATAGGGTTGCCAATCTCCAGTTGGGGACAGGGGATTCCTCAGTTTGGAGGGGCCCCCCACTTCAGGATCATCAGAAAGTGGGGGGATGTCTGCTGGGCATTCCATTATACTCTATGGAGACCGATTCCCATAGGGTATAATGGAGAATTTCTGTGAGTATCTGGGGGGCTGTTGTGTGAGATAGAGACCCCATATTTTCCACATAACACCCCCCAAGTTTCAAAAAGATTGGACCAGGAGGTCCAATTTCATGAGCCCCAAAGTGACATCACATACTCCCTAAAGTCTCCTCTCTCCAAGCACACACACACACCAATTTCCTGGTGTGTGCCAAGGCAATGTTGGGAACTCTAGAGCAGAACACCCTTCAAGTATCCCAGTCCCAAACCCTTTTAGGGCCTTAAAAGTGAGAGCCAACATTCAAAATCATACCTGAAACAAATATGTAGCCACAGCAGATCTTTCAGAACAGGGGTGATAAGATCCCTGGACCCAGGCCTTTACAATTCCCAAACTGTTTTCAAATGCAGCCCCATGTAAAATAATTAAGCTGGATGTGATTAGATATGGATCATCTTTTCAATGGCCATTGCTGATAAAAGTTATTATGTGCCACAGAGCCAACCTGACCTTCTATCCAAAGACATGAGTCAGCATATAGCTTTGTCAATAAGCAAACATGGGAATGTTTCTTGAAAGACACTGACATCCTGCATTGGTAACTAGACCTACAGGAAACCAAGAGTTCTAAGGCACTTGGAATATTCCAATAAATATTAGGAAATGCCGTTCTCCCACCAGTCCCAGGTTGATCAATACTCATATTCTGGAGCATGTGATCTGAAGAATGCAGCCTAAGAGAACAATGACCACTGTTTAACATTTTGTCCTAGTGTTACATTTGTAATTGCTTAATACATCTTGGAGACCAAGTACTAGAAAATATTTGTACTCTGCAAAAATGGGCTCATTTTTGGCTGACACTGGAAATCTTCCTTCCCTTGATTTGTGAATTACAATATACGAACAGGGAAGGTGCCACAGGTGTGTGATATTCCTGGCTGTCTCTGCAAATTCCCCTCCCTTCATATGATACTAGTTGGAACTCCCATAGTTAAATATTCTAAGCCATTCGTGCCTTGGCTTGTTTTGTGCTGGGCTAATTGCTACTATTAGGAAGCAGATTCTTAACCCCAGATTTCATGAGAAAAATAAACATGCCCTGCTGCCAACTTTTTTTGTAAGTAGAGTATATTGAATTATATATGCATCAAATTTTATTTTATTAGATGCTGTGGAAGTATTTGAATTTCTACTCTCCTGCTCTTTTTTATTTATTAATAACATTTATTAACCATCTTGCAGAACTCAAAGCAGCTTACAATGTAAATAAAACAATTATTATTTTAAAAATCCAAAAAGATCACAATTAAAAAATTTCAATTAGGATTGCCAATAAATGAAAACAAAATTAGTCAAATGCAATCCTAAATAAAATTGTTGTCAACTGCCTCCTGAAAGTGAGGGGGCCAGGCACAGTTCCCTGGGGAGACTGTTCCATAATTGTGGGGCTGCCACTGAAAAG
The DNA here is from genome assembly GCF_032191835.1 of Heteronotia binoei. Lineage (NCBI taxonomy): Eukaryota > Metazoa > Chordata > Lepidosauria > Squamata > Gekkonidae > Heteronotia > Heteronotia binoei. The sequence goes on from NC_083223.1 coordinate 71,406,997, forward strand.
ACCCTCTTTTCTGTGCCCACCAGACTAGCTTCTTTGACTGATGGGACTGTCAGGAGGGTCTCTCTGTGTGATCTTACTTTCCAGACAGGAATGTGTGGGAGAAGATGGTCCTTCAGATTCTCTGGTCCCAAACCATGTAGGGCTTTAAAGGACAAAACCAGCTCCTTAAATTGAGCTCGAGAGAGAATCAGTAGCCAATGTAATTGTTTTAGTATCAGGGTCACATGCTTCCGGTTGCCTTTGGAGTTTTTCCAAAGAAGCAACATAACTAACTGCAATTTTAAAATCATGATGGGGTATTCATATGAAGAGGTAGCATATCGTTAGATCCTGGGGTAGTGGTAGGGCTTATTTTAATTGCACAGAAACAAATTTATAAATTATGGAGCACTGCCAATTTCTAGCTGCTAAGAGCATTTACAAAATATGAGGAAGGATGATTTTCAAAGCAGCTATTGTAACTGACACTCCACTGCCAAATTAATTGGAATATTTGATCCAATTGTTCTAGAAATCATTCCTTATGTACTAAGTGTGTTTTTGCAAAAAAACCACAAAATGTATGCTTAAATGTGTGTTCAAATGCATCAAGCACTAGGGGGTGGGGGGAAAATCTGTTTTCCCATTTAAACAATTGCTGACCTACTTTGTTACATTACGTGGAGCAAAACTGATGTTAGAATTGTGCAGTGTTGGTGACACTGTGAAATTTTTCTAAATAAAATGTACTGATTACATCTAAGCCAGACAAGAATAGATGCAGTTCAGAGGTGAGTGACAAAAGTGCTTGAAGACATGGCAATTTCCCACACAGCTTACCGAGGAGCGAAGTCCCTCCTCACTGCGCAGCGTCTGCTTGGATTTCCCACCAACTGCTCTGCGGATTCAGGAAGCCCCGGACCTTTTGCGTCTCAAATGGAAATCGCTAAAACCCTAGTTTACGTTAGCAACGCAAAAGGTCCGGCACTTCATGAATCCGTGGAGCAGTTGGTGGGAAATCCGAGCAGACACTGCGCAGTGAGGAGGGACTTTGCTCCTCGGTAAGCTGTGTGGGAAATCACCCATATAGAAAGACTTCCCCATGAAGACAGATCAAAGTCTCTTTCACATTACCGTGAGCCCTGTAAAAATCCATTGGGGAAACATCATCATGACTATTCCATATATCCTGATTAGCTGTATGTTACAATTCCCAGGGCTGTTTCAGGTCAAAAAAATCATGTGAGGTGGGGAGAGGTCTAAGTTCCCTCTCTCTGCACATTGTGGTCTCCATCGAAACTGGAAGTGAAGCTCTCCAGAACGCATCCTTTGAGCAGACCCTGAGACATTTCTGGGTAAGATGTAACATGTAAGCAGCCCACACTTTTCTTCTCTTTCCCAGTACAGGTGGGGCAACCAGGAGCAAAACATTGCGGTTGTCTTCCTACCAATTCTAGGAGGTCTGTTTTTAATTACTCCATTTCAATGTGATGAGTAATTCTGCCCTATCCTTTCGAACTGCAGCAGTACACATAGCAATTGTTACCAGTGCAGTTGAAGCATAATCCCATGCCTGAAGCATGGTACTAAAGTTCCCATGAGTCAACTATAGTGTGTTAATTGATAAAGGTAAAAGTATTTTCAATCCCATGGAATTCAAGGGTGAGCAGATACTGTGAAACAAACATTTCAGATGATGTGAAGTGCCCTAGGCACCTCATGATATTGATAACCCAAGGAAAGCAAGGAAAAAAGAATAAAAATGCAATAGTTGCAATAATTTGCGGCATTAAAACCATATTGTCATGAATATGGTATTCAGGTTATACATAGTATATTTTACTCATACTTACTTTTCAGTGTTTTTTCTCCTTTGCATAGGATAATTTATTAACATATAATTAGATTATTCAAATATATGATTAAAACCTTTATTACCAGATAACTTGGTATGCCCCTGCCCCACCCGAAGAAGTACTTTTAGGGTCTCATTTTTATAAACTTTCACAGTGCTAGTACCTAAAAGAAGGCCTGTAAGACCATTCTCTTCCGGCAGGCCTTCAACCTACCATAGGAGAATTCTGAAATAACTGCCATCCCGGAACTATGAGGAACATCTAATGTGTTAGCACCAAGCTGTATATTGTTTTAATCTATGTGTTTTAACTTATATGTTTAAGTGGTTTTATTGTTTTTATGACTGTGATCATAGCACGCTATAACTTTGATGTGAGCTGTCCTGAGCCCGCCTTGGCGGGGAGGGCGGGATATAAATCGAATTAAACATAAACAAGCATAAACATAAAACCAGAGTGAATGGTGAAAGGAAAAAGCAAACTAAGCTGAACTTCTTTAAAGCCAAGCTTCCATGTTCTGTGGAGAATACTAAAGAAAAAGTTCAAGGCAAGATTTGTTTTGGCCAATCAGGACATAGAAGTGAGCCAACCACAGCTTCTTCAAAGAAGTAAGCAGCCAGAGTCTGTCCAGCTCTGAGATCCCTTGAACTGTAATGTAAATAACAAGTAACCAGGATTCCCTAGGTTCTTCCAGGACCTGCTCCCTCCTACTAATCCCACAGACTTCGGAGCATAGAACAACAAGCAGCTTTATCATAAAGGAGTAACTAGAACTAGGGTTAGACTTAACAGCTATAAACAAGGTTGATTTTACACCTACAGTTTCAAAGTGCCTAGCCATAGTGTGTGGATGAGAGGGAGGGAAGTGTCATCCTGTTGAGCTAGCTTTGCTGCAAAGTTCTCTTCTGTGTCAGTAATTCTGGTAACTATTCTGGAACAACAAATGGTAGTGAACTTATTTTTCTCTGGCTACTTCTGTGTGGAAACTGTCACAGATTTATTAATAGCAGTTTCCCCTGTATTGACATCCCAAAGAATTATGTATAACTTCTGTACAATTTGGCTGTGATTCATAAAACTTCACATTTCAAGGAACAAAACCTTTTTTTTGCCAGTAGCATGCAGAAAAGTACACTTTTAGTTTATAACACTTTATTTGAGTGAAGCTGTCAAATCTGAATTGAGCCCAAAGCCTTTGAAGAGACATGCCATCACATTATTTTTGGCATTAAGATAAGAGTGGAATGCTTTCCAAGCAGGTAATGGAATCCAACAAACCAGAAAATCTGGAAGTTCTGTCAGCTTTTCACATATATTAGTCATCCAGTTCAGCAATAATATTTGCCTAGTACACCCAGGAATTCCAGGAATTGATTTTTTTTTCTCCCCATACTGTTCACACATACAATGAAGCAGAATATAGGAATGACAAATTACTTAATTGGACTTCCAAAAAAAGTATTTAATGGCACAAATTAATTTACATATTATTTGAAGCAGATAGTTTTGACCTATATAACATGCTAAGAATGAAATTTGACCTATAACCCAAATAATAACAGCCATAACTATAATATGGTATGGGCTTGTTTTACTATTAAATGTGGAACATACAGTCAAATAAGTTACAGACCAATAAGCAAGAGTATTCTTTAGTACTTTGTTATATTTTTCTATTTCATTTATAGTCTAGCTTTCTCACTGAGACTTAAGGAAGATTACAATTTAAAAAAAAACACCACAATTTAATCAAACAGCATACCAAGTCACCCAATAAATAATGCTTTAAGTAGGATTACAGAACCAGAAAACAATGCAAACAATCAAAAAACCTGTCTAATGCATGATGTACCATAATGCAGAAAGTGGACTACAAAAAACAGGCCAGCGCAATAAAAAAGAAGGCAGTACGTATAATAAACACTGCAATACACTACAATCCTATTCCCTTATAAAAGCAACCTCCTGAGCTCTTCCATTCTACAAGAGTTCTAATCCCTAAATACCTCCTGTACATTTTTTCCTGCACATTTTGTAAAATGACAGAAGTATACAGGCCCTTCTGACCTCCTTAGGCGGGTCATTCAGCAAGGTAGGCGCCACCACAGAAAACATGTGTGAACAGGAAGTTGTTGATCTTACCCATTTGTAGGGTGGCATCTTCAAAAGACTTGGCTGAGAAAAGTGAAGTTGTGGCAGTGGAGTAGAGTGGGAAGGGCAGTCTTACCAATATGTGGGTCCAAAGCCTTTAAGGGCTTTGCAAGTGATAACCAGAACCAATTACTATAGCATGGCTGTGTAAACCTTGTAAAATTATTTTTTCACCAAGTTTGTGACCTGTTTTCCCCTGTACAGTGGGTAGAAGCACTGCTCTTTAAAGGGAGGTGATTTCTACAGAGAAGCTGGGCAAGTGGTTGCCTGGCAGCAAGATAGGAGAAAAGGGTTACCTGTGAGCGAAAGAGAAGAAGCTGAGGCGTTTTCTTCAAAGGCAGTGAAGAATTTTTCTGAAAGAAGTCCCACAGAAGACATCTTTATAAACGATTTGGATGAAGGAATAGAGGGAATGCTTATTAAATTTGCCAATGATACTAAATTGGGAGGGGTTGCAAATATAGTAGAAGACAGAAACAGGATACAGGAGGACCTTGACAGGCTGGAAAACTGGGCTAAAACCAATACAATGAATTTTAACAGGGATAAATGTAAAGTTCTGCAATTCAGTAAGAAAAATCCCATGCATAGTTATAGGATGGGAGAGACTTGTCTTAGCAGTAGTATGTGCGAAAAGGATCTAGGGGTTTTAGTGGATAATATGCTGAACATGAGTCAACAGTGTGATGTGGTGGCTAAAAAGGCAAATGCAATTTTGGGCTGTATCAACAGAAGTATAGTGTCCAGATCACGTGATGTGATGGTATTGCTTTACTTTGCTCTGGTAAGACCACCAGAAGTATTGTGTTCAGTTTTGGGCACCACATTTTAAGAAGGATATAGACAAGCTGGAACGGGTCCAGAGGAGGGCGATGAAGATGTTGAGGGGTCTAGAGACCAAGTCCTATGAGGAAAGGTTGAAGGAGCTGGGGATCTTTAGCCTGGAGAGGAGGCAGCTGAGAGGTGATATGATCACCATCTTCGAGCTGTCATATAGAGGATGGTGTTGAATCGTTTTCTGTGGTCCCAGAAGGTAGGACCAGAACCAATGGGTTGAAATTAAATCAAAAGAGTTTCCGGCTCAACATTAGGAAGAACCTCCTGACTGTTAGAGCAATTCCTCAGTGGAACAGGCTTCCTCGGGAGGTGGTGAGCTCTCCTTCCTTGGAGATTTTTAAACAGAGGCTGATGGTCATGTGACAGCGATGAAGATCCTGTGAATTTGGGGTAGGTATTTGTGGGTTTCCTGCATTGTGCAGGGGGTTGCACAATACCCTAGATGACCCTTGAGATCCCTTCCAACTCTATGATTCTAAGAAAAACCTGCGGAACAGTGAACAGGGCAGTTGATCGAAGAGTAGCCATGAACATATGAACATATGAAGCTGTCTTATACTGAATCAGACCCTTGGTCCATCAAAGTCAGTATTGTCTACTCAGACTGCCAGTGGCTCTCCAGGGTCTCAAGCTGAGGTTTTTCACACCTATTTGCATGGACCCTTTTTTGGAGATGCCAGGGATTGAACCTGGGACCTTCTGCTTACCAAGCAGATGCTCTTCCGCTGAGCCACCATCCCTCCCCAGTAACAGCCATCTTCTAGTAACAGCCTTTCCACCATGTTTATGGGGCTTCTGTTCCTTCTGTGCAGCAAAGGTGGCTTCTCAGAACTTGAGCAGGAGAGAGACCTCACCAGGCACTCAGATTTTCCTGAGTAGAGGCCGAAGACTATAAAGACTTATTTCTCCTTTCACTCTGAGACTACTTAGTAGATGTTATTATTGCCACTGTTTTGTTCAAAACTCTTCCTGAACAAAAATTGAACTCCAGAGCGTATGTTACCCACTTTCCCCCAAAGTCTTTATTTGAAAACAACAACAAATTTTTTTTTCTGAGAATCCATCTCTCTTAATAGATGCTTTCGACTCCCATTACTGCAGCACAGATACTTCATAGCAGGTATTCAAAAAATGTCACGAAAACAAAAACAACCCCCCTGCGATAGATGTTCACACTTATCTTGTTCAAAATGCTCATTTGTCAAACCTTTCCTTTTGAAAAGAAAGGCTCACAGTTTTGTGAACAGTTTCGCTTCTGCAAAGTGACAGTTTTGGTCATGACAGCTGGCTGGATACCTATTGATTACGCATGCTTGATCACATTACCCCAGGTCAGCAAGGGATTTCTCATTTAAAACCAGTTACATTAGATTGAGTATGCCGGTTTTGTGCTTTCACAGTTGGCAGTACTCCTCCCTTTCCCTTGCTCTTCAGAGCGAGGAACTCATCCTTGTTTATTCCGAGTGCCTAGCCTTGCAGTCATGCTCCTATCCAAACTAATGCTGTCTTACTAAAAATGAAATTGGCTAATGCTTCGGTCAGTTTGATTTTCAATACGCTAGGACAGCACTCAGTATATTAGTTTAGATTGGAGCACAGCTGCCAGTCCTGAAAATAAATGAAATTAACTTAGGCTTTCTTAGACTTGAAGATGGGAGGGAGGGAAGGAGGGAAGGAAGGAAGGAAGGAAGGAAGGAAGGAAGGAAGGAAGGAAGGAAGGAAGGAGGGAGGGAGGGAGGGAAGAAAGGAAGGAAGGAAGGAAGGAAGGAAGGAAGGAAGGAAGGAAGGAAGGAAGGAAGAAAGAAAGAAAGAAAGAAAGAAAGAAAGAAAGAAAGAAAGAAAGAAAGAAAGAAAGAAAGAAAGAAAGAAAGAAAGAAAGAAAGAAAGAAAGAAAGAAAGAAAGAAAGAAAGAAAGAAAGAAAGAAAGAAAGAAAGAAAGAAAGAAAGAAAGAAAGAAAGAAAGAAAGAAAGAATCCTAGCTCTAGAATGTCCCTCTGCTACAGCCAGGTAGAGGAGCTCAGCCAGGGAGACATTCCATAGCTTTCATCTCAAAAATAGAGGCAACCTGCTTGGTTACCAGTTTGGTGTAGTGGTTAAGTGCATGGATTCTTATCTGGGAGAACCGGGTTTGATTCCCCACTCCTCCACTTGCAGCTGCTGGAATGGTCTTGGGTCAGCCATAGCTCTCGCAGAGATGTCTTCTTCTTCTCTTCTTCTTCTTGTTTTAACTTGAAGCAGAAAATGATTTTTCTTCTTTGCTTTGAACAGATCATTGTACTTAAGATAGGTAAAGCAACAGCCATGGCAAACTATTCTGAAACTGTATGCAAAATATTTACAGTTCATTTGTGGGCATTTTATAATGTTTGAAAAACTGATCCCCCACCGCCACTCCCCTCAGCATTTTAAAGGTACTAACCTCAATTTGCTGACAAATTGTAACCCAAACTGAAAGGGACGATTGAGTATTTCTGGTTTATAGTTGTGACTATGAGGAACACTATTCATCTGTGCCCTTTACCTTTACCATTTACTGTATCTACCTGTAGTCTGTCTTTGAGATGCTCTGAAGAATGCATGAGTACGTTCTGTTCCTCCATAATCAGCTGCGTACATACTATCTTTGGAACAAAAAGAGCTGTATTAAGTTTGCAAATTAAGTTGGCTTTAGGATTATTCCAACATGTGTCCTGAGTCTGGTGTGAGAGCAATCTATCACAACAATCTAGCATGCTACCTATCTCAGGCATTCCAAATAAAAGAGTTCTTAGCATCAACAGTTTTTTTTAAAATGCTGGAGAGTCATCAGTATTATATGGTTATGAATTTTGCTTTCTTGGCATAGCTGGCCTAACTGCCCTCTTTTATCTTCACTGTCACTCTAATTGTGTTTTGTTCATCAGAAGCTCTGTTATGTTTCTTATAACCTAAGAAATACCTCCAAACCAAGCCCTGATCCAGAATAGCCATATTATGAATTAAGTGGTTAAGTCATTATGGTTCAATGCATTGATCTACTGCATAATTATTCTGTAGTGCACAACTTTAAAAAAAAACCACTAATAATTTAAAAAATCAGTTTGCACACTCAGTATAATCCTTATAAATTCATGCATAAGTGATTTCCTTTACCAGTTAGCTGAGTAAAAACCAAACCAAGAGAGCAGAAATTAATTGTAAATTACTAGATTTAGCATGAATATAGTAATCTTTGAAGACTACCATGAAAATGTTATGAATAATATTTCCCAGGGGAATGGAGTTGTATGGTTGAAGGGACCATATCACTCCAGCCTTACTTAATCTACACCAGCTCCCAATTTGTTTCCATTTCCAATCTCAATTCAAGGTGCTGGGGTTGACCTTTAAAACTCTATGCAAGTTGGGACCAGCATACTTTAAGGACTGCCTGTTCTGATACAAATCTACTTGATAGTTATAGACTTCTGAGGTCCTGCCTTGAGTTACCTCTGTTTTCTGGCAACCCAAGAGAGTGTCTTTTTGGTTGTGGTGCCAAAATTATGGAACTCTCTTCTCTTCCATCACTGTTTTCCACCAGAAGGGGAAGACATATTTGCTTTGTCTGGCATCCCCTTGATGATCTCTCATTCTTGCCTTATGTTTTAATGTGTCGTATTATGTTTTATATATGTATTTTTAGCTCTGGTTCATAATTGGTTTATGATGTATAGTTATTGTTCTTGTTTTAATTGTTAGGTCCCCTTGGTGGCCTTGATTGAGTAGAAAGGCAGCATATAAACATTGTAAATAAAATATAAAATCTTGTACTTTACAAAACTGACTTCTGATGGTTTCTAAATGCATTACTAGCCATGTGTAATAATTAAGGGCCTCTGAAAGGTATATGTTTTTATATCCACATAAGAAAATGTACCCAAACAGCTCATTCAGGTCAGTATGAAGATTTTGATGGGAACGAAATTATGTATGGCTATGCAGGCAGACGTTTTCCTCAGAACACAGATCTTCCTGACTGGAATGATAAACCCATACCTTAAAAATCTGGGGGGGTGGGGGTGGGAATCAGATAAGAGAATATTGTGAGCTACATGCCACAGCAGGCATTGTATATCAACATTTTATATTGGGGCACATTTCAGTCTGGATTAAATACTTTTGACTGTTAACATTATGAACATGTTGGACTATGTTCTTTCTTCTTTTTTAAGGAGAATATCTAGAGCTGTAGCTATCATAATAATGTACAAAAAATCAATATATGTGCTAATGTATGGCTATGGATGTTTTGAATCAATGTATGTTCCAACGTATGGCTATAGATGTTTTGCATCGAGCAGACATCTGCTTGATATGAAGTAAACATCACCATGGAGTGACTGCTCAGTGTGGAATTAGCATCTCAATAAAGGGTTTACATCAAACTTCCACTGGAGCACTAAACATCAACACTGTCAACTATTTTTATATAAATAGATTAATTAGATCTCTATTTATTGCTTCACTGAGTTATATCCATCATTTAAGTAAGGGAGCCAAGGTGTGTGGAAGAAGGGCATGTATTATTATTATTATTGCTGCAAGCTGAATGACCTGTTCTCCTGAAGGGTATAATTGCACCCTTATTGCATCTGCTTCCCACTAGCTTACTACATTTATTACTGAACCTGTCTAACACGTTAATTTTATTATTCAGGCTATAATTGCAATCAAACTTGCTGAGAAGCAGGTCCCATTAATCTCAGTAGGATATTTCCAAATAAACATGTTTGCCTTTCAATAATGCTTCTGCTTTATTGAGGCAAGTTTTATTCATTTATTCTTTTTGCAATAATCCTCCAGTTTTAAACTTAGAACAATTAGATCCCTCTCCATATTTGTGACGGAAAAGCAAAAATAACATCTTATTTAGATGTGTGATCTAGCATGGTCCTATACTAACTTCTGAGTAGAACCACTGGAATTCATCTCCATAATAACCTTTTTCCTCAGATTAACATTATTCCTTATCAATGTTAACACCAAAATGGTTTCTTCATTATTGCATTCCCAACTATTTTTTTCCTAAAAGTAAAATGGTTAAGTAATAAACATCAGGTTTAGATTTTTTTAAAAATAGGGGTTAGAAAGTGCAGGTTTAAAACTTCCATGCATCCTACCCTTCTTAGCAGAGGGACTGAAAATTAGACAATCAAATGATGTTTTTTTCCAGATGACTTTCACCAAGATAGATAGCAGTCCAATTTGCAAGTTGTCTTGGGTTGTCATAACATTGAGACTACCCTAATGGTGACTCCTACTACATCCACAGCTAGGTTTCAGTTTAGTAGCACCTAACAGATCAATAAGATTTTGGGAGGTATGAACTTTCATGAGTCAAAGCTTCCTTAGTCATATCTGATTCCTATGTTATAGATGGGAAGATCACTATGGTTAAATCTCCATTTCTGCCTTCTCTTGTTGACACAGATACACCATCAGCTAAAGCACTGTGCTTCAATGTGGAAAATTCAAATCAAATCACTTATTATTTCTGCAGTTCATTGGATGCCACATCACTATTTTATCCTAGCTTATTTCACAGAGCAGTTGGGAGTTTAACAACATCATCCTAAGCAGGGGTACACCCTTCTAAAATCATTGACGTCAATTTATTTAGAAGAGCGTACATATGCTTTAGGGTGGTACCTATATACATAGGTACATATGTTTATCACTGCTCTGACATTTTGGAAGGAGCACAGAGAACAAAGGTAATCAATATATGCTCCTAGTTGATATGTCACCATTCTCACGCATTGTAAAAGTAATTGGAAGAATCAAGTTTAATAGATTAAATTTTACTCAACTGAGAAGGTCACTTATGAAAATAAGGAGAAATTCTGGAACTGTCAGACATTATGAATTATATTTTTTATGAATAATCTTTATGTCCTAGTCCTTTATGAAAGAGTTCTTTATACATTCCAGCTTACTTATGGTGGCATCCTTATGGTTTCAAACTGAAAGGATCTAACACCCTGAAGACATGTTTGTTTTATATGGCACCCACTAGAATATTATAAATATTTTCTGGTCAAAGCAGAAAACTGGGAATTTATTAGAATATATTGAAGTTGTACACATTTCTTCCTACTTAAATAAGAATTCTGCCCCAAATGAAAACTTTAGTTTTGTTCAAATTCATAGACATTTTAAACATAACATTTATAATTCCTATTCTGCTATGGAAGATTACTGGATGACCTTGGGATAGTCACACACTAGCACAGCCTAGCCTACCTCAGAAGGTTTTAGTGGTGATAAAATGGAGAAGAGAGTGATGTAAGTGGCTTTGGGTACCCATTGGGGAGCATAACTGTTGATACTTACCATGAACAGTCCTTCTCCTCTGAGGAAAGGAGGACATTTTGGTTAATTCCAACCATCCAATCAGGGAGAGGCAGGAAACAAATTTCTTCCTCTTTCTGTGTAGTATGGGAGTGTCCATTTCTCAGTTCAGGCGAGTCCAAGAAGCAGTCCCATTAGAATAAGATACCTACTCATTCCTCATAAAAGTATAAACAAACAGATAAACTCCAACCAATAATAAATGAGAACAAGAACATGCAGCAAATGTTAAAGTGAGAGGGAAAAGGCAACAGAGGTAACCGCAAAGAGTTTCAGAAAGGTGATGTAATTAAGGGGGGGGGGAATGTCCTGTTTTTCTCAGACCCTTGAGGGTAAATATCAATGGTCATTCTCCTCTGACGTGGAGGACATCTTGGGTGCTCCCAGAAAGCGGCGTGCCAGGTCAGGAGCCTGGGAGTTTCACTGGAGCCTTCATTATCAATGGAGGCCCAGATTGCAGCCACTGCCAAGTCAGCCTTCTTCCATCTGAGGCGGGCAAGGCAGCTGGCTCCCTTCCTGGATCGCCAAGATCTGGCAACAGTGATTCATGCAACGGTCACCTCGAGACTGGACTACTGTAATGCCCTCTACATGGGGCTGCCTTTGTACCGAACCCGGAAGCTGCAGCTGGTGCAGAACGTGGCGGCCAGATTGCTGTTGGGGCTTTCAAAGTAGGAGCACATACAGCCTGGGCTGCGCGAACTGCACTGGCTGCCAGTTGTATACCGGATTCATTACAAAGTGCTGGTTATCACCTTTAAAGCCCTATATGGCCGAGGACCTGCCTACCTTAGGGACCGTCTCTCCCCATATGAACCCCAGAGAGCACTGAGGTCAGCCGGGAAAAACCTGTTGACCATTCCCGGGCCGAAAGAGGTGAAGCTGCAAAGCACCCGCGACCGGCCTTTCTCCACTATGGCTCCACGCCTATGGAACCAACTTCCAGAGGAAACGCGGGCCCTGCGGGACCTTGAACAGTTCCGCAGGGCCTGCAAGACTATCCTCTTCCGACTGGCCTTCACTAACTAAGAGGGAAGCTGCTAGGGGACTTGCCATCGGAAAATAGCACTAGCATATCATATTATACTATTTTATTAATTTTAGACTTTAATCAGAATTTTAATTAAACTGTTAATGTAGTTGTTTAAAAATTTTGTATAACTAATGTATGGAATTTTGTTGTGAGCCCTGAGCCTGCTCTGGCGGGGAGGGCGGGATATAAATAAAATTGTTATGTTATGTTATGTTAAGCAGGTTGGGAGGGTGAGATTTTAATAGACTTTGTCTTCCAAATATGCTCTGCCCTTACTAGGTGAGCTTTTTTTTAGGTGCAGTGACCAGAATTGTACACAGCACTCCAAATGAGGTCACACCATCGATTTATACAGGGGCATTATGATACTGACTGACTTGTTTTCAATTCCCTGGATGCTATAGCGGAGAAGAGCCAGGCAACTGGCCTGTAGTTCTAAGAACATAAGAGAAACCATCTTGGATCAGGCCAATGGTCCTAAGATGTTGATCTGAAGACTGGATTCTTCCTGTGACCATTGGCTCTGCATTGGGATCTCGTTCAGTTAGCTTCACAGCCTGCAAAGTGGACATCTGAAAATGTCTGAGTCTCTGTGGGAACATAATACCTCTTCCCCTGGCATAGGTTGACATCCTTTGCCCACCATTTTAGGCTTTCCCTGACCATGAGTGGTACCTGGAGGGAAATATTCTATTTCTCCATGATGTGGAGTTGGTAAGGTCCAAAGCAGAAATTGGAGGAGATTCGTAAGAGAGCGACTCATTGTACTGTGTCTGTATTGGGTATAAAAAGTCCCATCAACTTGGTTACGGTTGGTAATGGTGATGACCTGATTTTGATGACTAGCTGTGCTAGTTGCTTGGTCTTCTGTATTCTTTCCTTAGTAGGAAGAGGGACTTGCATCTGGTGTCTATCACCATACCAAGATGTTCCAGCATCTGTATCAGGGATAGTGAACTCTTGTCGAGGTTGATCAGAAACCCGTGTTGTTGCAGGCACTGAATAGTATCCTGTATGTCTTGTAGTGATTTCTCCCTTAAACTGCAACAAAGTAACAGGTCATCCAATTATGGGTAGATGTGGACGACCTTCTGTCCTAGGTGGGTGATTGGACCTTTGTGAATACCCTTGGGCAGGGCTGGAGTGGAAGTGTCCATTTCTCAGTTCTATTCTCGCCTTGACAAAGAGAGCACTTTAGCAGGCTTAGCCTACTAACTTCCACTAACTTCCTTTATTATTGCTAGTCTCCATTGCCTCTTTAATCCTTTTCTGACTTTTTCTTCCAACTTCAGTCTTTTCTCTGATCACTCCCCTTCATGGTGGGTTTAATTTGCCCTTGGAAATAGCTGCGGAATGAAGATGCACCACCATGCCAGAATGACAGAAAGATGGCTTTCTCTCTGAGGAGGAGATTGATTCACACTCCTAGGAAGGGTTAGATCTCACAGAAGCATATCTACACATCACAATTTAACCAACACTCCAATGATTCCTGAGATTTTGCATGGGGAAACTGCACCTACAGTTCTGAGCATTGCCCTTTGGGTTATCCATTCCCCCAAGGGTAGGGCCAACACTGGGGTCTTTGGTACCCCAGGTTGGCTCCCACCTGTACCTGCCCTGCCACCTCCTCCCACACTTGCCCCACCACTGTCCCCCTTGCGGGGAGGGCAGGCATGGCAGGGGAGGGCTAGGCGGGCTGTGGGCGAGCAGGCCTAAGGAGGACAGTCTTGAAGCACCTCCAAGAGCGCATTGCACACGCATGGCTTGCCCGCAGCTCTCGCTCAGCCTTCTCAGGTCTGCCCAACATGTTATGTCATTCTCTAAGTAGCTCACTTTCTTTCAAGAAAAACAAACAAACAAACTTGTGCAGCCTCACAAAGCAATTCTGCAAGCATTAGCTTTTCACACAATGCATAATTAATGAATGGAATTCATTGCTACAAGATGAGGTGACAGCCGCTTGATTAGACAGCTTTATAAAAAGAATTAAGAAAAATTCATGGAGGATGGGCCCTCAGATAGCTGTTAGCTACTGATATCAGTCTGGAATCCTCATATTACAAAACAACATACCTCTGAATATCAGATGCCTGAACTTCTAGACGTATCTAACTGTCTGTTGTTTCAAAACAGAGGCTAGATTAAACGATGTGTGTCGTCTGTTTCAGTAGGATCTTCTCACATGCAATAACTGTAACTGTAACAAACCCATTTACCATCCTTCTGTCCCTCATCCACTGGAAATATCTTTTCCCCCCTATGTCCAATATTAATTCAGATCACTTTTTTATTTCTCAATACTTCAGAGTAGAACTGTACACACAAAACTGAATTAGTTTTACAGCAGATTCCATTCTATGGTAGAGTGCAATTTAGAATCCTTTATACAGTATAAAAAAGACTAAGCATCAACATATTGGTTGGAACACTGAATAGGAAATTGTTAAATATTCCATTAATTTCAGTTACAGTACCTAGCTACTCGGCATTGTATGTTATGGATGTTCAGTTATCAGAACTTCAGAGAATTTAACATCAGCACTGCTGACCACATACAGTTTCCCAGTTCTTCTCTTTTTTCTTTCCACTGCCATCCTAAAAACCCTTGACACACAAACCAACATTCCTTACCCACCAGTATATAAGATTGGACAGTGTACACATCAAGAATGAATATTTCTTCAATGGCATCTCACCTTACTTTAACAAAAAGCAATGTAACAAAAATAAAGGTATAACATCTCCAAAAATAAATATTTTCTTCCAGTACTGATGAATCTCAACCCCATCACTACACTGGTGTAGCACAGTGTCTGAGGGAATAAACCGTGAACTGAAATGTCTTTGCTACAAATTGAGTGGCATTATACGAGGTACCTTATTTTATGGGAGTAATGGCATCATAATGGGCAGCAACTGATGTCCAGTCTGCAACAATTCATGACTTTGAGCCTGTTTGCCACAACTGGCCTGCCCAGGGTTACCAGCCTCAAGGTGGGGCCTGGACTTCTCCAGAGTTACAACTGATCTTCAGATCAGTTCCCCTGGAGAAAATCACAACACCGTCAGAGGCAGACTCTTCCCTCCTCAAACTCAGTCCTTCCCAGGCACTGCCCCTAAGTCTCCAGGAATTTTCCACGTTGGCGTTGGCAGCCTGTCCTTACCCCTCCTTCATAAGGAAAAGAACCATAAGTATTAGGAATTCCCACTAGGGGGCACAAATTGCCAGGGGAAGGGGTCACCTTCCATTCATGGTCCTTATGTCATGTGGACCTTTCTTATAATATCAGGGATTTAGATCTTAAACCAAGACTCCCTGTGACTTAGCGAAGGTCCTTGTGTGTGAGAGAGGGCTGTTGCAAGTTATTTATTTGATATCTTCCCCACCATGTGGTCCAGAAAGCTTTCTGAAGTGGCTTACACAAAGTGATAAAGCACCATTAAACTGGAGATGCTCCTCTGACACGTAACACTCTGGTTCTGTTTCCCTGTCCTCCAGGACTGTGGTCTTGTCACTGTCCTTGCGCAGACAGGAGAAGACAGGTGAAGCAGCTTTGCCTCAAAGAAGCTGCTGAGCAATGGCAGTGGAGAGTCAATAATTTGACTGCACTCTCCCTTCCCCTCAGGATTGTAGACCTTCTGACATAGCACAGAGGGAGAAACCAGGTGCTGTAGCTTTGCCTCAGATTAATTCATGCACAGGGCATGGATGATTGATGATGATTTGCTTAATTGACCCATCCCAGCAAAGCAGGCTCTGAGTGATATACAAAAAATAATAAAAACAGTACATAGGCTAAAAACAGCACAACACATTAATATTAAAACTCAGAAAAATTCCAGATGGTGCCCTATAAGTTATTTTGTGCACATTCTGGACTACCAGGGCATCATACTGAGAGGGAGAAAAACTTACAAAGTGTCTGGGGGGAGCGGAGAAAAGGGGATAGGTGCCAGCCCATGATAAACTGTTGCTGCCCTCAGCCAAAGGCATGGCAGAACATCTTCGTCTTAGAGGCTCTATGGAATTGCATGAGATCCTGCAAGGCCCTGATGTCATTTGGGAGAGAGATCCACCAGATCAGGGCCAAAACCAAAAAGGCTAGAGTTGCCTGGTCCAACTGCCATGGTGCCCCAGGCAGGGTGCCTGCCCACCACCTCCCCCTGCCGCCACCCCCCGCCACCGCCCGCCCTTCACAATGCTGCGAGGCAGTGCCACGTTCCATCACCACCACCACCCCAAGCGCTCTGTGCCTGGGCTTACTGCCTTCGATGTGGCTGGTGGCGTGGCATCTACTACTTTGAAGAGCCCGCCGATAGTGGCTATTCCCCCCTCCTTCCAGGAACTGAGAGTGAGGGGGAGAAAAGTCTCCTTTGGTGGGCTCTTCAAAGGAGTAGATGCTGTGCCACCAGCTGCATCGAAGGCTGTAAGCCCAGGTGCAGAGCGCCCTGAGTGGGGGGGCAATGGAGCGCTGCGCTGCGAAGGGCAGGCGGTGACAGGGGGTAGACTCTGATGCTCTGATCACGCCGGGGGTGGGGAGGTGGGGAAGCACAAGGGAAGGGAGGGGCAGGCCGTGGCAGCGAGAAGCAGGCAAACTAGGCATTTGCCATGGGGACTGGGGGGGGGGCACCTCCTGGTTTGCCTAGTTTGCCTAGTGGGCAAGCCAGCCCTGCCTCTTATTACACATACAGCTTCTGAAATGAATGCAGAACAGAAGGATTTGGCTCTGTCATTTCCTCTCCCACACACACACTGGCTCTTCCTGCTCGCCCATCCCCACAGCTTCAGTCTCACTGAGATTTAAAGGTGAACTCACAGTGCCTTCCAAAACAGAAGCAGCTGCAAGTTTCTGAACCTACCTGAGCTGTAAAGGAACAAAGCAGCTGTTGGGGCAGGGCTGCTGGTGATGGGAAGGAGACTGCAAAACCAGGGGATCCCCTGCCAGGATCTGGGGACTGGCAAGCCTAGAAAAGACCCTGGCCCTGGTTGAGAACAGCCAGACCTCCCTGTGGCCATGAAACACCAGCGAATTGCTGTCAGTTGAGTGCAGTGCTCTTCCAAGGACATACTGGAGGAGATGGTCCCACAGATATGTTGGTCCTGGACTACTCAATATTCATTTTTGTGTGTCTAATCAGTTTTGCCCCCCAAATCGGAATAAAGAGTCGGACACAATTGCATTGGTATAAATAATGGGCCACTTTATTAAACATAATAAACACCAGCAAGGGCACCCAAAACGCGGCCTGGTCAGGGCTAGGGGTCTCAACAGTCTGCTCCCCTGCCATTAGCGGATGAGAGACCCAGCCCCCAGCCGGAGCTGTGTCCCACAGCTCCCGCCAGGCCGGCCCAGCAGGGAGGCTCGCCCCAGAGGGCCCAAACCCTAGACGCAAATCTCGTTGGAAGGCACCCTCTAATCGAGCCTCAAGGATGGTCTGCATTCTCCCCACCCCAGGTCATCAAACCCCAAGGTTGATCATGCCAGACCCCTAATTCCCCAAAAGGGGCGATGCTTCATGGTCCTCCCCTAGCCGCATATTACCATAACCCAGGAAAACCTGCCACCAGTAGGACCAAGTCTCTACTTAGGCCTTAGTACCCACTGGGAGCCCCAAGGCCACTCGCAACCCTTGCTGGAGATCTCTCAAGAAAAGCATATTACCCTTTTCTGAGAGATGAACCCCATCCCCTCTGTAGAGGTCCAGAAATTTCCAAGAAAAATCTGTGTGGGGCAAATAGTGGCCCAACCCTCCTTCCAATGCCTTCCTAATTTCCTTATTAGCCTTGTATTGGGCCCTCTCAATAGCTCCAGGGCCCCAAGCACTGCGCCAAACAAGGCGGGGCACCATGGCTGACCAAATTATGGTGGTCCCAGGCCATCGCTCCCTAATGTACTGAAAATCACCACGGGCCTGCGAAACTGAGGCCTTGCCTTTCAACATCCCGAGATCATTACCTCCCAGTTGAACAATTAAAACCTGAGTAGGAGGACCCACCCTACCGTGAAATAACAAAGGCAGCAGGCCCGGCCAAACTTCTCCACGCCTGGTGAGCGGCCCAAAGCACGTGGCTATGGCCACAGATGAGAACTCAGCTATTCTGGCCAGGAACAACAGCATCTAAAAGAGAAACAGTCAAACAAAAACATAACCATTAACATTACAACCAACAATCAAACCTAGGGACTGAGCAAAAGTTGAACATAAGATTTGTAAGCCGATGAGCGCCACCGGCCCAAGCACTGAATGGAGGCAGAAGGATACCCCAGGGCAGCAGTTGTTGAAGCTGCCCCGATCCTAAAGGAGTGGGTCCCAAACCACACCCCGGACAACCCCAGCTCACCTAAAGCCCATGATGTCACAGCCCAAAACTGATACTTCATCAACAGGCTACCATTACTGTGGCAAAACAAAACCCCCTCCTTATGCCCCCCCCACTGCCAAATAAGCCGCTAACGCAGCGATGGGGCACAGCTCGAGCTCTGAACAGTTACCCAGCTCAAGCACAGTACCCTTTTGAAACTGATCCGTCTTTGAGCGACGAACAGTAATCACCACATGACCCTCAGACAACCTCACATCCTGTATGAAAAGAGCCCTGCCAGAAACATCGTTTCTGGATTGAGCCACCAGCTCACTAACTCTAAAGGCCCCAAAAAAGGCCACTAAGGACGCGGCATGAAACAAAACTGCTTCGAAGGAAGAAGCACACACCGAGCTCCAAACCCCCTTCAGGCCCCTAAGAATCAGCGGAGACAAAGGTTTCCAAGTATTCACCCTAGGTCAGGCCTCTCTGGCCCACCCCTCCAGCATTTTTCAAAGACGAAAATTAGCTGTCTCTTTCTTATAGCCCAGCGCCTTACTGGCAAAAGCCAGAGCAGACAGGCGTCCCCTAATGGATCGCACAGCCAATCCCTTACCTCAAAGCGAAACACAGTAATGGAGCAACTGCTCCACCGGGAGGGGCCAAACAATGCGATACCCTACCTCAGCCCTAAAGTCCTCAAACTGCCGCACAGCCCATTTGTAAGACTTCCTGGTGCTAGGCACAATGGCTAGGCCTATCGCTCTGCAGACCTCGGCTCTCCAACCAGCCATAGCTCCTGGGGCATTGGCACCACCTCTCTGTCAGCATCTGGGGACAGCTGATGAAACCTCTCTGTCTGTTTACGAGAGAGAGTGTCAGCCACCCCGTTACTCACCTCAGGAACATGCTTGGCTAAAAACAAAATGTTAAGCTGAAGACAACGCAGAGTGAAGGCCCTCACCAACCTCATAACCCTCCGCAATTTGGATGAAAGGGAATTAATGACGTGGACTACTGCCATATTATCACACCAAAAATGGATGGTGTGATTGGCCATATCCTTCCCCCACAGCCAAACCGCAACTAGAATAGGAAAGAACTCAAGAAACGTAAGATCTCGATTCACACCTTTCTGCTTCCAGGAGTCCGCCCAACTATCCGCACACCAAAGTCCGTGAAAGTAGACTCCAAAACCCAAAGACCCAGCCGCATCCGACATGACCTAGAGCTCAGCTTCAAGCCTCATGTCCTCTCTCCAAAAAGAGACTCCATTAAAGGACTCCAAAAATTCCTGCCAAACCCTTAAGTTTTCCCTCATGCTGCTGGTAACCTGCGTTCTATGCTGAGGCGAGTGTAGCCCTGCCATAGCATCACAGAGCCTCCTAAGAAAAGCCCTCCCCGGGGCAACCACTTTGCAAGCAAAGTTAAGGTGCCCCACCAGCTGCTGCAACTCTAACAAGGTAACCTTCTTTTTAAGCAGAAAGGAAAAAATCCTGGTTCTTAACTCAACTATTTTCTGAAAAGGTACCCTGGACAACTGTGCTACAGTGTCAATCTCAATCCCCAAAAAGGTCAGCTTTTGAGCCGGACCCTCCATTTTCTCCAGAGCCAAAGGAACCCTAAGCTCCGCGGCCAGCTCTATAAAGCTCGACAGCAGCTGCCCACAATGCCCAGTCCCCTTGGGACTCACAAAAAGATAGTCATCCAAATAATGAATGATGTCCTGTAAACCCACTTTCTCCCACACAGCCCATTCCAGGAATGTGCTGAAACACTCAAAAGCGGAACATGATACAGAGCAGCCCATTGGCAATGCCCTATCCATGTAAAATTGGCCCTCAAAGAAAACCCCAAAAGCTCAAAATCATCGGGATGCACTGGCAGAAGGCGAAATGCAGATTTAATATTGCATTTTGCCAACTCTGCGCCCACCCCGCAGCGTTTCACCATGGCAACAGCCTGGTTGAAGCTGATATACCTAACTGAGCATAAGTGCTCAGGGATTCCATCATTAACAGATCTCCCTCTGGGGAAAGAAAGATGGTGAATCAACGAAATTCACCTGGTGCCTTTTTAGGCACAACACCCAATGGGGAAACCCTAAGGTTATCCAATGGAGGATGGGAAAACAGGCCTAAAATCCTACCCTCGGCTAACTCTTTGGCAATCTTTTCTCTGACAACCTGCTCTAAGCCCTTAACAGAACTAAGATTTTCAGACATAAAAGGGGCCCGAGGCCCCTGAAAAGGGATCCTAAAACCACCCTTAAAACCTTCCAACAAATAAAAACTATCTGCCCTATGTGGGTACCTGGACAGCCAACGCTCAAGAGGACCCACATTTATTGGGCTGGGCCCCTTTTCCAGCCTGATAGGTACCTCCTCCCCCACCAGGCTTCTTTGGATCCTTGCGACCCCAAGCCTTCGGGCAGCTGTTAAAGGAGTGGGCCCCACCACACATGCGGCATTCATGCTTAAAATGGCATGCCTTCCTGCTACACACTCCCTAAGAACCAAATTCCCAAAAGAGCATGCGGGGTTGAACCCCCTGCCCCGCTGAACCGCGGGGAGAGCTTGAGGATGCAGAGGACGTAACGGATGACCTGCTCACCAAATGTCCGCTATCAGAGCGATCAACCAAGTTTGGCTGAGCCAGAGACATGACCTGCAGCCACAGCTGCTGATGAATCCAATCCCACTGCAGGAAAGGATACAAAGCAGCCCCCATCCGAAACTCCTCGTCATACTGCAACCAGGCCAGGCCACTAAAGGCTGTGTACCCTTTATAGATAATGTCCAAATATTGAATAAGGGCAGCCGCCCTCCAAGGCTGAGCCCTAGCAATCACCCCAGCGTAAATGAAAAACCCCGGAAGCCAATTAGCCCAGGTCTGATCCACTTTATGCTTTTTTAACTTCTCCTTTTCCTTCTCATCTAATTCCTCCTTATCCTTCTTTTCCACCTCCCAAAAAAGGAGGGGGAAAACATCTACATACTCCCCTTTCAGAATTTTTTCCCTGGTTGCAGGTAACAGATGGTCCCCCAAGGGCAGCGCTACATCCCCAAAGGGCAAAGAAGTAAACGGAACAGCCCCATACGGAGAAGGGTTCCCAAACCCCCCATATATGAACCTGCCATGCCTTGCTGCCCCAAACCTGACTATGCTCCACCCAGGCCAGCCTGCCCATTTTCCCAAGCCCAATTAGACAACACACTGACCGCTGCAGGAGAAGCAAACCCCAAACCCGCACCTGGGATGCCCTGCCCAGTAGGCAAAGCCTGGCCCCAAGGCCAAGCAGACCCAGCATATAATTGAGAAAACATCCCCAGCCTTACCAACCTATCTAGCAGGCACCAGCAATGACTCTGTACCAGTCGCACCAGCCGCAGACACCGATCTGCCATCTGAACCGCCAAGACCCATGGTACTTCCAGAAAATGCACCAAACCTGCCCTCAAGAATCTACAGTCTAGTTAAAACATTCACCTGAAGCGCCCTTTTAGAAACCTTGCCCTTTTCCCCTCCCTCAGAAGGAGAAATACCTGAGGCCTCTTCCAGCGCCCGAAGCCTCTGCATAATATTGTTACCAACAGCCTCGTCACCTTCATCATCGGACAAAGATACCAGGGGTGGAGGCCTCTTGGCCGGAGCCTTAGGGGCCTTTGGTGCCGGCTTTTTCCCCTTAGACCTGCCAGACCCTTTACCACCCGACATCCTGAACCACTAACAGCAACCCACAAAAAGGCCACCAACCAAAGCCCTTCTAAAATGGCTGCCTCACTTTGAAAAAAGGTGCAAGAGCCCTTCCAAAATGGCCACCTTCCCTCCAAGAAGAAAGGGGACAGTAGTCCTTTTAAAATGGCCTCTTCCCCTTGGGAAGAAAGGCGCAGAGGCCCCTTCAAAAAATGGCCGCCTCCCCCAGAAGAAAAGGAAACAGGAGCCCAAAAGGGAACGGGAGCCCTTTCAAAACAGCCCCTCCCCCCTGAGAAGAAAGGGGAACCCAAAATGGCAGCAACAGCTACCCGAACAGAGGCAACAGCGCGAAAGGGCAAAATCACCCTCACCCCCAGCCCCCACCCGGGATCCAAGGCCACCACGAAAAAACCCCCTCCCTGACAAGAAGGGGGGGAGCCCCCACCCAATCAAACAAAAGACTATTGCCGCCTTAATGATGATCCCACGCCGAGAAGCAGTCACACCACACAGCCTTCCTACACTGACAAGAACAAATGCCGCGCTGCTCTCCTGCCGCCGCCAAACGCATGCCGCCCCCAATTGCCGACCCGACGCAAGGCCAGGCTCAACAGAGCACTGCCGCACGCTCCCAGCCTCAGCCTGATTGTCGAAAGACTGCAACAGGGGAACGGAGGTCTGGCCGTTAAAACGAACAGACACCACCCCCTAAATTCACGGCCAAATGGGCGACAGTCCTCTCTTCCTCCTAGGGAGGCAAACAATGCCTCTGCAGCCTAGCAGCTTTGCTTCAGGCTGCAAGCATATGAATCTAAACAGTCTAAGCAGCATTACTGTTTGATAACTGATAAATGTAACAAGAAACACCTCAGAAATTCTTTGTCTATTAATCCCAAACACATTTATTAAAGAGTGAGTCCCTGTGAACTTGGAGCCAACCAGATGACATGCTGGTGATTTGTGGTGGTATCTTCAATCTCTTTAAAATGCTAAATAGCATTCCAATAGTTGTATGTGCAATTTGGATTGTGTTCAAGACATTTGGTGAAATGCAATTTGACCTAGCAGGGAAAACACAGGGGACAACATGCTTGTCTAATGGGTCACAAACTGCTTCCAGGAGGAGCTGATTTTCGGTGATAAAAGAGCACAGCACTGAAGTGTTAACATTCCCACTTGCTCAGTGAAGCAGCCACTATCCAAATCAGGCATCAACTCAAACATACTTATGAACATGGTTCTTCATTTTCTTTAGGAAATGGCCCATGGATGTGGCATTTGCTGGTCAAACTGAGATTCCCAATGGGTGTTTTTTTGTTTGTTTTTTATCAAGCATTTCATACAAGATTATATATATATGATTTTAGGCCTAGGTCTAAAGAACTATTGGCTGGTTCTGTCTGGGCACGAGCTTCCCAAACAGCACTCCTGTGTACTACCGAGGGAGATGCATAAATATTTTGTGATATGATTTTATGATTTAATGATAAAAGAAATTCTAGCAGGAATGCTCAACATCTTTCATACATTTAAAGTAGCTTTAAAGTTTTGGTTTTTAAGGGGATTCAGTAATGCAGTTAATTAATGTGCAATGGTCAGTTTTCTTTTTTTAAAGCACAGTATTTTCATTGGGAGTAACAGCACCAATGTTTACTGATAATCAGATCAGTGCTAAGCTAATTTAAAATTCAGCTGGGATAGTCTGGCCACTAACTATACTGCTGAGCATTGCTTGTCTTGTGCCATGACTTCTTCTCTAGGGCCCCCTACCTCTGGAATTCACTTTTCTTGGCAGGCCATCAGAGCCAGTCTAGTGACCTTCAGGGCACAACACAAGACACACGAATACTGACTTCTTTGTTCTCAACTTTTCTTTTCATTAGCCGAATATCCAACTGGCATAATCATCTTTATATCCAATCAGAAATTCCTGAATCAGAGATTTAAAGTTCCAGAAAGTTCTGAAACAGTTTCTCAGTAGGCTTTCTGTATCCCCCAGACAAGAAAGCAGAAGAAAGGACCCATCTACTGGGTGGGAATTCAGTTTGAACCTTATTCTTATCCAATAAAAGGTAGGTGCTAGAGAAAACCAAGCTCTGTCCTTATGAATCCCGAGCAAAAATCCAGCCCTGTTCCTTCTCTTCCTAAGTTTCCCTATGAAAGAAAGGAAAATCGATCATATACTTCCCAACCCCCACCTCAGCCTTCTGCTGAGAAGCTCTGGGCAGAGCCATAGTCCATGGTGTGATCTAGTACAGGGGTTCCCAGCCTTTTTGAGTCTGAGGGCACTTTTGGAATTCTGACATGGCATGATGGGTGCAGCAACAAAACGGCTGCCACAGGAGGTGCAGCCAGCCACAAAATGATTGCCACAGTTTAACTTGGGAAGCACAGTCTAGATCCTTGTGCTGTAGTGGCAGGTGCTGTCAAAGCACCATTTTAAAAAATCTGCAAAACCAATCAGATTTCTAATACTTAACCAGAAGCCTTGCAGGCAAAAGCCCCACCTAGCCCCAGCCAGTTAAAAAAAAAACCCCACTTGGTGGGCACCAGAAAAGGTGTCGAAGCACACCATAACACCCACAGGTACCAAGTTGGGGACCACTGATCTAGTGCATTAATTGTTGGGTTCTCATGAGGGGTTAGTGGGTACCATGAACAACAGGCAAGTAGAACTCTAGTTATGGTTCTTGATACTTCTTAAATATATCATGTGTATATTTAAGTCACAAAGATTGCTGTAGCACTTAAGTTTTTAAAAATCACTTTGTCCACACCATTTGCTATTCAGTATCTAAAGTACAGGCTTATAATTAATTTAGAACATGATCTTATGCAATCAGAACTGTCCTTTTGATTACAAGGGGTCTTTCTTATATGAACATGTGCCTGAATTGTTAGCCCTTAGTAAATTTTATTTTGATATCTGCAATACACAGAAAGCTCAGTAAGTATTCTTCATATGTTTTTGAAGAACCATTAAGATTTAAGTGAGAAAAGTCTAGGCCTGTGCTACCCTTTGATATGTTTGTGTACTTAAAATCATATTTAAACAGCGTTTCTGAGGGGCTGCTGATAGAAAAGAGTGGGTAAAAAAAATTTAAAGAAGGAAACTGGATCCTAGCAGTGTCCCAAGAAACTTCATTCCCTGGCTTTGTATCATTGCCAAGCATGATGAAAGGAAGTACTTCTTCACCCAAAGGGGGATTAACATGTGGAATTCACTGCCACAGGAGGTGGTGGTGGCCACAAGCATAGCCACCTTCAAGAGGGGTTTAGATAAAAATATGGAGCAGAGATCCATCAGTGGCTATTAGCCACAGTGTGTATATATATATACATATATATTTTATATATATATAAAACTTTTTTGCCACTGTGTGACACAGAGTGTTGGACTGGATGGGCCATTGGCCTGATCTAACATGGCTTCTCTTATTTTCTTATGCTCTTATGAATTTACTAAATTCAGTAATGTCTAATAAAGGCATAAGGCTGTATTTTAGGGATTCCTCATAATCATGGCCACCTCAAAAATTGTCATAAATAACAATGACCGTAGGGGCTTTAACGTAACATGGAATATTATAGGGTAGTATGTGGGCCAAACAAGATAGGCAGCCAGGGGATAAGCTATAGATATGCATTATGTGCCCATTTCTTCATGTGAAAGCAGAGGTCTTCTTTACTTTACAGAAAACACAGTCCATGGGTAAAGGCAGCAAAACCTTGTCTCCTCCTTTCTTCACTGTGTTCTACTGCTTTAAGCATTTCCCTTCCAACCTGGCTCTGACACTCTAGAGAACAACAGAGTGCAATAAAGTAAGGTGGCATGAGTAAACTCCCCTGTCCTGAGTATTGTTTTCTGGGGGAGGGGAGACCTTGTCAGACATAAGAAGCTAATTGGGATTGGTACTTGGAAGGGGAATCCACCAAGGAAGACGCTGCAGAGGAAGGCAATGGCAAACCACCTCTGCTTCTCATTTGCCTTAAAAAAAACTCTTTGCTGGGGTCACCATAAGTTGGCTGCAACTTGATAGCACTTTACACAGAGAATGATGTGCAATGGATATGAATGCTGGATCTAGGGCACAGAAATTTGGGTCCAAATCCTTCTCAGCCAAGAAAGGAACTGTGTGGTTAAATTATTTTACTGTCTTTCAGCCTAACTTTTCAGCTTTCACACAATTGCTGTGTGAAGGATAATCATATGTGTTTTTCCCTGACCTTCTTTAAAGAAAAACAGAAAAATTGGATAATGCACTGCCTGAGCATGTAATAATTGTCATACATCCCTTTTATGATGCTAGGCAGAATGCCAAAATTCCATGTCCCCAGTTCAACCATACAGAATAACCAGGACTGGTTCTCTGATTCATTTCCAGCTGCATCTCAACTGAAAGATGGCTAATGGGCAGTGTTCCCACTAAGCTGAGTTAGTGTGTGCTAGCTCACAGTTTTTTAGACACTGTCTCACACATTTTTGTCTTAGCTCAGGAAAAAATGGCCCCAGAACAAAGAAATTTATGCAGTAGCCAAATCATTTGCTCACAAATTTAATGCCAGTAGCTCACAAAATAGAATTTTTGCTCACAAGACTACAAAGCTTAGAGGGAGCATTGCTAATGGGTCCTTCAAACAGTTTGTAATTCTAGGTCATGTGGTAATACTAGGGGTTGGTTAGCCAGCTGCAGCCTTTCCTTGGTAGAAAAGATCTGGCCACTGTGGAACATGCCCTGGTTACATCTATATTATATTACTGCAATGTGCTCTATGCAGGATTGCCCTTGAACAGAGTTTGAAAGCTTCAATTGGTATAGATGCTGCAGCCAGGATGTTGATTGGAGTGGGTCATAGGGACCATATCACTTCAGTCTTGGCCTATCCACACTGGTTTCCAATTCGTTTTGGGACACAATTCAAGGTGTTGGTTTTCACATTCAAAGCCCTATCGTTTGGGACCAAAACACCTGAAGGATTGCCCAATCCCTTATGAACCCTCCTGACCATTATGGTCATCTTCGGAAGCCCTTCGGAAGCCCTTCTGAGCTCAGAAATGTGGCAACCAGTGTTCCCTCTAAGCTGAGTTAGTGTGAGCTAGCTCACAGATTTTTAGCCTCCAGCTCACACATTTTTGTCTTAGCTCAGGAAAATTAACCCCAGGGCACAATAGTTTACGCAGTAGCTCACAATTTTAATGCCGGTAGCTCACAACTTTAATACCGGTAGCTCACAAAGTAGAATTTTTGCTCACGAGACTCTGCAGCTTAGAGAGAACATTGGTGGCAACCCAGGACTTCTTGGTCACATCACAAGTTCAGTTCTGGAACTCTCTTCCCTGGAAGATTTGTCTGTCCCCTTCTGCTTCCATTTTCTGCCAACAGGTGAAGACTATTTTTCTTTTGTTTGTCAATGAGCCCTCCTTTCAATGTTTTTATGTTTTGTATGTATTTTAACTCTTTTAAAACCCTTTTTAAATTGTTTTAATGGTGTATGTTTGGGGAATAATAATGTAATTTAATTTTTTTTTTAATTTTTAGCCACCTCAGCAACCCTTGTAAGGACAGAAAGGTGGAACAATAATTTTGTAAATAAATAAATAATAAATAGGATTGTCAAAAGGGCAAGAACCCCCTAACAATGGGTATCGGTCAGAAATTG
This sequence comes from Heteronotia binoei, assembly GCF_032191835.1. NCBI lineage: Eukaryota > Metazoa > Chordata > Lepidosauria > Squamata > Gekkonidae > Heteronotia > Heteronotia binoei. The sequence continues at coordinate 71,434,886 of NC_083223.1, forward strand.
GCTGAGGAAAAGGCCTGGCTATTTATTGCAGAAGTTAATGAAATTGCTGTTTTTTGCTTGATCAGCAAGTGATTCAGCAAACCTTAGGTCATAGTGGTTTCTTATACATACATACATGCATTTTTTTGTAACAGGAACTCCTTTGCATATTAGGCCACACACTCCTGATGTAGCCAATCCTCCAGGAGCTTACAGTAGGCTCTGTACTAAGAGCCCTGTAAGCTCCTGGAGCATTGGCTACATCTGTACTAAGAGCCCTGTAAGCTCCTGGAGCATTGGCTACATCAGGCGTGTGTGGCCTAATATGCAAAGGAGTTCCTGCTACAAAAAAGCCATGTGTGTGTGTGTAGGCTTCTAGACTGCTATCTGTTGTCAATATGAGACATTTCAGAATTTTTATATGTCTCATATTGACTACAGATTGCAGTCTATAAGCCTACAATTAGTGTTTGGGCTAAAAATTTACTATTCTGCCTTAATGACCCCAGTTATGTTTACTCGGAAGTGATTCCCACTGTATTTAAGGTGTTTACACTCACGTAACTTCAAAAGACTGCAGAGTATGTTATTTGCCTCTACCTTGTACTCAGTACTCATATATAAGGTCATGCCAGTTTCCACCTCGCAGATTCCTACTCAGCTGTTCCTGAGCATCCACTCTCTCTTTCTGTTGCTGAGTGGGATGGGCCAGTGCATGAGAATCAGCACTTGAGAGAGCCTTGGGGGGGGGGGGGGGAAGCCCTGCATATATTCCATCCTAGAAGGAAAAGGAGAAGCTGCTGCCACTGCACCTCCTTCCCAATCAATCCATTCCATCCTCAGCCACTATAATTATCATTGCAAACAAGGCATTTGTCCTTTACTTTGCCAGAAGCCACCATGAGAAAATCTGCTGACAGGACAAACATGGTCATGGGATGGAGACAGTGCTGGTTGCCCTAGTGGATGATCTCCAGCGGCATCTGGACCAAGGCGGCTCGGCAGTACTGATGTTGTTAGACCTATCGGCAGCGTTCGATATGGTCGACCATCGGGTGCTGACTTGCCGTCTCGCTGACGTGGGGATTCAGGGGTTGGCTTTACAATGGCTTACCTCTTTCCTCACGGGTCGGGGACAAAGAGTGGCGATTGGGGGTGAACTGTCCCAGAGGTACCCGCTGGACTGCGGAGTCCCTCAGGGGGCAGTTCTCTCCCCGATGTTGTTTAACATCTACATGCGCCCTCTTGCCCAGATTGCCCGGAGATATGGGCTGGGTTGTCACCAGTATGCAGATGACACCCAGCTCTATCTACTTATGGACGGCCGGCCTGCCTGTGTCCCAGAAAACCTGGACCTGGCATTGCAGGCTGTATCTAGATGGCTCAGGCTGAGCGGGCTGAAGTTAAATCCATCAAAGACAGAGGTCCTCTGCCTGGGTCGCCGTGGAACGGGGAGGGAGATTCCCTTACCGGCCCTTGATGGTGTGCCTCTGTCAGCGGCGCACAGGGTTAGGAGCCTGGGGGTGCTATTGGAGCCTACCTTAACTATGGAGGCCCAGATAGCGGCTACTGCCAAGTCCGCATTTTTTCATCTTAGGCGGGCAAGGCAGTTGGCTCCTTTCCTGGAGGACGACGACCTGGCAACAGTGATCCATGCAACGGTCACCTCGAGGTTAGACTACTGCAATGCCCTCTACATGGGGCTGCCCCTGTGCCGAACCCGGAAGTTGCAGCTAGTGCAGAATGCCGCTGCCCGGCTGTTATTAGGGCTCCCTAGATGGGAGCACATTCAGCCGGGGCTTCGGGGACTGCACTGGCTGCCGATAACATATCGAGTTCGGTACAAGGTGCTGGTTATGACCTTTAAAGCCCTTTATGGCCTGGGACCTGCCTACCTTAGGGACCGTCTCTCCCCACATGTTCCCCAGAGAGTGCTGAGATCGGGGTCCCAAAACCTCCTTACAATCCCTGGGCCAAAGGAGGCCCGTCTGAAAGTGACCAGAGACAGGGCCTTCTCGATTGCAGCTCCCTGTTGGTGGAATCAGCTCCCGGAAGAGGTGAGGGCCCTGCGGAGCCTTGAACAGTTCCGCAGGGCCTGCAAAACAGTCCTCTTCCGGCTGGCATATAATTAATTGCTATCAGAATGCCTGAACACTCCAATCTATAACACCAGATTATTTAATACTGGAATATTGAAGAATTGATTTAAGGAAGGTTAGCATAGTACATATTGTAGTAAGTTTTATGTGTTTTTATGTATTTTATATGTATTTTATATATTTTATTGTATAATTATAATTATTAATCTATCATGAATGTATTTAAATGGATTCTGTTGGTTTTTATGTTGTAAGCCGCCCTGAGCCCACCTCGGTGGGGTAGGGCGGGATATAAATCGAATTAAATAAATAAATAAATAAATAAATAAATAAATAAATAAATAAATAAATAAATAAACAAACAAACAAACAAACAAACAAACAACAAACAATTAAAAAAAAGTCAATAGATTAAACTGCAGAGTTGCCATTTCTGGTTTTCACTGCCTCATCGTGGTCCAACCTGAAGTCAGACTGGCAAATACATGTAGCAGGGTCTTTCTTAGTGGTTGCACCTTCTTCTGGAACTCCCTGGGCAGGGAAGCTGACTCTTCCCTTCCAAAAAGCAGTTGCCTTCCTTATTTCCATCAGGAATTCAAAGGGAGAAGCAGCCCTTCCCTCTTTTTACCACTGGCCTTCTGTAATTTAT